>NW_024412525.1:4707050-4755068 GCF_014898765.1 Herpailurus yagouaroundi
GAATGGGGGAGGGGCAGAGAGAGGGAGACACAGAATCGGAAACAGGCTCCAGGCTCTGAGCCATCAGCCCAGAGCCTGACACGGGGCTCGAACTCACGGACCGCGAGATCGTGACCTGGCTGAAGTCGGACGCTTAACCGACTGCGCCACCCAGGTGCCCCCTTTTTTTTTTTTTAATGTTTGTTTATTTTTTAGAGAGAGACACACAGAGCACAAGCAGGGGGAGGGGCAGAGAGAGAGGGAGACACAGAATCTGAAGGAGGCTCCAGGCTCTGAGCTGTCAGCACAGAGCCCTACATGGGGCTCAAACTCACAGACTGTGAGATCATGACCTGAGCCCAAGCGGGATGCTCAACCGACTGAGCCAGCCAGGCGCCCCATTATTTTAACCGTTTCTGATTGTACAGTTCGGGGGCAGCGAGTACGTTTCACGTTGTGTAGCATCATCACCAACCATCTCCAGAATTTTGCGTCGTCCTGAACTGAAATTTGTACCCAGTGAACAACTCCCCCTTCCCCCTCTCCTTGCCTTTGGTAACCTCTATTCTACTTTCCATCTCTATGAATTTAACTACTCCTACCTCATATAAGCAGAACCAAATATTAGTCCTTTTGTGTCTAGCTTATTTCCCTTAGCATAATGTTTTCAAGGCTCATCCACATTGTAGCGGGTGTCAGAATTACCTTCCTTTTAAGGCTGATAACAGTCTGTTTTATTATATATATATATTATACACACACACACACACACACACACACACACACACACACCACATTTCGTCTGTTCATCCTTCCGTAGACACTTGGGTTGTTTTTCCACCTTTTGGATGTTGTGAATAATGCTGTGATGCGCGTGGGTGTACAATATTTCTTCATAGACCCTGCTTTCAAATCTTTTGGGTGTATCTTTTGGGTATATTCCAGAAGTGAAATTGCTGGATGGCTATGGTTATGTTTAATTGGAGGGTGGGGGGGATCTGCCATATTGTTTTCCACAGCGGCCGCACCATTTTATGTCCCCATCAACAACTGCCCACATTCTTGCCAATACTTCTTTTTAAAAAAAAAAAAAAAAACAATCCATTGGGGTGCCTGGGTGGCTCAGTCAGTTGAGCGTCTGACTCTTGGTTTTGGCTCAAGTCATGATCTTGCAACTTGTGAGTTCGAGCCCCACGTCGGGCTCTGCGCTGACAATGCAGAGCCTGCTTGGGATTCCCGTCTCATTCCCTCTCTCTCTCTGGCCCTTCCCTGCCCGCACTCGCTCTCTCTCTGTCTCTCTCAAAAATAAATAAACATTAAAAAAAAAATAGAAAAATAATCCATCATAATGGGTGTGAAGTGGTATCTCATGGTAGTTCTCCATCTTTTTCGGGGAAATCAAGGCCCTGAGAAAAGCTGCGGCGGGCCTTCCCCAAAGTCAAAGCCGTCAGACCCTGGGCCCGAGCTTCTGGGCCCCCATCTTTCCACCCTCCATCTTGTACTCCCTTTGCTACTCTGTCCCCAGCCTATCAGGAGGGGGCAGGTGACGTCCTTCCGCTGCCTTGCCCTGTCCGTCCTCAGATTGTCAGGGTGCTCTCCTTCCCATTTGTCACGGGAGCCGAATGGCCGTGACCCACCAGAGGTGTCCAGGGAGTGCGTGACTTTGAGGGCGGAGAGGTTTAAGTAACAGAAAATTTCAAGAGTGGAACCATTTCAACCCTGTGCTTTGGTTAAAAAGAAATTGTGATGCAGCCATAGAGGGGAGGATGTGCAAACATTACAGTCGACTTTGTAAAGAATTAAAAAAAATTTTTTTTCAGTAATTTCTGATGTTTTAGGAACATGAAGAACTCCCCCTGATAGATTGTTTTTTATTTTTTAAGTGTAGTTATTTTGAGAGAGAGAGAGAGCGCGTGCACAATTCGGGGAGGGGCAGAGAGAAAGGGAGACAGAGAATCCTAAGCAGGCTCCCCACTGTTCGCACACAGCCTGATGTGGACTCTTACCCACGAACCACGCGATCATAACCTGAGCCAAAATCTAGAGTTGGATGCTTAACCGACTGAGCCATCCAGGCGCCCCATGACAGACTATTAAGTGAGGGGAAAAGTAGTCTAAAACTTGCTTATGAGCTCAACAGGGGAAAAGAATACTGCATAGAAAAAAAGATTTGATGGAAATCTGCCAAATTCTGTTCAGTGGCCACCTCCAGATTGGTGGGAAATGGGTGACTTTCAAATTTCTCGGTTACCCTAAATTTTGCAGATTTTCTACAATGAGCACATATCCTTTGTATTCAGGAAAAAGGATGATAAGAAAATAAGAATGAGGGCAACCATTCATTAGGCATGTGTGTTGCAAGGGACTATGAAGCAGTCAGTTCTGCGCGATGCCGTTGAGCACGGCATGGGTGGGAAGCTAAGGCAGCAGGTGTGGAGGCGTGGGGACAGGTGGCATGGAAAGAAGGCCAGAAAACAAAGAAGCTGTAACCGGAAGGGAGGTCAGGGGCTAAAGCAGCCCTGTGCCTTCCGGAATGCTGCCTCTCATGCACCCGGAAGATACCGTGTAGGGACGCTGGCTTTGGGTCGCTTTATCTCTGCAAGTGGTGCGACTATTCCCAGGACTGTTGAAAGAATTAAAAGAGCTCATCCCTAAACGTGACACTTAGCATATTGTGTGCTCCGTTCCTGGTGTTTGAGAGCTGGGTTCTGATACTTGGCTGCTGGGCTCAAAATCACCTCTAGGCCTCGGTTTCTCCACCTAAGATGGAGGTAATAATACCATTTACCTCTGATTATTATGAAACCTAAATAAATTAATATGTGAAAGGTGCCTGGCACATAGTAAATGCTCAGTTAACGGTAGCTACGATCAGAGGGGGTCTTCAGCTGATACACACCAGCGTGTCAACCAGTTGTTTGTCGTCAGCATCTGCCACCTCATCTGATTGTCCCATGAGTCCCATCTAATTGGTCAGTGCCCATCACTAGTCCGTTATTTTGACTGTCCCCCTTACTATCTTATTATTAGCATTGTGAGCTCCAGATATCAGGGTCCTTCCAGAATCGCCTCATCCTACCGCTTTGCCAGTATGACTCTTCCGTTGAAGTGGTCCTGCTTCCGTTTCCAAAGGGTACTGGTGATGCAGGCAGACTGGGGCGCAGGCGGCTGCACGGGGGGGGGGGGGGGGCGTTTGATGAGCATTTGGGGTGAAATCAGAGATTCCCTATCATGCTGTTCTCCTCCCCTTGCTTCCCTGCCCTTCTGAAAAGGAGCCAAAGCCAAGAAAAAACAGCCACCCATAAATAAAGGAGACCACGAAAATAACAAAAAGAAAGAAGAAATCTTGCTTCTGTGGCAGGCTTGGCCGCCGATGGGGTAGATAATGGGGGAGGAAACACGGCCTTTGCGGAGAAAAAGAACGGAACACTTTGTTCGCCTGCAGAATGAATGCTGCTTGAGCAAGAGCCGCTGAATTGGGGTTTCCGATGAGTGAGCTTGTCTTGGGGGAGATGGTGGTGATTAGGCTTACACAAGGCACAGGTGGCATCCCACCCAGAAGCCGTGGGATGGGGGAAGGGGAGGCGACGGGGGAAGGGGAGGCGACGGGGGAAGCCGCAGACCTGAGCCGGTGCCTAACGGTGAGGCCAGGGTGCCCAGGTCCAGCCCAGGGGCCCCGCCCCCATGACCTCAGTGCTGCTGGTCACCTGGTTCCTCCACCGTCTGCCCAAGCTGGGGAGCTAGATGCTTGAATTGCTCGGGAAACCCCCAGACCTTCTCTCGCTGTCTTTCTCCGTTCTCTCTTGTGGCTCCTTGCAGGGGAGGTACATCCCAGGGAGGAGAGAATGAGGCCAAGGTGGATTTGCTGATTACTCGCATGCTGGCCTTCTGGGTTCCAGGCTCTCTTCCTGTCGACACTGCCTGGTGGCCCTCTTTCTTGGTGACTGGCATTTGCCGAATCCTCTCTCTTGCACCAACTACCTGTCCCAGTCACCTGCCCCTGCAGTGAGCGGCTGAGGCAGGAAGAGGGAAGAGAATCAGGTGCTTTTTCCTGAGCCCTTGGGGATCCAATCCCAGGATGCATGTGGAGGTGCCCACGTCGAGAGGGGGCTGTGGGCGTAGACATGTGTGGAGGCTGATGTTTGAAGTGACTTTAAGGAGGGCGACTGGAACCTGTGCTGGTTTGGGCTGAGCACTCGGGTTAGCGGAGGTTCCCAGGGGGCACATTCATTCATTCATTCATTCATTCAACCTCAACAAGATGAAGTGCCCGTCTCCTTTGCGCCCAGCATTCTGCTGAGTATTTCTTGTACACTACTTATTATTTTTTTTAAAAAGCTTTAATTTGGGGGCGGCTGGGTGGCTCAGTCGGTTAAGCCTCCAACTTCGGCTCAGGTCTTGATCTCACGGTTCGTGGGTTTGAGCCCCCGAGTCAGGCTCTGTGCTGACAGCTCAGAGCCTGGAGCTTGCTTTGGATTCTCTCTCTCCCTCTCTCTCTCTGTCCCTCTTCTGTGCTTCCTCTCTCTCTCTCAAAAATAAATAAACATTAAAAAAAAAAGTCTATAAAAAAGCATTTAATTTTTAGGGGCACCCGGCTGGCTTAGTTGGTTGCTTAAGCGTCTGACTCTTGGTTTCGGCTCAGGTCATGATCTCTTGGTTTGTGAGTTTGAGCCCTGTGTGGGGCTCTTTGCTGACCATGCCGAGCCTGCTTGGGATTCTCTCTCCTTCTGTCTCTCTGCCCCTCCTCATGCATGCTCTCTCCGTCTCTTTCTCTCAAAATAAATAAACTTTAAAAAATTAAAAAAAATTTTTTTTAATGTTTATTTATTTATTTATTTAGAGAGAGAGACAGAGTGTGAGCAGAGGAGGGGCAGAGAGAAAGGAAGACACATAATCTGAAGCAGGCTCCAGGCTCTGAGCTGTCAGCACAGAGCCCGATGTGGGGCTCAAACTCACGAACTGCGAGATCGTGACCTGAGCCGAAACCAAGAGTCGGACGCTTAACTGCCTGAGCCACCCAGGCGCCCCAGCTTTAAAAAAAAATTTTTTTTTTTAAGATTTAACTTTTAAAGTAATCTCTACACCCAACGTGGGGCACAAACTTAACGGCTGCGAGATCCAGAGTCGCGTGCTCTTCCGACTGAGCCAGTAGTGATGTTCACTACTCATTAATTCCCCAACAACCGTGAGAGTGGGGTCTCTTTGGCCCCCTTTACCGATGAAGAAACTGAGGTGTAAAGAGGGTAAGTGTCAGGCATTCATTGGGTTCCCACGCGGAACAGTATGGAACTGGGTGACCCCCCGCCCCCCTCCCCCAGCCACTCATCGGCTCCCTCACCCCCCAACTTCAGATTCTGATGTGGATGCCCGTTGTGGGGGTTCAGCACAGCTGTGTGCAGGTGCCGGGCCTGTCCTGGAAGGCCTCGACGCCACCCACCGGCTGTTGGCCACTAGTCCCAGGAGAGTTGAATGCTTGGCCTACCCATGCCCCTAGGGAGGGGCGCGCGGGGTTTGAACCAACTGCGCGCTGGCCCACGTGGCTTAGACTTGCCGCCAAAAGCAAGAGCCAAGGGCTACCCAGCCCACCCTGGCACCGCTGGGAGGAATTGCTGACCAAGCTGATGCTTCGCCCAGCCTGGTGGGTAACCGTGGGTATTTCGGGCTGTTCCTACTCACCCCTGTCCCCTCCTGGGGGTGGCAGGGGACTGCAGGGGTTAACAGAACAACACTTGATCTGCGTGGGCTCCGGAGGAAAGGCGGGAGCTCCTGAGTGCCGCAGAGCTTTTGTGTCATCAGCCGGGGAAGGGAAGGTGCAGTGGCGTGGCCAGATAAGCAGTGGCCCCGACTACGTGGGGTTTCCTTGGCAAATCCGGGTTCTTTCGGCCTGTCCTCACTCTGTGGCGCCTGGGTGCCTGACTCAGGCCAGGGGAGATTCCGGGGTAGCTGGGGACACCGCCGGAACATTCAGACCGCCCGAGCGGGGTGCGGAGACAGGGCCAAAGGGAGGGAGGCCTGCTGGGAGCAGATAGAGAAGGAAGAGGGTGACGTGCCCCATTGCCCTGTGGGTCTTCTGTCTGACCACGCGGGGGTGGGGAAGCCTTCCCCAAAGAGTGATGGGGGCGCTCAGGGTGCAAACATGGGTTTTTTTTTTTTGCTTTGTTGGTTTTTCTTGCTTTTTTGCAAACATCGCATGGGGTCCCCTGAATAATTCTATGAGATAGTTATTATTCGTTCCAGTTTAGAGATGGAGAAACAGAAACTTCCTGTGGTCACACAGCTAGCAGTATGAGGAGGGGCCAGGCTTCAGACACAGGTCTGGTTGGCAACAAAGACCATTTTCTTTTCTTTCTTTCTTTTGTTTTTGGTTTTTTGTTGTTTAATGTTTATTTATTTTGAGAGAGAGAGAGAAAGAGAAAGAACAAGCAGGGGAGGGGCAGAGAGAGAGAGAGAGAGAATCCCAAGCAGGCTGCCCTCTATCAGTGCAGAGCCTGATGTGGGGCTCGAACTCATGAACCATTAGATGAACTCATGAGCCACGACCTGAGCTGAAATCAAGAGTCGGATGCTTAACGGACTAAGCCACCCAGGCGCCCCAAAGATCATTTTCTTTTTTCTGTGTCAGGACACTTCCCAGCAGTGCTGGAGGGTCACCCCTGTACTCCTGCCTCCCGGAGAGGTGGGGACAGGGGAGCCTGGGGACCTGCCAGGCATGCTGGGGAGGGAAGCCAAGGAGGGAGGGGGGCAGACACTCCTTGCTTTAGGTCTCTTCCTCCTCCCGCTGAACATATGTTCTGTGCCAGGTTCTCTGAGTGTATGCTGCCTTCTAATCACAAAGTAGGTATTGGGATCTCCACTTTCACATGAAGAAACTCAGGTCTTGAGAGGTCGAGTCTTTTCTCCAGATTCTCAAAGCAGCCTTGATTTCTTTTGACTAATTCTTCCTTGGCCATGACTCAAGTCAAAAACAACTAGAATCCTCTGAGCGTTGAAGACAGTGGCCAGTCTGTCTGTGCTGGACCGGATTCTGTTATCTGGGGTAGAGGGAGAGCGACGGCGTGTTGGCCGATAGGAAAAGATGTCGCTTTGGGCATCACTGAGGCCTGCGTTCAGACACCTGCTCTGCCGGGCCTTGGGGAGGACAGGGAAATGCGCGGTGAGCTCCTCACTCAGTGCCTGCAGCTGGAGTGAGTGCTGTGCCCTTGAATGCTCTTTAGCCTCTCCTTCCTTTGGTTAATGTTTGGGGCTGTCCCCAAAGGGAGGCCTTTGCCAAGCCAGTCAGCCCCGGCTGCACCATTTCTGCGGTGTGCCAGCCCTGGGCTGGGCATGGCTGGTGCAGAAGACCAGACACATTCCCCTGTCTGGGACATAGGCCTAGACCTGGTCGCCGGGAGACCAGAGCAGGACTGCAGGGGCCCCCTAGCACTTTCGGTGGGCTGGAGACAGATCCAGTCACAAAGGCAGGAGGGCCCCCAGAGAAGGGACTCCAGGAAACACTGTTTACTTCTCAGTTTTACCCAGGCATGCATCCCACTGGAACCTCACCAGAACTTCCAAGCTGCCCCCCTGCCCCCTCCTGTCTTTCCCTGGACTCTCATCCTGGGCTGGAAAAAGACTCAGGTGCCTCAGAGACCTAGGACAACCAGATGGAGCCATGGATGGGACCATCACCACTATGGTCTCTCCCTGGCTCCTTCAGTCCTCTGTGCCCCGGGTTCAACTCAAACTGGCAGTCATGAAACTCAGGCTGGATCTGGGCTTCTGGGGGAGCCTGCCGGCTCTCATAGGCTGGAGGACAGGAGCTCGGGAACTCAGAAGTTTCCATCGGTTGGTATCGGCTGCTCTGTCAGGTGAATACCACTTTGGCCTGCCCAGAACAGCCCAGGGACTGGGGGTATTGTCTGTGACCCTCTCCTGAGCTGTGCTAGACCAGAGAGCGGCGCACGCCCTGGACCCGGTACCCCTGGGGCCCGCAGAGGCTGGAGACGGTGAGGGGGCCCTCTCAGGAAAGCATTTCCCCACCCTTGTAGCCAGCCCAGCTCCCAGCTCTGAGTAAACATCAGAGATAGGATCGGGCGTAGCCAGGAAGGGTGGCAGGGTGCGGCCTGGGAGAAGAATGGCAGGATGTGGCACCGGGGCACCGTTCTGGGCACCCACGCCTCGGGCTATTGTTTAGGGCTGCCTGAGGCTCTCAGCTCTCTGGGGCTTTGAGAGGAAGTGACATTCCCCTGGGACTCAGGCCCTGCCCCACCCCTGCCGAGTGGATCTCTCCCTGGCGGTGCCCCTTGGAGTGGGCTCATTGAGCTTGGAGTGGGGGGCCTGCAGGCTTGGCGTGTGCCCGCTGGGGAAGTGTAGTCATGGCCCTCCTTGGGGGGTCTGCCTGTCTGCTCAGGCCGTCTTCCTGTACCCCTGGGTCTGAGTCACCCGTCATGCTCCGATGACTGGATCTCTATCTTTATCTGCATCTAGATATTTTTTGCGGGGAGGGGGCTGTCGTTGTAGAGGGAGGAAGGGCTGAGGGTGCAAACTCCTTTGATTCCAATCCAGCTGGGCCGGTCGTTGGCTGATCCGGGAGAGGAAGCGGCTGGTGATTTGTTTTGGGTAGAAAGGGGCTCGTGCGCGTGCGCCCGTGGGTGGGGGTCGGAGGGCCCAAGAGAGGGTTGGTTGTGGGGAGGAGAAAAGAGAGAGGACCGGCACCTGCAGTCAGCTTTGTCCTATAAGAGCCTTGTTCTGAGCGGCTGGCCCTCTGGAGTGCAGGCGTCTCTCTATGCCTCCTGCAGGGCGCTGGGCTCTGGCCTGGGGCCTCTCTGCCGCCGGCTCACAGACTCAAGGCTCTGGCCCATCAGGGGTGAGGATGGCCTGAGCCCTCTCCCCCAGAGGCCTTGACCTCTTACAGATACTCAGGTGAGAGAAGGCCCAGGAGGAAGGCTGCAGGGGGCCTGGGGAGTGGATGCCCTAGAAGGGAAGGGTGGGGAGAGCAGGGGTGCTGATCTGTATCCCAGCTGGTTCCGTGTCCCTACACCCTGCCTCTAGCCCAGAAGCGGTACTGCCGAAACAAGCCACGTGAGCTGGGCCTCGGTTTCTCCATGTATAAAATACGAGTCAGGCTGGGCAAGAGGGGGTGGAGACCAGGTTCACAGGAGCACTTCCTGGGTGGGAGGCCGACGGGAGTGTACGTACTGTGGACCTGTGACCTCTGACCGGGACCTGGGGGAGCCCAGCAACTCATAGCTCGCGGGAACCGAGGGTCCTTTGGCTTTTAGACCTCTGGGGAGAGGGGCAGGTGTAGCTGCTGACCTTCAAAGCCTCCTGAGAAACCACGTGTGTAATGGAAACGTGGCGCGTGCTTTTTGAAGAAGGGGTAAACAAATCGAAGGGGTTTTAAGTCTGGAAAAGAAGAGACTTAAGACTCCCAATAGGGTCTTTATTTATTTGTTTTTTATTTCGGAGAGTGCGAGCAGGGGAGAGAGAGGGAGAGAGAGAGAGAATCTCAAGCAGGTTCGACACTCGGCGAGGAATCCGATGCAGGGCCCAATCCCACAACTCTGGGACCATGACCTGAGCCAAAATCAAGAGTCTGACGCTCAATCGACTGACCCGCCCAGGCTTCCCCCAATAGGGTCTTTAGATCCAAAAGGGGTGGAAAGTGTTTCTTACCTGTCCCAAGGTAAGAGCAAAGGAAAGGGGTTTGCTTTGGTGCCGGGGGGATTTAGTTCGCTAGCCTGTAGGAGCTTAGATGTGAGGGGGAGGCAGCTGAGGCTAGCTGGAGGCTGGGTGATGTGTAGGCAGCTTCTACCCGATGATGATAACATAGATGGTCTGACTGATGATGGCTCAGCTTAGGAGTTTTCAACTTTATGAGGGTCAGAAAGCCATACGCATTCAGTAGAAACGATACTTTGAATTTTGATCTTTTCCCAGGCTGGCGATTATACGCTATGATGCAGAGTCGTGATGCCGGCCAGTGGCAGCTCCCAGGTAGCCACCAGATACACTTCTAACGATTCTGTGCCTGTTTTTTCCCTTGTGGTGCGGTATTCAGTAAATTACATGAGCTCGTCAACGCTATTCTACAGTAGGCTTTGTGTAGATGATTTTGCCCAACTGTAGGCAAAAGCAGGTGTTCACGTTTAAGGCGGGCTAGGCTAAGCCCAAGATGTTCGGTAGGTTAGGTGGGGTAAATGCATTTTCGGCCTAACGACCTTTTCAACTTCCGATGGATTTGTTGGGACATAACCCCGTCATAAGTGGAGGAAGATTTGTCGTAGCTGTCCCTCATTATGTGTCCAGGTCTGCCTTGTGGCTATTTTGCTGAGCTGTATACTCCGCTCGTTGTATGAATATATTTGTTGAGCACCTACTATGCTCCAGGCATTGTGCTAGACTCTGGGGCTACAGTGGTGAGCAAAACCAGGTATGTTTCCACAGTGTCCTGGGGTGGGTGGGGTGCGTTCCCAGGCTACTGGGCAGTCTGAAATAAGCATGTAAAGGTATCATTACCAACTGTGATAAGTGTCCTGAAGGCCAAGTTTAGGGTGTCATAAGAATGTAAAACAGGCACATATTATAGAGTCTGGGGTGTTAATGGAAGGCTCATCCCTTCATGCTGGGTTTTCTTCTCATTTTACGGAGGAGGAAATGAATTCAGAGAGGTTAAGTCACTTGCTCAAGATTGCACGGCAATTAATTGGGTAGAGTTGGATTTCAGATTGTACCCAGGTCCGTCTGACCCCAGGTAACTTTTCTCTTAACCACCTGAGTCTAGCCCATCCTGGGCTATAGGACAACCTAATGGATACTCACCCCCTTATTTAATCTTCTCAGGCACTTGTGAGCTGGGGATTATTATACCCATTATATGGATGAGGAGACAAGCTCCGAGTTAATGAACGTGCCTAAGGTCACACAAGTCAGCTGGAGGCACAGCAGGAATTTGAACTCACGTTGGAGAACCCAAAGGCCTGAGTTTTCCAAACTCTGTACCATTGACCATCTGCTGACCCCTGGGTACCTTTGTTCTACAACAGAGCCTGCAGAGGTGGGGGCACCTGTGCAGGGACCCTCAGCTGCGAAGTGGCAGAGCAGGGACTGACTGCACGTGGACTCCGTACCCTCCACCTGGTTCTCCTTTTGCTCTTTAGTTTATCACCTGCAACGTTTGCTCTGCACTCAGGGAAAAGAGAGCGGGATGGTTTGGGGTTCAGAGCCTGGCACTGACCCTCTTCAGGGGGAGTCTCGTCTCTGTGGGCAGGGAAAGGGGCTGCCCACAGCCCCTTTGAACAGGCCTGTGCTCTGGGAACTTGGGAGGGAGGGAAGGAAGGAAGGAGCTGCCCCAGGACCCTCTCTCCCAGAATGTGAGACCCTGGGAGGAGCCCATCAGGTCTGGGCTGTTGCTTCTCCGTCAACAAACGTTGGTCCAGAGGGACCAACCGAGAGCCCGTGCCCGACGTTGAGGCAGGCGCCTGTGGAAATGGAAGGGCCCTTGTCTGGGCAGCAGGGTCTGGCAGGGCTGTCTGGTGGGCACCAACGCCCTGGTGAGCGGCTTGGCTGGTCACCAGGAGTCCTTTTCTTTGCGCGTACCGCGGCTTCGCCAGAGGCCAGGATGAGCCATCGGGAGCCCCAGGAGGAGGCAAGCTCTCCAATGTAAAGATCCTCCACAGCCCCCGCTGGAGGTACTCCTCGGGGTTAAGTGTGGGGAAAAGGCCATCAGCGCTCACAGGGAGATGTCCTCGTGCGGCACTGTCCGCCAGAAACATGGTGTGAGCCTCCTGCCTAACTTGAAATGCTCCAGCATCCACGTTAAGAAGTGTAAAAAGAAGCCAGTGAAAACAGTACTTCTAACTCCGTGCATCCAAAACATTGCGGTGTCAACATATAATCAATAACCGTTTATTAATGAGCTGGGTTGCATTCCGCTTTCCATGCTAACCCTTCGAAAGCGGGGTGTCGTTGACACTCAGCCCGTGCGCATGGGATCTGGCCGCGTTACAGGCTCGGTGGCCGCATGTGGTGAGTGGCTCTGGGAGTGGGCAGGGCAGTCCGAGAGTTAATTAGGACTGTTAATCACCTCCTCTGGCTTCACCTTCCGCCCGAGGTGGGGCGGGGGAGGAATGTACGGGGCAGCATCTTGCGGTGGGGGGGGGGGCCTTCCGGCCGCCCGTCTAACCTGCGCCCTGCTGTGCTGCTGGGGTCTCTGGGCTGCAGTGGGAGAAAGGCTTCCAGGTAGGAGCTGGAAGGCCAGGAAGTTGGGACCGAATGGAGGCGAAAACCTCTTAGGACCCGAGTGGGGAGCGCGGAGGCGACCCGGTGGCCCGCCCACGCCCGGCGGAGCGGTGGTGGGTGTGGGACGAGGTGGCGCGGAGCGGCCGGGGATCACAAGCCCACAGGCCCGCATTGTTCGCCTGTCACACTTCCTTTGGCTTTATTGCCTTTGTCCAACACCCTATTGTCTGGTTTCCTTTTGTCCCCCTTTCAGCGCGGCTGCCTTTTATTTTCCAGCCAGCCTGGTTGTTTTCATTTCTTTTGTCTGAAGTTCCTGAGAGGAAGGTTTTATTTTCAGCGGTTTGATTAATTCACAGCTTGAGCCCGGGGTTTGTTTGTTATGTAATTGCTGCCCTCAGCTTCGGGATAATACCCCCTCCCCGCCCGCCCCGCCCCCACGGCCCCCCCCCTGCTCGGGGCCTGGCTCGCCGCCCCTCCCTGTGCCCGGATGGGCCGAGCCGCCTGCTTCCTGGACGCTGTCCAGGCCCCTGCATGGTGAGAGGGGACCTTGGGGCCGGGCCCTGAAAGCCCTCGGGCGAGCTCGGCTGGGGTCGTGGCTTTTCTCCCGGGGTCAGCGTTCTTTGGGTGGGGTCCGCCCCTCCGTCCTCACCCTGCAGTGCCCGGTCCTGGGTCCCGTGCCAGTCCCCAGGGTACCCAGTGGCAGGAGAGTCTGGTCTGGATGGCGTCAAATCAAATACATCTTCACCTGTCATGTGCGTTCAGCTGTTTCATGTAAAATCCTGTCCGTGGGCTCTTGGGTCACTCGTTACAAGAAACATTTTGTTGTATGGAGTTGATGGAATATACAATATTACATATTACACCTGCAACTCAGTTTTAGAAGTTTTACGAGATCTGATTTTGGTCTTACACGCCCCCTCCTAAAAATTTTGCACAGGTGTTCGGTTAAAATTTTTATTTGACGATGCTTCTCAAACTAGTGGGTATCAGCGTCCCCTGTAGGGTTTGTTAAAAACAGATTCCTGCTCCACCCACAGAGTTTCTGATTTGTGGGTGACCCACGACTAGCTTCCAAACAAGCCCCCAGGCCATGCGTAGCCTGTGGCCCCCTTGTAGGGACTGCATTTCAACTAGGTGGTTTCACAAAGGGGTGCTCCCTAGAGACAAGTAAATTTTAATAATTCGTAGTCCTCATGAATGCCCATTTTGCAGATGAGGAAACAGGTGTGGAGAGGTTCAGTAGTTTGCCCAAGGTCACTTAGCCGCCAGTTGAGTAGCCTGTGGGTACCTGGAGCCTCCTGCTGGGTGTCCCCACTGGTCTTGTCACCGTGACTTTAGGGAGCAAGTGAACTGTAGACATCTGCTCCTTTGGCTCTGAGTGTGGAATGACCACCAGCAGTCGCTCCCCAGGATCCTTTGATCCCCCAGGTGTCCAGGCAGTGGTGACAGCAGGGGAGGCAGTAATGGGAGCATAGTCTGCTTACACCAAGAATTGCCAACGCATAGGCGGCGATGAGAGCAACTGTACATGAGGGACTCCAGGTAGATCTAGGAAAATATTTTTCTTCAAGCTCTACATCTATCAGCCTGTTACTTTCCCACTTTTGGTGGATACATGGATATGAAAAACAGTTTGCTCTTGTCTTGCCTCTACTATGTGGGGAAAAAAAAGAATGTGTGTATATGTAGGGTAGTTGATGCTTGGTTCCCCTTTCAGGGGGCAGTAGGGAGTGGTAGGGACTAAGGAAAATTGGCTTGTCCTTAGGGAGCACCTGCTCTTCTGCTACTTAATCCTAGCCAATGATTGTCCCGGACAAATTTCAAGAGAAGTTCAAATCCAGATTTCAGATTTCATGTGATGTCTCATGATTTTTAAGTTTTGGTACCTAATTACACACACACACACACACACACACACACACACACACACACACAGAGTTTTGGCTTAATGGGCTCAGAAACCGCGAGTTGACCATCTCTGCCCTCTTTAGGTGGACCATTCCACCAACTAGCCCCAACACTGCACCAGGCAGGGACTGCTGAAAGTTGGGCCCAGTTGGCCGGTAGACCTTCCTGTTGAAGAAAAAGTGCGGGGCAGAAGCATCTTTTCTAATTTTTCACTGTGTGTTCCAAAGGGAAGTTTGCGTTTTGCGATGATGGAGCCGCTGTATCCACCACCACCCGTTTCATGCTGTTCCTCCCCCCCCCCCCCTCAGGATGTCCATGAGGAGCCCTGGCTCTGCCCAGCTGGCCCTGGATGGCGTTGGCACCATGGTGAACTGCACCGTCAAGTCAGAAGGGAAGAGGGAGCTCTGCCACGAGGCCCTCCAGGCCTCAGCCGCCGCCGCTGAACCCCAGCCGGGAGACCCAGCCCGGGCTCCCCAGGATGGTGCTGACTCCCAAGCTCCAGCCCAGGTGCCCAGCACTTTCCCCGGGGCTCCTGGGCCAGTGTGCCCAGTTTGCCTCCATAGCCCACACACCTCTCCTTGAGGCTGGGCGGGCACCCCTTCCCCTCTCGGGGCAGACAGGAAGCAGAAACCTCTATCTCTGGGTGGGGGAGGCTTAGGCGGGTGGGGAGGGACTGCCAAGTTCAGTCACGCCACCTGTCTCAGCGGTACATGGGTTCAAATCTTGTGCGTGCTCACCGGATCCTAACTACTCCCCCATGTGTGACCAATCCTTATCTCTGAGGACTAGTGGGGGAGACAGGTAATCCAGCCTATGATTTGAGAAAATCAGCCTTATTACCCAAGCCTGAGAGAAGTCGCTCAATTCCTCATCCTCAAAATGGAGGCGTTGTGAGCTACGTGGGCAATAAGGATTCTCGGAGTTCTTAAAAATCCCGATTCCATGCAAGAGATGTAAAAAGGGGGAATATGTAATTTAATTTTTTTTTTTTTTCTCAACGTTTTTATTTATTTTTGGGACAGAGAGAGACAGAGCATGAACGGGGGAGGGGCAGAGAGAGAGGGAGACACAGAATCGGAAACAGGCTCCAGGCTCCGAGCCATCAGCCCAGAGCCCGACGCGGGGCTCGAACTCACGGACCGCGAGATCGTGACCTGGCTGAAGTCGGACGCTTAACCGACTGCGCCACCCAGGCGCCCCGGGGGAATATGTAATTTAAAAAACCAAATGAATGAAAATGAGAATTTTAGGGCTCTGGGGAGGGAACTAGCCTGGAGGGGCTTGGGGAGGGGGGAGGGGTAGTGATAGAGGAAAACTTCCTGGAGGAGTAGGGCCTTGAGTTAGGCCTTAAAGAATGGAGAGGCCTCGGGTAAGGAGAGGGGGTGGTGCCCTAAGGAGGGGTGAGGCGGGGGTCCCAGAAGTAACGCACCCAGCTGCAGATGTGGGCGAATGCAAGAGAGTAGCGATTAATAGCTAGCTTGGCACTTGACCCTGAAGCAGCGAACCTCATTCGTGTGCATTAACTTCCTTGACCCCAGCAACAATCCTGATAGGGGAGGTATTAATATCCCCATTTTCAGAAGAGGGAAGTGAGTCAGGTTCAGAGAAGTTCAGAGTCTCATGTGGGATCAAGCGCCTCGTGAGTCACTGAGCCTGAACCGAGATCCAGGTATCTTGTCTTCAAACCTTTTGTTCTTTCGCTAAATGCAGCAAAGACCGAGCAAAGGTAGGGAAGGTGGGGAGGGAGGGCCCTACCTGGGGAGGTGGGGGAGAACGGGTACACATGGATTTCTCAGGGTGCACATCACATCCCTGGGGGCTCAGATCCCCCCTGCAGTCTGCCCTCCTCTCGTGAGGGTGGCGGTGACATTCCTTGTGTTCTGCAGGACTGCAGCTCCCCGGAGAGCATTGGGTGTCTGGAACCCAAGAGACCGGGAGGTTCTGAGGCTGCTTCTGGAAGCCAGGAGAAGCTGGACTTCAACCAAAATTTAAAAGAAGGTAAGATGTCTGCCCTGGCTGGAGGCGGGCCTGGGGCGGGAGGTGTTCGGAGTGCTACTCCTCACCCCCTGGTGTCTTCTAGTCGTGCCAGCCATCGAGAAGCTGCTGTCCAGTGACTGGAAGGAGAGGTTTCTGGGAAGGAGCTCTGTGGAAACCAAAGATGTGAAAGGTGAAGGCCCGTGTGGGCAGGTGGGGGAGGAGGTCTGACCCCCTTTCCCTTCTCCCAGCCTGGCCGTGCGGTCTGGGCCTGTGGGGCGGTTTTGGAAGTTCTTGGTCCCCTCATACCTGCCCTGTGCCCCTCGGGCTCCTGCCCGGCCCTGGGGTCCAGCACCTTCCCTCACCTGGGAACTGAGCATTTGGTCTGGCTCATTCCCGTGCAAGAGAGGCCTGGTGGGAATCCCATTCTGTGAGTATGGATCTGGGCTCTTACCGGGGACCCTTAGTGACCTCAGGCACGTCCCTGCCAATTCCCAGGTCTAACTATATAGAATGAGCTGGATGTTCCCTTTTACTGCCGAAGATTGATTCTAGGCCACCGGGACTTTGCTGTATGAATTCAAGGGCGCCTGTTTGGTTTGTGAGCGTAGCTGTTTTTCCGGTGTGGTCGCTCTCTCCCGACAGGGGAGAGCCTTTCAAACCAAACCAGTGCCCGGGCTCCACCCCACCTGCTGAGTGAGAACCCCAGGGGCTGCAGGCCTGGGCATGTGTATTTTTCAAAGGCTCCCCGAGTGATTCCGAGGCGAATGGTCTGCAGCCTGGCACAACTGTGCCCGACACGAGCTGAGGTGGAGGGCAGGGGAGCACTGGCACTCGAGGGTGGATGGCCACCTGCCAGATTCTGGACTCTGCTTTACGTTCATTATCTTCTTAACCCTGATAGCACCCCTGGGAAGTGGCCATTCTCGTGCTCATTTATAGATTGAAACAACAACAACAACAACGACGACGACGACGAAGTGCAGAGAAGTTGGTTTACTTGTCCAACAACTCCCAGACAGAATAGATTGAAATAAGGATTTGGGGGCGCCTGGGTGGCTCGGTCGGTTGAGCGTCCGACTTCGGCTCAGGTCATGATCTCACAGTTTGTGGGTTCGAGCTCCGCGTCGGGCTCTGTGCTGACAGCTCGGAGCCTGGAGCCTACTTCCGATTCTGTGTCTCTTCTCTCTCTGCCCCTAACCCACTCGCATTCTGTCTCTGTCTCTCTCGAAAATAAACATTAAAAAAAGAAAATTTGAACCCACATCTGTCTTGCTCCAAGGCCTGAGCATGTCCCACTGGGCCCCTCCTGTGGGCTAGTTCTCCACGCCGACGCTGTGCCCCTGGGCACTTGAGGACATCCAAGAAGTGATCCGGGACAGAGATCCCTCCCTACTCGCCCCCCCCCCCACCTCACCCTGCCACCCCAGCGTTTCCAGGGGCTGGAAGCAGCGGTGGATGGTGGGGAACTTCTAGGGTAGCTGCTTGTCAGACAGCAAGCCAGCCGCCCCTCTGGGGCAAGGATCAGTCTCCATCATCTGTCGCTCAGCCCCTAACAGGGGCCTGGGAAATAGCAATTGCCCAATAAGTGTCAGATGGGTGCATAGGTGGACAGATGGACAGACGGACATTCTCACTGGTGGCCGTTTCACTGTGGCTCAGGGACCCAGGAGAGCCTGGCAGAGAAAGAGCTCCAGCTCCTGGTCATGATCCACCAGCTGTCTACCCTGAGGGACCAGCTCCTGACGGCCCATTCAGAGCAGAAGAACATGGCTGCCATGCTGTTCGAGAAGCAGCAGCAGCAGATGGAGCTGGCCCGGCAGCAGCAGGAGCAGGTGCGCCCGGCTTAGTGTCTTTCTTGCTAGGGGAGGGGGTCTGTCAAGGCCTAGAGGGGAACATGCTAGGGGCAGGTCGTGGAGGGGCCGGCGGCCAGGGCCGTAGTAGTCCCGCTTCCGGCGGTTCATAAGCCTCGGTGGGGGCCTGGGAGTGGAAGGGGCCCGCAGGGCCCTGAGTCTGAGCGGCTGGCTACTTCCTGCCCAACCTCCACCCTTGGGCTCCGGGGGAAGAGAACCTGCTCCTAAGGTAGACTGTCCTGCTGCCTGCCCCGCCCAGTGTGCGGTTTGTCCTGGTGCGGACGTCATGGAAGGCCGGGTGCGGCTGGCTCCGGGACAGGGCTGATGTCCCTAATGTCCGTGCCCGCTGCTCTTTCCTGCCACCAGATCGCCAAGCAGCAGCAGCAGCTGATTCAGCAACAACATAAGATCAACCTCCTCCAGCAACAGATCCAGGTAAAAAGGGGGGGAGGGCCAGAGGCTGAGGGGGTGACAACAGCCTGGAGATGCCTGCCAGGGACAGGGAGTGATGGCGGGGGGAAGAGGGGGGGATTAAGCAGAATCAGACGTGGCCCTAAGGAGGGGGCTCATTTCTGCTCGAGCCTGGAACCCCAGTTGTCTTCTCCTACTTTAAGGGAGGGGCCAGAGTATCTCCTTCCCTATGTGGGGTGGAGGGCAGGTGGAAGGAGGTGATGTGGGGTCAAATGGAGCCTTTTGAAGACTCGCCCTGCACCGGTCGCTGTACCTCTCGCGTCTGGTTCATCCTCTGTGTTCTGGGCTGAGCTGTTTGGGCCCCCAGGGACTCACACAGGGTTTCTTTGCCCTCAGCAGGTCAACATGCCTTACGTCATGATCCCGGCCTTCCCCCCAAGTCACCAACCTCTACCTGTCACCCCCGATTCCCAGCTGGCCTTGCCCATACAGCCCATCCCCTGCAAACCAGGTGAGTGAAGGCGGGGGTTGAGCCATTAGCTGAGGCTGTCTTGAGGTCAGGGAAGGAGCTCAGGACCACTCTTGTGCGTTACTTTGCAACGTGGCCTTTCTGGGCTTCGCTTTCTGGGCCAGTGGAAGCTGAATCCCTTCTTCCTGAACCTCGCTGGGCGAATCGAAAAAGAAATTGCACTCAAAAATGATGAAGCGCTTTCCAGATATAAGCGGATGTAGCCCATCTAGTCCCCAGCTCTGGTGCGTTTCCTGGACCGGGGTATTAATCTCTTGAACACGATTTCCCGCCACTGAAATCCAGCGAACACAGACTGGGCACCAGCCACACGTCCGATGCCCTGTCGTTGACAGGTGGCTATGGGGGTGATAAGAATGGAGTTGGAGCTCAAGGAGTTTTTACAGTCTGGGGAGGGAGAAGGGATATCGGTAAGCAGGGAGTCTGGGAAGGCTTTCTGTAGAGGAGGTGCCCGATTGGGTCCCTGGAGGTGGACTGGGGGGGTGAAGCCGGGACCTGAGGCCTGGAGCCTGAGGTCGGCAGCTACCGCTGCGGGGGTTGGAGTGGAGGCGAGCGTGTGACAGGGTGATGGGACAGGCTGGCAGGAGCAGTTGGGGCCGAGCCTGGCGTTTGGAATTTATTTTGTAGAATGCAGACGTGCTTGAGCGCTTGGGCTGAGGTGTCTTGTCACGCTGACTGGGGGCGACAGGGAGTTGGAGCCTGGGCCGGTAGGGGGCCGCTGAGGTGGTGGGACAGAGGCAGAGATGGAATCCGTTGACCATGATCACGGACACCTTGTTGAAAGGTCACGGGACAGGGCGGGGAGGTTGCCCGCAGTTGCCCCAGGAGTGGGGACAGCTTTGAGGCCGAGCCCATCCCGTCTACCCTCCCTGTTCCGTGTGCGAGAGGAGGCAGGTGAATTCCTGTCGTGGGCCACAGGTCATGGGTCAGCACCACTGGCTGTGCTCCCACCTTGCTCTCTACTAGACACTCTAGGGTGGGGGTGGGGGAGGGGGAACACAAAGGACTGAAAAAGTCAGGCCCCAACTGCAAGGAAGTTGCCACTTGGGGAGGGGGGAGCACGCCAGCAGCACAAATTCAAGGGGAACAGAGCCGCAGGAGTGAGGAGGGCAGGGCCTGGGGGTTGTGACGTGTGACTGTGCCTCCGACTCCCTGCTTTCTGGACAAGGAAGGCAGGAAATGCGCCGTGGACGACTTGAACTGGCCAGCCTGCCACCTGCCTTGCTGGCTCCAGAGTCCCCGTTAAGCAGAGGGCCATAGGCTTCCAGATGCCCCTTCCCCAAGCCGAGTGAATAAGGCCTCTCCCTCGCTCACAAGCCCCGGATGGTGCCACATTGCCTACGGCACGGAGCCTGCAAATGCCAGGCTCGGCCATCACGGGCCCGTCTCCTTTCCCACTTCTTGGCTCTCACACACACCCACTTCTCCCCCTCCGCCTGCCTGTCTGCCTGCAGCCACCAGCCCCCCTCTGGCCGCCCCCCCCCCCCCCAAGAAGCCTGCTCCAGCCATCCCAGCCGGAACAAAGTTCTCTGGCATGCTACCCCTGCAGCCCTTGACGCCACCGGCCATGTGGTTAGCGATCGGTGTATACGGCTCTCTCTCCACCTGTCCGCCCCTTGGTGCTGGGCTGGGTTGAGGACGAGTGTGGTAGGCCAGGAAGAACGGAGAGGGTGCCGTGTCAGGGGGAAAGGATAGGCTGGGTTCAAATGTCAGGGCTCCCGCTTCTGAGCCGTGTGGGCAACCCACATAACGTCTCCTGGTCTCCGTGTCTTATCCGTAAAATGGGGTGATGTCCTGAGTGCCGGTTCTATGCCACACACTAGGGATTATTGTGAGCTCGTGCCTGAGCGGGATCACACCCGGGGAGCTGCCTTTGTACCCTGCACGTAGTAGGTACGAAACACAAGTGTCCGTAGAACGAGCCGGTGTGTACCTGCCCTCGGGTCACCGTTGGGTTGGGAAGGGCAAGAAAAGGGTGGAGATGCCGATCAGTGTGCAGGGCAGGCGGGGGGGGGGGGGGGGAATGGGGGCATAGGAGGCCTCCAGCAGCACTTGGGGGCTGGGGAAGGCCTGGGCTGGAAGCAAGCTGGGCCAGCTTCAGGCCTCTGCCCGCCTGCTGCTGCTGGGACCTCGTCAAGCAGGGCGTCTGCTGTTCTGTGCTCATCCAGGACTTTTCTCCTTGCCGCCTTTTCCGTAGCGGAGTACCCCCTGCAGTTGCTACACAGCCCCCCCGCCCCGGTGGTGAAGAGGCCCGGGGCTGTGGCTGCCCATCACCCCCTGCAGGTACCGCCCAGCACCCCGGCCTTCGGCTGCCTCCCTTGCCTGTGACCGGGGTGGGGGGGGGGCGGTGGCCGTGCTCCCCTTCACCTATTCCCGCTGTCTCTTCCTTTCCTGCCGCGCCCTTGTCTGTTCCGGGTAGTTTGTCTTTCTGTCTGTGGCCACGTGTCCCCTCTTGTGCCTCCGTGGGGGGTGTCTCAGCCTCTGGTCTCTGGGTCTCCCGCAGGAGCCCTCCCAGCCCCTGAACCTCACAGCCAAGCCCAAGGCCCCCGAGCTGCCCAATGCTTCCAGCTCCCCCAGCCTGAAGATGAACTGTGGACCCCGCCCCCCCAGCCATGGGGCCCCCACACGGGACCTACAGTCCAGCCCGCCCAGTCTGCCATTGGGTAAGCTTTCTGCCAGGGGTGCGTGATACGACCTTGGGCATGTCCTTCCCTTCTGCGGGTTACAGTTTCTGTAAAACAAGGGGTGAGACCTGCTGTCTTTGGCCTCTTTTAGTTTCTCCACTGTCTCAGAAGATCCCCTGCTTCCTCTCCCCGACCCCACATCTGGCTGGGCACCCCCACCTCAGGGCTCTAGGCCACTGAGTTGCACAATTTCAGGGAGTGCGATTCTCTGTTCTAGTGTCCTGGCCCAGTGCACCACAGTCAGTGTAAACAGCGCCCCCTTGGGCATGTGCAGGGTAGCTGTCCGGGAGGGGCAACAGGCAGCACCAACCCCGTGAATAACTCGGAGTGACCTGGTGTGAACCCGGCTGACCCCCTCTGCTCCCCCGCCCCCCCTTTCTCCTCCTCCTCCCCCCACTTTCCCATAGGCTTCCTTGGTGAAGGGGACGCTGTCACCAAAGCCATTCAGGATGCTCGACAGCTGCTGCATGGCCACAGTGGGACCTTAGAGAGCTCCCCCAATACCCCCTTCCGCAAGGTATGGGGGGCCCCCCTGCACTGGGGCAGGGCGCAGGGAAGGTTGGGGGCTGGGGTTGAAGACTCGGTCTGAGTCTACTGGAGGGATGGCTGTGGGGTGATGCAGAGGGGCCGATGTACAGATTTCGTCTGTCAACCCCAGGACCTCATCAGCCTGGACACGTCCCCGGCTAAGGAGCGGCTGGAGGAGAGTTGTGTGCACCCCCTCGAAGAAGCCATGTTGGGCTGCGACATGGATGGTGAGGGCCCAGGCCGTCGGGCTGATGGGCGGGAGGGCCCACGTCTGCTTCCTACAGGGGCCAGGGTGGGTCAGGTTGTGTCTCTCCCCAGTGCCTTTTCTCCCATAGTCTGTCTCTGAGGTCCCCTCCTGTGTCTGTCCCTTGTCAGTCTCTGGGGTCCCTGGATGGACCTCTGCTGAGGTCTTGCTTCCGGTGTCCCTGGCTGCGTGGGAGCCTCCCCGTCACCCCCTAGTGGTCAAGTAAGGGAGGTCTCTGCCAGCCCTACCCCAGAGGGGCTGCGCTGCCTGGCTGACTCCACCCCTGTCCCCCAGGCTCCCGCCACTTTCCTGAGTCCCGGAACAGCAGCCACATCAAGAGGCCCATGAATGCCTTCATGGTGTGGGCCAAAGATGAGCGAAGGAAGATCCTCCAAGCCTTCCCGGACATGCACAACTCCAGCATCAGCAAGATCCTTGGTAAGGGCCAGTGGGCAGGGGCTCTCGGGGCTCCAGGGGCCATGCCAGCAAGACCTGGGGGCAGGAGCCAGCTGGGTTTACCTGGGGCTTGCTGGGCGACCGTCCCCGTCACGCTGAGCTCCAGAGGAGTCTGGTGGGGTGTGGGGGTCAGGCAGGAGGACGTGGGGCACCTGGGTCCTGGGGTGTCATACCATTGTAGGGTTGTTCTGCACCCCAAGAACCGAGGAGTGTGGTACGTGTGTATATATTCTTTAGCCCCTGATCTCTCCCTAAGCTGTTCTGTTTGCCTGGACCTTTGGAGCACTGGCTCTGGCAGGAAACAGGGAAGATTGGTGTTCTTGGGCTGTCCCTAGAAAGGTGTTTTGTTTTTTTGTTTTTTTTTAATATTGTATATTTAATCTGTACATCCAACACGGGGCTTGAACTCATGACCCCAAGATCAAGAGTTGGATTCTCCTAAAAAAAAAAAAAAGAAAGAAAGAAAAAAGTTGGATGCTGCTCTGCCTAAGCCAGTCAAGTGTCCTAGTAGAAAGTTTTTTAATTTTTTAAAAATGTTTATTTTCGAGAGAGAGCACAAATGGGGGAGGGGCAGAGAGGGAGGGAGGGAGGGAGGGAGACACAGAATCTGAAACGGGCTCCAGGCTCTGAGCTGTCAGCAGAGAGCCCGACGCGGGGCTCGAACCCATGAAGCATGAGATCATGCCCTGAGCTGAAGTTGCGTAAGGGACTGAGCCACCCAGGTGCCCCTAGTAGAAATATTTTTTTTCAAAAATTCTGTGTCCTGATTGGAAGCCAAGGAGGCAGGTGGGGTGGGACTAGAAGGTGGCAGTTGTTTTCAAGACTGAGGCTCTTCTGTCTCTTCTGAACCAAGAGTTCACAAGGTAGTTTGTCCTCAGCAGGGGGCCTGGGGTTGGCTGCTCTTCTGTTCATGCAAATCACGCAGACCAGAGGCCTCCCAGAAGTTGCTGGGTAGTTTGGCATGTGGTTACTCCGTATATGGACACCCATGTACATGCCAGCTTCATTCATTCATTTGCTCAACTGGACATCCGAGGGGCACCCATGTTGGGCCGGGTCCTTGCTAAATGCTTGCACATCTATCACCTAGTCGACCCATCTGGGGACCAAAATCTTGGGGCATGCAGGGGGCTGGGGGTGGTCAGCCAAGCCCAGCACTGACCGTCTGCCCCCCCCCCCCCCCGCCTTGGGGGCCGGGCCAGGCTCCCGCTGGAAGTCCATGAGCAACCAGGAGAAGCAGCCCTACTACGAGGAGCAGGCGAGGCTGAGCCGGCAGCACCTGGAAAAGTACCCGGACTATAAGTACAAGCCTCGGCCCAAGCGCACCTGCATCGTGGAGGGCAAGCGGCTGCGGGTGGGCGAATACAAAGCCCTGATGAGGACCCGGCGCCAGGATGCCCGCCAGAGCTACGTGACCCCGTGAGTAGGCGGCTGACCCCCTGTGCGTGTGCCCGTGCCCCTGCTGCTCTTGTGAGTGGCCACTAGTGTGTGGCGTGCATGCCTTTGAGTGTGACTCCAGCGGTGCTGTCTGTCGGCTTGGAGCATCGATGTGTGTGGGCGTTATCTGTGTCTGCCTGGGCCTGCGTGTGTGGCCGCAGGGGTGGCCCGGTGGCTCAGGGTATAGGATTGTGACTGACTGTGGGAGACTGGCCACGTGTAGCTGGAGAAGCGTGCCTGTGAATCACAAACTCAATAAAAAAAAAAACCTCAAGGATACTAAGAATGAAGGTGCTTATTATACAGAGGATTCCCGACTTGACAAAAGCAAGCACCTGCATGGATTCTTTTAAACGGGGCTCCTCCCCCCACCCCCGCCCCCGCCCCGGGGCATTGAAATATAGAACCTCTGAAAACTGGATTCACACAGGAACCTCCAGGAATAGCTTGTTGAACACGCTCAGGTGCCCGGGCCTGCATGTGTAAGCATGTGTCCGCTGTTGCGGACAATGAACTTGGCCGTCAGCAAGCAAGCCAGGTGGCTGTGTGCGTGTCTCAGAGCCGTAAGGGTCTTGGCGGGGGGAGGGCATACCCTGAAGCAGGCTGGAGGGGAGCTGGATCGGGGGCGCAAAGTGGGGGTCCATCTGCCCGCGTGCTGCTTCTCTGCCCCCGCAGCCCCCAGGCCGGCCAGCTGCAGATGAGCTCCTCCGATGTCCTGTACCCTCGGGTGGCAGGCGTGCCCCTGGCTCAACCCCTGGTGGAGCACTATGTGCCCCGGAGCCTGGACCCCAACATGCCCGTCATCGTCAACACTTGCAGCCTCAGGGAGGAGGGTGAGGCCGCGGAAGACAGGCACTCGGTGGCTGACGGCGAGATGTACCGGTACAGCGAGGACGAGGACTCGGAGGGCGAGGAGAAGAGCGACGGGGAGCTGGTGGTGCTTACAGACTGATCCCGGCCCCAAGCCGATGGGCACAGCCAGCCGGCCTGGACTACGTTGGTACTTGGACGTGCCCGGGAGACGGGCACAGCTGTGCACGTGTAGATAGCCTCCTGGGGGGAGATGCCCCACCACCTCCCCTGTGGCCGCACCCGAGGAGCTGCTGGCCGAGGTGGGCAGGACCTGTAGAGTGGCGACGGGCCGAGCGCCGTGGCCCTTGGGGCTCGTGGCCAGCGGACACTGTGTGACCCTCCCTTCCCCAGGGGTATGGCAGCTCCAGACCTGTCCCCCTGGGGCCACGTGCTTGGTTTCCATTCTTGTCCTGGCTGGACCAGCCCCTGTAGGACCAACCCCCTCCCTCCCCCGGCCCCCCCCCCCCCCCCCCCCCCCCCCCCCCCTCGCCACCAGATCGCTCCTCTATCATAGGATCACTTTGTGCAGAAAGGTCTGGCTGTCCCTCGCTGTCTTTATATCTCCTGCCCAGCCTGTTGTGCCTCTGGCTGCTGGAAGTGTGTGTGCGCGTGTGTATATGTAGGTGTGTGCACATGCTCGTGTGTGTATTTCCATCCGCTCATTCATTGCACAAGGTATTTATTGAGTGCCTGCTGTGTGCCAGGCACCGTTGCTGAGTTCCTGTGGGTGTCTCTCTCGATGCCACCTCTTGCTTCTCTGGGGGCCTCTTCCTGTGCTTCATTGTCCCCAAATTGCTACCTCTTTGTCAGTCTGGGTGTCTCAGGTTCTGTGTGTCCTTGTGTTCCTGTCCTTGTTTCTCTGCAGGGCTGTTCTTCTATCTCTGTCCCTTTCTTGGCCTCGGCCTCTGCCCCTTTTGACATCGCTGGTCAGCCTGGGTTTCCGTAAGGCCCCTGGTCAGCCCCTGGGCCCACCAGCCGCCCTGACCTCTCCTGACCGTCCCTTCACTCCCTCCCCGACTCTGCCCTAGGGTTGGTTCCCACAGAGCCATTTTTAGCTCCGAGCAATGTGGGAATGTGTTCAGCCTTCAAGGGCCTCTGTCTTGGTGCCCCAGTCCCTGGTCCCAACCTGAGTGCCAGGAGTTGGGGACAGGAGGATTGATGGAGAGTAGGGCTCCCCCCCGTGGCAGCTGGTGAGTAGGGACTGGGAGGGGGGCTCCTCCTCCTTGGAAGGGGTCAGCGAGGGGAAGACTGCCTCTCCACCAGCCTTCTCCTCTCCCCTACTAACACTGGGGACCTCGCCTCAGCTCCTCCTGCTCACTTGGGACAGGTCATTTCCCTAAGAAAATCACATCCCGCTGGCACCTGACTCCAAAGATCTAGAACAGCCCTTGGATCAGGGTGGGAAGGGAACCCCCAATCCCACAGGGGCAGATGTGGATTCTGGGCCTGCCCCCCATCTTCTCCCTGCCCCCCCTTCCCTCCAGCCCAACTTCTCTCCAGGCTGTTTCTTTTTTTATGACTGTAAACATAGATAGTGCTTTATTTTGTTAATAATAAGATAATGATGAGTAACTTAACCAGCACATTTCTCCTGTTTACACTTGGGGGATTTTTTTTTGTTTTCTGTTGGCATAATAAAGACAGACCATTTCAGAATCTGGCCCTTGTGCGGGGGAGGGAGGGAGGCTGGCCCAGGTCCAGAATTTCTACATGTGCCGCCAGCCCAGCCACCACTGCCCCCTTGTGGCGACACTGGGGAGCTTCGGGCCTGGGACCTGGGAGGCCAGGGAAGACCAGACCAAGCCTCTGGAGTGACTGCCACCACCCACAGAGCCTGCACTGCGAAGACACTGCCCCTGCCTCAAGGAGGTAAGCCAGACCCTCCACAGATTGCCCACCCAGATCCTAAAAAAGGCAGTAGCGAGAGCACTGTAGGGAGTCAGGGAAACTTGGGTTCTCTCTAGAAGTAGCCACGTGGCCTTGGCAGAGGGTCCAGTGTCCCCTCTGGGCTTCATCATGCTCATCTGAAGACACCGAGGCTAAGCTTTACCCACAATTCTTGTCCCCTTGTGGAGAAGGAGCCCTTTGAAAATCTCATGAAAGCTGTGGGCCCTCATCCTGGGCTCGGGCCATCCACATGAGCCTTCTCCCATGTAGGAGGCCCCCAGGATACTGATTAATGAAGCAAGGGAGCTAGTGGTGTGCTTCAGGGCTCTGCGACCTCAGGTTTTGAAGGAGGATTTCAAACATGTATCTAAGAGGACAGTCCATTGGACTTCAAAGGGCTGATAACCAACTTTCAAAGTGCATACTGATAATGATTGATAGGGTCAAAAATTAATCCCCTTAAGGTGGAATGGAGCAGCAAAGCTGAAGGGCAATTCCAATGGAAGTTAGATTTGGGTTGGATTAAGAAAGGTTGTGTGTTCACAACCAGGGAGGTGGTAGAAGTTAGATGTGGTTGATTCCGTCAAGGAATGAAGTCCTGGCCTTTTGATCTAGGGAGGGTCCTGGCTACTGGCCTTTGCTGGTTTTTCCCAGCCTACCTTCCCGGAGCTTTGGGTCTCCTCTCCTTGTCCTCACAACCCCCTGTCCTCTCCAGCCTCGCTGGCCACCCAGGGAAGGACACAGATGGTCCTCCGGAAGAGGAGCGTGGCTGACTGTGGCGCCTGCCCTCTAGCGGTCAGGGGGGAGAATTGCTCATCTTAACTTCCTCTGTCCTGGCCTCCCACCCTCTGGTCCACACCACCCCGCATACTGTGTTCCCAACCAAATCAGGGCAGTCCGTCAGGACACTCCCAGCCTGGCTCACCCTCACACCCTGCCTGCCAGTCCTGAGTTCGTCTCCCTTCCCTCTTCCCAAGTCCTCTGTGGCCTTAGGGGAGACTGAGGCCAATACTGTCCTCCTCCTACTATAGGATCCTTTATCCTGCCCTCCTTTCCAGCTGCTGGATTCACATGCCCCACATCCTCTTAGGATGGACAGAGCCCTCCACGAAGACCTCTGGTTGGAGCCCTGTCTCCCCGAGAGGCACCACAGGGTCAGGTAGGCCGGGAATAGAAGATGTTGGTCAGGACCAGGGAGGCTGGGGCGTGAGCCTCTGCTCTGTCTCCTACAAAGGCCGAGGGTCCGACCTCCTGCTAGACCCTAAGGAAGGTCTGAGGGAGTGGAGCCCTGCCCTCCCCCCGGAGTTGCCACAGCCTGGCCCTTGGAACCAGGGGGCAGGGGTGCTGGTTAGTCTGGGGTGGCAGTGAAAGGACAGGACTCCAGGCTTTGAGGGGGAGGGGTGTCCTGAGCTCCCCCCTCCCCCCACCTGCCCACTCCCCTGGAGAACTGGAGCAATGAGGATGTTTTCTCCAAGGCAGTGAGATGGTACCTGCCAGCTTTAAGTCCTTTGGTGCAGCTGGTGGCCAGGGCTGTAGGGGCACAGGATGGTACCTGGGGGGCCCTGTCCCAGCCAGCTCCTGCTCACCACTGTAAACCGTCTCCAACGCTGTGACATCAAGGCCCCAGGAGGCTGGGAACGAAGCTGCCTTCACAGTGGTTATTTCTGCCCTCAGCTCCAGAGGTGGCTCTGAGAGGAACAAGGAGGGTGGGCACTGCCATTTAGTTCACGAGAAGGCCCCGTGCATGAGCACCTGACCCCGCGGTACCCCTCAGGGGCCCTACCTGCCCAGCCCTGGCACGGTCCCCAGGCCGGGGCACATCCTTCCCCGCGTCCTCCGTGTCTACCCTTCCTGGGCTTGGGACGGCTGTGCCTGGGGGCCCCGGCCATACTGGATCACCGTGACCTTGAAGGCCCCAGCTGCTGGGGCCAGCTCCGCTCCAGCGGTTGCCATGACATCCGGTACTTCTGTCGGCAAAAACCAAACAGCCAGAGTCTACCTGGCAGGCGGCCACTGCTGTTGCCACTCTTAAGGGCACTGGGTACCTTCTGGGGGGCCGCGGAAGGAGTGCAGCCATAGCAACCTGGGCTGCTCAGAGGGGGCAGCCCCGCTCACCTCGGAGCTTCTCTCCCGCCCCTCAGGCCTTGTGAGAAAGCGACACCTCGGGTCCAGAAATCATCCTTGCGGGCTAGCCAGCAGGACAGCACCCTTCCCCCTCAAGAGCTAGGAGCCAGCGGTGGCCCGGGAGGGAGTCTCGAGTGCTCCCCCTTCAGGGTCTCACTGCTTCACCCCCTGCCGGGAAGCCACAGCCTAGCTCCCCGGTAGCAGCACCCTCCTGGGGTCAACTTCTAGCCAGACGGTCAAAGGCAGAAGAGCAGGGAAACCAGCAGGCCAGGCCTCGGCGAGCCAGGCGCACGGAGACCGGGGTGGAAAGACCATGAAGAAGCAGGTTGCAGCACCCCCCGACCCCCACTGCAGGAGAACTAGTCATACCCTATACATCAGATCCTCACCATAGGCACTCAGACACCAGAGTGGTCCAGAAATGGCCATTTTAATGCAGAAAACCATGAGAATTTACAAATGAGTCACTTTTTGGGCCAGAGCCAGGAGGCCGTGAGGGCAGAAAGGAGGTGGCGGCCGTTGAGAAGCTGGGGCCATGAGCTCAGCACCTTCACGACCCCTCCGACCCAGGCCCTCGTGTGCCCGGGCGAGCCCTGGAGGTCCCCCGGCCCCTGCCCCTTAGCGCCCACTAATTTCCTAGTGGGAAGACCTTGGGTCAACTTTAGGACAGAAGGTAGACAAATCTTGGAAATGAGGGCCTGGAGGGCACAAGGCAGGAGTCTGCTGGCTGCTGTTGGCCACCCCACCCGTTGCTACACCCCCTGGGGCCAAGCACGGAGCAAAGCCGGGCTGTGGAGCCCCAGGACATCACCCCTCCCTTGCCTTCCCTCCTGGTGGGTGGCAGAGGGACCGAACACAAGCAACGGAGCAAAAAGGGTGAGGGAGGGGAGCACGGGTCCTGGGGCTGAGGTCTGGGAAGGGGCTGTTTGACTGGATCTGGCTTGGAGAAAGGGAGGGATCTCAGATGAGGTCGCTTGGGGGGGAGCCGTCAAACCCAGTTCTAGACCATCCCCCCAAGCTATGTCCATCCATCTGTCAGAGATGGCATGATGCTGGTTTGGGTTCAGCACCTCCCACGTGGGGCATGCAGGGGGAGATGGGCTGGAGGCTCAGGGCACTGGAGGTAGAAAGGAGCCCTCCCACCTTCCCCTTTCCCCTAAGCCAGGAAGGTCAAAGACACATCTAAGGCAGCCCAGATTCCAGCATGGCCCGAGGCCGTGAATACTGGGCTTCCCAAGGGGTGGTTGTGGTCCAGGCCCCCCGCCGACTACAGGCACTTCCCCCCAATCCCCCCACCCCACCACCCCCCAATCTGGCAAGGTGAAGGGGACCCCCCCCAGAGCCGGGGCGTCTCAGCCCCTCCCAACAAAAGAATGTGGTCTCCAGCAGCTTCCACTGGGGGCAGGGGCGGAGCCTTTGCCCTGGACACCCACCTGTCCCCTCTCCCACCTTGTCCGAGGGCGCGGACCCCAGGGCAGAAGTGAACCCTGGAGCACAGGTCCTGCCAGGCATGGGTAGGGGAGAGATGGGGAAGCTGGTCACTTTGGCATCTCCAAGGCTGACACCTGGGGCTTCACCTTGAAGTACTGGTGGAATCGGATCACTGCGTACCTGCCAGGAGACCAGAGGGAGCCTGGAGTGAGAAGAAAAGCCACTGGGCCCCACTGGGGGCGCTCACACCACAAGGAAGTCTCACCAGCTCAACCCCAGGGCAGACGGATGTTTCTTTTTTTTTTTTTTTTTTTTACTTCAACTATTTTATTTTTCTTCTTAGACTGGAGCCGCTCTTCCCCAATTTTTTTTTAAGAGTTCAGCAGTGTTAAGTACATGTATGTTGTTATGCAACAGATCTCTGGGACTTTCTCGTTTTGCAAAACTGAAACGCTGTACCCATGAAGCAGCAACTTCCCATATCCCCCTCCTCCCAGCCCCTGGCAACCACCCCTCCGCTCCGTTTCCTTTTTAAATTTCAAGCAAACTCCGCCGCACAGGTGGGGCTCGAACACACAACGCTGAGATCAAGAGTCACAGGCTCTAGTGACTGAGCGCCCCCTAAGTTATTAATTATTAAATAACGAATTTAGTTATTTCATGAAAGTGGAATCCTACGGTATCGATCTTTTGGGGACTGGCTTGTTTCACTTAGTACCATGTCCTCAAAGGTCATACGTTGTAGCACGTGACATGATTTCCTGTCTTTAAAAGGCTGAGCAATATTCCATCGTCGGTGCGTACCACATTTTGTTTATCTACTCAGCCATCCACGGCTGCCTCCTGGCTGTTGTGAATAATGCTATCAACATGGGCGTGCAGGTATCTCTTTGACACCCTGCTTTCCATCCTGGCCACGTACCCAGCGGTGAGAACGCTGGATTGCACAGGAACTCTATTTTTAACGTTTTAAGGAAGCACAGCATGGTTTTCCCCAGCAGCTGCACGGTTTTACGTTCCCCCCCCAGAAGGGCCCGAGGGTTCCAATTGTCTGCGTTCCCACCAACACTGGTTTTCTGTTTGATAGCAGCTGTCCTGACGGGCGTGAGGTGACAGCTCACGGTGGCTGTGCTTTGCATTTCTCTAATTGTTGTGAACGCTGTGAAGCCAGGTGGGGGGAGGAAAGGGCAAGAAGACTGGACCAGAATGGAGGACAGAAAGGACTCCCGGTCCTTAGGGACATCTGTACCTTACACGGTGGAGCCAGCGGTCAAGATCCAAGTATGGTTTCAGTACAGACCCTAATACATCACGGAAGGAGGTCCGACAGCCCACACAGTAAGCGCTAAGCCCTGAGTGACCTCACTGAGCCACCTCCACTCTCTGGCACTCTGTCCCCGCCGTTACGGAATGGACAGTTCCATTCAGCAGCAGGCCCCGTGGCTACGAGCGCTGGCAGGAGAGCAGGGGCAGTAGAAGAGGTCGTAGGATGTAGTAGGAAAAGCAGTCTCCCACCAGGCACGAGGGGAGGGTTCGAGACCTTCCACTTTCTCAGAGTGGTCCTCTCGGCTCATGTGTTTCCCCTAGAGTGGTGACCTCACCGGCTACGGGCTGGCTGGAATGGGAGCAAGTTAGCAGACCAGAGGACGGGACTTTGGATGCTCTCTCTGGCCTGTTCTCTGCCCCCACGCCCTCGGCTCAAGCTTTTCCTTTCCCCCCACTCTCTGCCGCCCCAACTTGGCCCCTGCACTCACCTGAGGAAATCAAAGTCGATGGTGGAGAACTGGTTCTGGATGAGGGCCCAGAGTGCCCAGAAGAAGTGAGACGCCTGGAAACAGACCAGAGTCAGTCAGCAGGGCAATCACCCACTGCTGTAACGGACCCCACGCAGCTAGAGGAAAGTCACTCTGGGAGACACGGAAGTAGGCTGCTGGCGGAGACACGACGGGGTCTCCCCAGCACAGGTCAGGGGAAAATCTTGGAGGTCAGGTCACCGGACAGCGTTTGGGGGCTTCGCACCCTTGGGAAAAAGGTGGAGTCGATTCTACTGCCCCAGGAAGGGGTCGGCAGGGTGGTGCTTCCAGGGCCCTCGCTTGTCCCCCAGCCTGGACAACGCCATCCCTGGCTTCTCCCCTGCCCGGGGGAGTCTCCTGGGGTCTTCAAGGCCAAGGTATCCAGGATGAAATGAACCCCTGCACCAGATCACAGGCCCAGTCCCGTGATCCTCAGGAAAGACCCCCTTAACTGTCCTTCACCCCCTTCCCTCTTCTGTCAGGAGGTGGGTTGGGTTGGAAAAGGAGTGATGTGTGAGCAAGAAGTCCTGTGTCTGGGCTTTGACTAAGCATTCAGCTGCTCTCCCCAGGGCCAGAAGCACCCTCGGGGCCAGGCCACAGCAGTGACATTACTATCCCAGGCCAGGGCCCCCTACCCCCACCCCATGTCCTCTGGGGTTGGCTATATAGCCCCTCCCTCCGCTTTGCAGGGCCTTCCGTGGGTACAGACCAATTACCAAGTACAAATGATTACTAAAAAATGGTAGCAAGAGAAAGGCATAAGTGGAAGAGTTCAGAGGAAGAACCTGATGGAGAATCAGTTTTGTGCCAACGAGGGAAACCAGGAGGCAATCCAAAATGACAGGTAAGATTCTACTGAAGCTCCACTGAGGTATTAGGAAACCCGGAGCAGTGGGCTTGTCTTCTTGCTTATGCAATGGCTGGCATTACTAAGCCTAGCTGGCAATCCCCTGGACACACGACACGGAGACCTGGTACCCTGGATAAATGCCACTCAACATCAGCTCAGTACCGTGTGAGCAGGAAGAGCCTGACGGGAGAGGCTTACACAGAGTTCTGAGTCAGCAGAGGTAGTTAACAAGGAGGATGAGAACCGACATTCCTTATCTTCTCCAAAGGCAAAGAAAAAAAAAAAAAAAACAAACCACAAGCATTTAACTGCAGCATGAAAGGCTAGAGAGAACTACTTCTCCAAAAGAGAGAACTGCTGAAATAGGAAGCTGGGATCTTTCTTGGAAGTCTTTCCTTAGGAAGAAGAGAAAGACCTGATGGGGTAGGGAAAAGCAGGGGACAGGACATCTCGGTAAGATGGGGATGCCCAAGAGGGCGTCTAGGTGGGGTTCGGGATCATATGCTGGGGCCCCAGGACCTCACACCTAACCCCGGGCTCTGCTTCCTCCGCCACAGGCTGTGACCGGGTGGGAACCGCGGGTGGGCCCCTCCCTCCCCTGCCCTCTTCCGGGCTCAGGCACTCACCAGGGCAAACTTGTTGACTTGCACATAGAGCCTCTCCACCTCCCTGGGGGTCACGGCCATCCCCTTTTGAGCCTGTAGGTAGTAGCTCAGCCACTGCAGCTGGGTGTCCCGCCCAGGGTACCGGCAGTAATCGACCTCATTCACACCTGATGGGGAAGGGGCCAGGCTGTTGCTGGGGGATGGGCCCACCTGGGGGGGTCCTCCAGCTCAGATGTTCCCTGCTCCCCTCAGCACCTCCATGTGCTTTGCCCCGAGGGGCTGTGCCCAGGAAGACAGCCTCTCGACCACCGAACTTGGCTAATGTGTGCAGATTTCCGTGGGCTGGAGGAAAGCACAGAGACACCGTCTTGGGTGGGCCGGGGAACCCCCCCCCCCATCCCCACCCCCACCCAAGACAGCATCACTGTACCCGGTGCCCTTTACAGAACTAGGGCCCACAGGAGGTGCTCGGTCACAGCACCGCGTCTGCATCCTCATCTTCGGTCTGTTGCTAACTAACCTTGCACGAGACCTCCCCTCCCACTGGCCTAGGCCCCTTCCTTTTGGGCGTCTCAGATGCTGCTTCCTACACCAGTGCTGAGCTGGCCACCTAAAAACATCACCTAGAGAGCTTGGTAGAAACAGATTCCCAGGCATCTCTACCCACCCACCCCTCCCCCCCTCCAATTCTCCAGAGGATTCGGAAATGCATCCGGACTTGGAACCAGATGGCTTCGATTCCTTCCGGTCCTGCCCTTCCTTGAGTCCTCAAGCTGCCAGCCCGATCCGCACCAGCCATATCCTGGGCACGGTGGCAGAGGCCTTGGCTTCAGAGCTGGGACAGAAAGTGGCGGTTCGTTTAAGACAGGACCAGGACGCGGCTGCCTTCCCCATGGTCTCTTCCTCCCTCTCCTTTCCTTGTCTTTCCCAAGCTTCCCTCCTATTCCTGGAGAAAACAAGTCTCTGGGGCCCCGAGAGTATGGCTGGAAAAGAAGCTCCTTGCACGGTTGTAGAAACTAAGGCCCAGAGAGAAGAAACCTGCGCCGGGTCACAGAGCCAGTTAGAGGTGAATTCAGGGTTGCAACTCTTCTCTCCTACTTTCAGTACTGGGTCTCCCTGCTCCCAAGAGCCCAGGAGCTCCCCGCCTGGCTCCCAGTCTCCTTCCCCGCCCTCCTCCTTCCCCCATGCTAGGATCTGCCTCTTTCGTTCTCAACTTGGGAGCAGGATGCAATCTGTCCCTTTGGAGAAATTCCAGCTGGACTTTGCTCTGTATGGTGGGTGAGGAGGGCTTAAAATGCTTAAGAGATCGCCCTTCTGGAAAGGCCAGTGGGTCTGGCAGCCGAACACTCACAGGCCCAGGGCCCTGCCGGTGCCAGCCTCTGCTCTGTGCCACACCCCACAGCGTAGCTGCTCTGCCCAGCTGAGGCCCCCTGGTCCCTTGGGTTCCCAGATGCAGCTGGTGGCCACCCCAGGGAGTCACAGCCTCAGGTGCAATCAGAGCTTGACAGACCTGGTCACCTGAGGTTATGGAAGGGACACGGTGGGCCAGGATTGGGCCCGGGAGTGGCTGAGGCTGGGCCAGGTGGCAGCTTTACAGCTGGCCTGGGTGTGCCTCACCTGTCCTAAGCCACAGGGGCTGAGCACACCATGCATCCCACACTGTCAGCCTGGTGATGTCCCTCCAGCCCCAGGGCCCAAGCTCCATCCACGAGTTGCCTCTTTAGCCCCAAACTGTTTAACAATTAAGCCCTCAAGCTGGCTAAACCTACCCCGCTCCCTTTACACAAATGATGCGATTGTACACACTGTGCCTTTACTGAACAATCGGCCACCCCTACAAAACACCCCCTGCCCCCGTCCTCCATTCCTGCGCCGGTCTCCCCTCGCCGCCGGAAGGCCTCCCTGCCTGACATCAGCAGCCGATGCCAATGTGATGCTTAGTATGTGCTACACTCGTGTGTGTATCTCACACTGATGCTACAAAGTAGGCACTAATAATAGCTCCACCTTACAGAGGCACAGAGAAGGTAAGTAACCTGCCCAAGGACCACACAGCGGGCAAGCAACAAAGCTAGGATTTGAACTTGGACAGTCAAGTGGCAGAGTGTATACTTTTAACTAGTTCCACCTAGATTATTCTCATCAGGCCACTAGCTTATTCTGCTCCTTATCCACAAGCGGGATCCTTATTCACAATTGTGCAACAGGAAGCTTGGGCAGGGAGGCAAGCAGAGACTATGGTTGTCCTGTGCTGGCCCAGCTGGCACGGGCTGTGTCTGCCCAGAGGAAGGAGTTATTTTTGTGGGTTTTTTTTAAGATTAAAAAAAAATTTTTAAGTAATCCTCTACACCCGATGTGGGGCTCAAACTCACAACCCCGAAATCCAGAGCCACGCGCTCCACTGACTGAGCCAGCAACGTGCCCCGGGGTTTTTTTCTAACTCACACGCCAAGCCGAGTATCCTCAGGGATCCCACAGAGGGCACATTTTCCTGATTTGTACCAAACTGCCATATGGGCTGGCAGGGGTCTGCTCTGTGTATGTGGGTCCGGCCCCCACCATGAGATCTGGAGCTCCCTCCAGGCAGGCTGTGCCTCCCCCAGACGAGTTGTGAGATTTGGGAGGACGGGCTGTTAAGCCTCCACCCAGCAAGTACACAACCCCCCCTTCTCATGCTCACCCTGGACCTGGCCTTCCTTCATAAGGAAGGCAACTTGGACAAAGACCAAATGGTAATTAATACCCTTCTTACCTGCAAACTCATTGAAATGGTTGCCAATGTCAAAAGCTTGGTAGTTGTAGCCGGCGTATTCATAGTCAATGAACCGTACATGGCCTACAAGGTAGAAGAGAGGCAATAAAAGTTGGTCCCAGGAGACAGGGAAACAGGGCCAGGGCACGTTTCCACGGGCCTCTGGAATGCACCCACTGACTCTCGCTGGCCTCTGCAGCAACCCGGCCTAACACACCCTCCTCGGCGGTAATCTTCTAAGCTGTTTCTTTGTCCATCTGCCCTCCCCCTACCTCTGGCTGTCCCTCTCACACAGGGGGACCCTCACGCTCTGCTCATCTAAAGGCATCTGTCCTCAGCATGGCTAAGGGCCAGAAATAAAGGTAAGTACTTCCTAGGGGTGGAGCTCTCATTAGGAACACAGGACAGTTCTGGCTCCATGAAGGTTTGGGCCATCCAAGAGGTCCTTGGAACCCCAAAATGTGGTCAGAAGGAATAGTTCAGGTGTCCTAACACTGAGGACCTCTGCAAACCAGGATTTTGAGTTCTTTTTTGGCAGAGGTTTCTAAGAGGAAATTTGTTTTCCTTTTTTTTTTAATATTTATTTTTGAGGGAGAAAGAGCACACGTGGGGGAGGGGGAGGGAGAGGCGGGGACAGAGGATCCCAAGTGGGCTCTTCGCTAACAGCAGAGAGCCCGATGCGGGGCTCACACCCACGAACCACAAGACAATGACCTGAGCCGAAGTCAGATGCTTAACCGACAGAGCCATCCAGGCGCCCCCTTTTCTTAGATCACCCTAAGATCTAAACTAGAAGGTCTCCTTTTGCTTGTCCAAGTGCCAGTCTGAGGAACAGAACCTCGAAGGCAGCTGCTCGATCAGCCTGAGCCCTGCTGCTGTCCAAACAGACCCAGAGAACTGTACCTTTGGTGCTGTCATAGATGATGTTCTTGCAGAGCAGGTCATTGTGACAAAACACCACAGGGGAATCCAACTGGGACAGGTGCTCCTTCAGCCAGGCCAGCTCCCGTTCCAACACCTCCACCTTGGGGACATCTGCAGAAAGGCTGGGCAGTGGTAAGAAAGGTGGCCGGTGAGGGGAGGGCTGATAGGAGACAGGTAGGTACTTGGCCTCAAGAGCCCTGAGCTCTGGCCTTATCACTACCATTTACCGCAGAGGGGCCCTGGACAAATGGCTCACCCTTCAGACCCTCACTTTTGTCATCTGTAAAATGGCACTAGGGCTTCCTGATCTCCTGACTTCCTGTAGTTACCCTAAGAAGCTTATTAAAACATGGGCGTAAGAACATCTCGCAAAGCATAGAAGTGCCTGAGCCTGCTACTTTGTGGAAGGGATAGGAAGGTAAGGAGGGAGGCAGAGAGAGAGGACAGGAGGGGAGAATGAGCGTCCGCATTCAATGATTCCAGACTAAGGGCAGAGGGGAGAGCCGCAAACAGGCCTGTCTTAGCTACAAGATTCCTAGAGGAAGGTGTAGCTCCCTAAAACTAGACGGTCTGTGGAGGCGTCGCAGGGCCCTGTGGAGGGGCTGGCCCACTGGCATTCGAGGAGGCAGAGGTATGCCCTGGTATGTCCCCCTCCCTCTCCAGCGGCTGGTGTCACAGGGGGAAAGGACCAGAGAGCTCATAAAGCCTAGCTACTCAGCTCAGAGAGAGACCACTCAGGCCCACTTAAGAAAGCAAACGAACTGCGTCTTGGGCTCACTCCTATAAGACCAAGGGAACATGAGGGCCTTTCAACCCAGCACTCGCTCTGTAGCTCCCCAGTGACTCGTCCCTTCCGCCTGGAAGTACGAGCGTGCGCTTCCTCGACCCAGGCCAGACTGTGCATTCGTGGGCAACTTGAGGGCGGGAACAGAGATGATGGAGGTCACCCCTCCTCTGTGCCCTGCCCCGACCCGCAGCACATGACGCACCACTGCGGAAGGAAACACGCGTGGAGAAGTGAACGAATGGGTCGATCAGGGCTGGTAACAGAGGCCATGCCCTCACTGGTGAGGGCGCACCGTGCTGGGATGCTCTGAACTTTGGTCCCCAGGAAGCACACAGGTCTGTGCACACTGAAAAACCAAATAGTTAGCACAGCCCTTGAAACCCCAGAACCACCAGTGGGTGGAAGAGAGGAGGCTGGGGTTTTATCTCCTGTTCTATCTCCATGTATCTCCTGTTTGCTTTCTTATCCAGAGCGGCCAGAGTATGTGCAGGAGGAGGAGAATGGGATACGTCCTCCTGATCCTCCCAAAGGAGGCCCCGTCCCTCCCTCACCCGGTCCAGAGGCTGAAACATGGCAAAGAGCGTTTAGCAGGCATCCCCCCGTCCCCATGGAGAAGGACAAATGGCAGGCTTCAAGAAGGTCAAAACTAAAGAGGATCTTAGGCCTCTAGGCCAACTCTATGGGGAAACTGAGGCTCATGGAAAGACAGAGGCTCTCCAGCTCCCAGAAGTCTCTTGCACAGCTGAACCCTCTTCCTCCTCACCTAAGAGAGGCAATCCCCAGCCTGTCCATGGATCCAAAGTCAAGTCGAACCTCCTAACCGTGAGGGCCTCGGTGCCCCTGTCAGAGGCTCTGCAAAGGCCCGGCAAAGGCCAGAAGAAACTGTTAATGGGGGGTGATCTGGGGGAGGCCTTCCTTTCTCCTCACTGGAGTTTATCTGTGTTGACTGGTCTGCATAAGATGCGTTTCAATCTTGGCTCTCCTTAAGAAGATACCTTTTAAGATTTTTTTTCCCTTGGTCCAAGACCATCTAAAGATAAGAATTAGGAGGCTTTCTTTGGTTTGGCCAGGTCTCAGCCTGAAAAACATCTTTGACATCTAAGATACCTGCTGCCCAGGCTCTGACCTCTGCCTGACCCCCACCTTACCCACCCCAAGGCCACGCAGATGGTTACTGTGGGAACAATCCAGGCCTCCTATCTCCCTGGGCAGCCTCCCTTGGCCACCCCGCTTCCCTCCCCTGAGAACTTGAAACTCCCCCAGCTTTGCTACCTTCAGCCCGGACACCACTAGACTCTTTCAAGGCTGTGTGGTTGGCAGAACAGTAACGACCAGCGCATCACAGAAACCATCACACCTCGGGCAGACTGTCCCCTAGAGGCAGCAGGAGGGGGACGCAGGGGCTGCAGGGCCCCCAGGGAAGCCTGGGGGTTCCTCCTGATGAAAAAACTGCTCCCTGCCAAGTGTCCTCAGCTTTCAGGATCCAGTGGGGGGGGAAACGTACCCACAGTAGGCTATATGCTGGAGCTTCCTGGCCCATCACCTTTGCCCTGATAGCACTCAGCCCATCCAAATCTCCTCCTGATGCCCCCAAAGCAATGATTGCCGCCCCCATTGTCCCAGCCACCCCAGACACCTCTATGCCCAACCAAATACCAAGGCTATCAAATCTATTCCAAGTCTCTGACTCACCCCCCATTTTCCATCCCCCCCCTCCCCCCCCCCCATGAAGCTGCCCCAGGGCAACGTTCCTAAAAATGTGGTTCCTTGATCCCCCGCCTCAGAATCACCCGAGGAACCTGGCAAAGGCAGAATTCTAGGGTCTAACGCAAGACCTCCCAGTCAATCACCAAGGTCAGCCAGGGCCGGGAACCTACGTTTAGCAAGCGCCCAGGGGAATGCTATGCTCAAACGTGGGGAGCCCTAGTTCCAGATCTTGCCCATTCAATTTCAACACCCCCCGAGCTGGCCGCCCCCCTCAAGTCCCTATCCCCGCTTCCCCAAATCCCACCTGATGCTGTCCTTTACAACGCAGGAGGGCTTTCTTCCTAAGCCACAGTCGTGGTCCCTGGCTCAATGACTTACCGCTGCTAAATGAAATCCTGGCTCCTGAACCTGGCATGGAAGGGCCCTTCCAGTCTAGCTCCAACCCACCTCTACAGCCCCACCTCCCGTAGCCCTTCCCCATCCCTCCTGAAGGCCTGCTCCAACCACCCTCAGCCACTCGTCACCCATGAGCCAAGCATATTTCTCCATCTCCTCCAGCCCGAGTGGCCTCCCTTCCCAGCTCTGCCCGCTACCTCTGCCGAGAAAACTTGCCCTGGTTCTCCCACCCCCGCACGCATTATACACCCGGCCTTCTTTGGTAGCTATGCACAGGCAGGTCCTATGTACCCTTGCTCCTTCCTAAGGTTCCTAAGCTCCTTGAGGGCAGGGCCAATATCACAGCCATGGTTTTCGTTGTTTTAAAATCCCAGTCAACGTTTGGGAAATGCAGGACTAAACCTGGGTTATTACCCTGTGACTGGAGCTCAAGAGCTCTGTCTTGTCCAGGTCACTGCTCAGTACTACCCGTGTGGGATAGGTCAGGCAGTTTAGGGCAGGCACCATGCCCAAAAGAGGCTCTGAGAAGTTAAATAACTTGATTTGCCCGAGGTCAAAGGTACGACAAGAGCAAAGGTAGTTGGTCAGTTCTTCTCCAGGGACCACCCTGCTCCCAACAAGGTCACCCCTGAAGGTTACACGGTGACAGTACAGTCAAAGGAAGCTGAGGTGGCAAGGGTCATGCCCGAGCACCCAACTGGACTCTAGCCCTTGAGCTGCCACTGACCTTGGACAAGCCCCGTCCCCTTCTCCAGACCTCAGTTTTTCCATCTGTCAGATGAAAGTGGTGGGTTACGTGACCAGAGGGTCCTGTTGACTTAGACACCCCAGGATACTGCTCTCCATGTGCTGTTTCAGTCCTAAGGGGGTAGGCGACTCTTGTCCCAGAGATAACATTTGGCATAGAAGGTCTGAACGTGGGCCATCCTGAACAAATAGTCCTAAAGCAGTGCTTGATAATCATTAAATGGGAGGATCCAGATAAAATCATGCGTGTGTGTGTGTGTGTGACACATGATCGGGATCGAGTTAATTATTGTCCTGTCATCTTAGGGGAGGGAAGGAGATACCTTCCCCCCAAACCTCTTCTGTACCCTACTCCCATGAACCTCTGGAACAAGGGTGATGTTCAACCCAGCAGGGAACATGGAGGGATCAGAGACTCACTACTGCCTTTTCCTGGAGGGGGCAGGGGAGACACTCTTCTCTCCAACTCCCCATGCCTACTCCAGCACTCGAGGGTATGTTGGGGAGCCAGGTACCTGGAGGCTAAAAGGACTCCCAAGTTGCTGGCCAGAGAGCCTCCCTTGCTGTCTGGGAACCCTGTCTTAGCTGGGGAAAGGCAATGTTGGGGATGAGTGGAGCACCCCTTCCTTGGAAAGAGCAGGGAGGACACTACAAGCTGTCAGTTTGAATAAGGTGGGAAGCAGGGTCCCCAGAGGCACATGGGGACAAGAGGCATCCAGGCAAGTAGCAGGAGTCTTGATGTCCCAAGGGCTTGTCAACTGATGAGCTGAGTTCTTCTGACTGATCATGAACTCAGCCTCACCCCGTTCTCAGAGGCTGGGATCTCCCTACTGGTTGCTCAGAAGTCTGCTTAGGTAGAAAGGGCCCTGGGCTGGGAAACAGAACCCTGCCTGGGATGAGCCTGACACTGGGTAAAGCTCTGAGCCTCAGTTTCCTTTTAAGTAAAGGGGAAGACAGTCCCGAACCCCGGTCTCTACCGCAACCCGAAGACTCAAGGAGAAATGAACACTTAGGTGTAAAGCTGGGGATCTGAGTTCCTGAGATCCGGTCAGTCGGCTCAGCTCTGCTTGGAGACAGACAGAGCAGTCAGGACTGAAGCCCCTCAACCTCCTGGTGGGGTCAGATGGAGCCTAAAGAACGGAGGCGGGATTGCATTAAGGCGGCAGAGACAGAAGCAGCCTCGAACCCTCCCAGCTCTTTGTACCTGGGGTTGATCTCGTTCTTCACGAGGGTGAAATAATTGTGCATCTTGTGCCAGAGGGTGGGCTTGGGCAGGCTGCCGTTGGCGTGGATGGTGTGAATCTTTGCCATTTCTAAGGCGATTAGCCTGCAGCAGAAAACAGGAGGGGTACAGTATCAGCATGGGGCAAGCCCATCCCAGCTCAGCCCCTCCTGACCAGAAGGGGGCCTCCAGGGTCCATGGTGGGGCTAGCCAGAGGGCCGAGTACGGAACTATCACAGATCTTTTAGGGGCTTTTGCTCCCGCAGAAGGCAAGTCTGGGCAGAAGGCATGAAAAGGAGATAAGGCCTTTGGCCCGGCAGCACCCTTTCCAGAACCAGAGCTGGGGCTGCCTCAGGGAGCAGGAAGACAAAACAGTGGGCCGTTGGCCACAGGTCAATGACCCTGCCCACCCCCCCCCCCCCAGGGTCACGTACCCACAGCAACCCCTGGGGACATAGGGGTCACCTGGGGATGGGGGGACTGGCCCTCCTCCCTCCTTGGACTCTGATCCATGCCCTGGTGGGGGGGGAGGTGAATGCAGGGCACCGAGGGATCAGGGGGTGGTGATGCCAGGCAGGGAAGAAATGGCTGCCTCTTATCAGCCTGGCCAAGGTGGGGAGGGGAGCAGGCCGGCCCAGGGCAGCCCCTTCCTCTGCGGCAGGGAGTTGATGCTGGCGGCCGGGTGCCAAGGACGCAAAACAAACCAGCGTTCTATTTTCAAGTTCTCCTGTGGACATTATCCAAGGTCCCGGGAAAGAAGGAGGGGGCGGTGGGGAGGGCTGCTGGGAGAGGGTGGGGGTGGATGCAAGACTGACCGGTCAGAGAGGGAGGGCCTTGATAAGGACCCCAGCGTCTGAGGCCCTGCATCCCAGCTGGGCTCCCCCAGTCCTCTGCCAGCTCTCCCTTCTGGAGCCCCACCCCCCACCCGGCTGCCAAGCCTCCAACATTCAAGCTTCCTTCGCCTCTGCCTGTTGCTCGAATAATAATCACTGGGAAAGACAACAAAGGCATTGGCTGTTTGAAACCTTGTTACTGAGCTATTCCAGGGGCACCCCTCCCCTTGCCAGGTCCTGGGAAGGGGCAGGCCATCACCCAACAGGATAACAGGGCAGCCTAGGGGCTCCTCCGGAAGCCCCCAAGGCTCCCACCTCCTAAAGGGTGGAGGGGGCAGGGGGCGTGGCAGCCACCGGGTGGGTGAGAGATGAAGGCTGTGCTTTCAGAGGCTAGAGGCCCTGGGGCAGGAGGGAGCCGGCCAGGGTTTAGGCAAGGCAGGGAAACAGACCTGAGACCCTAGCCTTCCCTTCCCAAAGGAAGATTCCGACTAGAGCCTGAACAGAGCCTTTCCTTGAATATCAATAGGGCTGTTGTCTGGAGAAGCAAGGAGAGTAACCTCAACACTCAGCATTTTTATGCTGCAAAGCCCCAGCAGGCAGAGGTTAGGAGGTGGGGGTTCAGGAGAACATGGGGAAGTGGCTCCCAAAGGCCTTTCCCTCTTTGCCTCTTCCTCAGATACCCACCTTCACTCTAGAAAGACTGGAAAATCATCAAGGAAGAGCCTACCTCCTACACCTATCCCAATTTCTGGCTCTCTCCCAAATGTAAGATTGTCACCGAACCTAAATCCACCTTCAATCTTCCCTACAGTGATCTTTGTCTCCATGAGAGAATGAGTCACGGCACCAGACTCACAGAGGTGGCCCGAGACTGGGAGTGATCTGGTGAGGACACAAGACTGAAGGAGAGCTGGGAGGATAGGGTGGGAGAAGCCAGGCCAGGATTCCCCAGGCCCTCACCCTGCTCTGACCTCCTATCTTCAGGCTGGGTGCTCAGCCGGAGCCTGAGAAGACCACTGTGCAGGTCTGTATGTCCCCCTACCTACAGACAGACAGACACGTACACATATAGATAAAACATACACCGGGATGTACGGGGCGCCTGGGTGGCGTAGTCGGTTAAGCGTCCGACTTCAGCCAGCTCACGATCTCACGGTCCGGGAGTTCGAGCCCCGCGTCAGGCTCTGGGCTGATGGCTCGGAGCCCGGAGCCTGGAGCCTGTTTCCGATTCTGTGTCTCCCTCTCTCTCTGCCCCTCCCCCGTTCATGCTCTGTCTCTCTCTGTCCCAAAAATAAATAAAACACGTTGAAAAAAAATTTTTTTAAACATACACCGGGATGTAAATAGCCCAGGGCCTGACCAGCCCCAGAGGCAGTGAGCACTGGAGGGGAAGGCATCTCAGAGTCCCTTCTAAGTCCCTTGAGGGCCTGCCAGGGGTTCTCCGCAAATAGGGCCAGGTGCGCTTACTTGGGGTTAACTGGGTAACAAGGTGAGGAAGCCAAGAAACTTCTTGGTCTGGTCCCTAGGTGGGTTTTTATGGTTTCCCCCTTGGTATTTGGAAGGCTCCTTCCCTTTGGGTGGGACGGGACTAATCTCAGAGATCCCAGGCAGACCTCTGTGATGTGCTGCTGTCCCCAGTATCAGGAGTCAACCTCACCCTGCCTGGGACCTTGCCGTAGTCTGAGCACTCTGCACGCGGGTGTGGCACAGGGGGGAGGATGCCCCCCTGTGAGGCACAGGGATGCCTCACATCCCTGCCCAGAATGGTTAGAGGGGAGAAAAGGCACTATGGGCTCCTCCTTGGTTCTCTCCCCTTCCAGACCCTACAGAGGCATCCACGGGCCTTGAAGGTTAAGTCCATTTCCTGGGTCCTGCACATCCAGGCATTTAATGGGAGAGGCTCCCAGGGGGTCAAGGGTTCTTGTGAGCCTCTGTAAGGAAACCTCGGCAGCTTCCCAAACCTGCGTTCCCGCTCTGTCAGGGAACCCGGTAGAAGCTCAGACGAGGGGAGGGATGGTGTCTCTCTGGGCTGCTAAACCAGGCTCACCCTGGATACGGCCCATTCTCCTAGCATGCCTGAGCCCCTGGCAGGAGGGGAGGGGCAGGAAACCCTGGGCGCTCTGGGGATTTGGCTCAGATTTCATTTCCAAGGCTCCAAGATGTTTCCAGGTCAGACACGGGGTGGGCAGAGAGCTGAGGCATGAGGTCAGGAAGCAGAGCCCTGCTGCGCTTAGGGAACCAGGTCCTTTGGTCCCAGGTTCACCAAATTCTCACTTGCCGCCCCCAAGAAGCAGTCACCCGCGAAAATCCATGCAAAGCTACCGCCCCTCTCTGCAGAGCAATGCACAAAAACGCGCACACATTTTGCAGTTTCAGGAAGTTCACGGACCTTATGACTCAATCACGGACTCCCCTCCACACCAAGGAAGCTGGCCAAGGATTTCAAAGCCCAAGGCGCGAGGAATAGTAGAAATGAAGGGTACGCGGGGGCAACCTTCTCACCTGAAGAGCCGAGGCTCCCGGATGTGCTCGGGCCCCAGGGCCATGCCCCGCATGTACTCGTAGCACAGCCCGTTCTGGAAGGTGCAGTAGAGTTTGGGGGCGCAGCCATGTGCTCGCAGCAGCTGGAAGTTCCTGACCTCATTCTCCCGGTCCACCAGCAGCTCCGTCCGCTCCCCGTACACCCGGACCAGCACACAGTCCCCCATGTCCTCCTCCACGTAGCAGGCCACCAGCTTGTTGGTGATGCCATCGGTGAAGCGCTAGCAGGGGGAGAGGGGAGCGCAAGGGTGCATGAGGCAGGGTCTCTGCGCTTGCCCCAAGGCTCCCCAGCCCAGGTGCTCATTTGAATGATGTGAATGCCGAGCACAGCTGCACAGAAGCCCCCATCCTTCAGCCCTCTCACTTAAGCAAGAGCTCAGCATTGTTCCTTCTGTTCCTGATGCTTTACTCTGTCCTCGGTGCTTGGGGTACACTTAAGAGTTCGAGCACAAAACCAAAAAAGAAAACCCAGGCCGCCTCACTTCTCCTGGGTCTGCCTCTAGTGGATGGGATTTGGCAGTGGAGGAACTCCCACACTCCTTGGTGGGTAGAAGCCCCCTCCCCCTATTTACTCCCCCATCCCTGAAAGAAACCTCTGTGGACCAGAATGTGGCCAGGGAGGGTCGGGAGCTGCCCGGGATGAGTACATTCCGACCCGGCTGCCTCTCTGCCAGGCGGAGGGCTGTCTGCTGCTCTCACCCCATCCAGCAGCGGAGGCACGGGAGGTACTGAAGTTGGCACCCACACCCACCCCAGGGCTTTGGTGGTCAGAGCTCCTTGGGGCCTCTGAGCTCCAAACCAGGAGAGACGGTAGGCCGTGGGCTGGGGAGAACAGACTCTCGGGGTAGGGTGACAAGAAGGAATGAACCATGGAATTTATGGGGCTTTAGAGGACACGTGAACCAATTCTAGGTGGGGAAAGTGAGGCGTAGGGAGAAGAGGGACTGGCTGGTAGCCTGTACCTGGTGGCTGGTGGGTCTTACAACCCAAGTGGGCCTTTTATTTTGAAAATGCTACCCACCCATCCCTTCCCCCAAGAGGTGTCAGCCTCTGCAGCTGGTCTGGGATCCTGGCCTTTCCCCATCCGGAAGACCTGCCCCTCCAGCACTTGCTGCAGGTGCCCCGCTCAGGACGCCTTCCTCCCTCCACAGGCGGCTCCCAGAGGGCCTGAGGGAGGGTGGGCAGGTGAAGACTCTTCAGAGGATGCAGATCAGCTGGGGAGTCTGCCTGAGGCTCCTCAGTGGGAGGCTCTGCCCACATCTGTGTCCCTGAGAATGTGCCCAGCTGGGGGTGGGGAGGCGCCCTGTGTGGGGGTGCTGAGCCGGAGCCTGGGGCGCTGGGGGCTCCGGGCTAGCCGGATTCTGCACGGTGGCTCCAGGGACCGGCAGGAACCGCTCAGAACCTGGAGACTTTGCTCCCACCGCCGGGTGGAGAAGGGGCAGGGATGTGTGTTTGTGTGGGGTGGGGGTGTGGGGGGATGTGGGGGGGGTGTCCCTTAAAAGTTCCTGCCTCAGGTTTCAGTGCCGGCCGCGCGCGCTCCTCTGGGCAGCGAGGGGCACCCGCGCGCGGCGACAGGGGGTGGGGCCCTCGCGCGCAGCACGCTGACGGTGGGCAGGTGGACCTCCGGCAGCCCGCGAGCCCCGGGAGGAGGGGTGGGGGGGGTGTGTGTGTGTGTGCGTGGGGACCGCGGGAGGTGGGAGCCTGGCTCTGCTTAGGGACCAGAACAGACGGAGCAAAATACATGCCCGGACCACCATCGCAACCCTGCCCTGCGCAGCAGCCGCGCGCCCCTGGAAGCGCCACCCGGAAGGATGCACGGACAGACGTCCACGCATCCCCGACAGGGCCCCAGCCCGGCCCCGCGCCCGCTCGGCTACCTTAGTCCGAACTTGCTCGGGCTTCCAATGTGGCCGCAGCTCCTGGATGAGGCGCAGGGCGCCCGGGAGGATGTCGTCCTGGTCCACGGATATGCCGAAGCAAGGGACGGCGGCGGCCCTCGGGGCGCCCGGCGGCTCCCGGCAGCCCGCGCCGGCCGCCGCCTTCTCCTCCATGCCCCATGAGCACTGCGGGCACGGCGCCTGCCGCCTCAGGTAAAAGGGCGAGCACGGCAGAGGAGCCGAAGGGGGCACAGCCATTCCCAGCAGCCCCACCCCCTCGGAGCCGCCGCGCGAGCGCTAGCCCCTGCGGGGGGGCCCGGCGCGGCGGTGGGAGTGGTAGAGGAGGGGCCAAGGGAAGTCCATGACTCAGGAGCCCGCTGCCCGCTCGGATCTGCGCCCGAAGCCGACCCGGGAACGCCGGGGCCCGCCGCGATTGTGACATCATCACGGGCGGCGGGCCGCGCGGGG
>NW_024412525.1:4760068-4807049 GCF_014898765.1 Herpailurus yagouaroundi
GACTGCGTGCGAATAACTCCACCTGAGCGGGGATGAATGGCATCGGCCCTGCACGCAGGAGCCTGTGCGTGCAGGTGAGTGCGTAGTCTGTCTTTTGGTGTCACATTCCTGTCTGCACATGATACACGGCTGTGCCTCTCATTTCAGACCCCAGTGAATCCAGGTGCAACCAGGTTGTGAACATGAAGTCTTTATTCTTCTGTTTGTTCTCAAAGCAGGGAAGAACTGATGCTGGAGGCAGGGTGAGCGTCTGGGAGGAGCTCTACACCCCACGCCCCTGCGTGAGAGCACAGGCACAGGCAGGGGAGTGTCCAAGAGAGTGCTCTAGCTCCAGGCTAGGGCTGAAGGCAGGGTCCAACCGGGGCAGCAGAGGGCCTCAGCGGGCCAAGGCAAAGCCAATGCGGTTGTTATGGCGATCAAACTCCGTGTAGAATTTGCGGATGAAGCTGGCGCCCAGGACCCAGACAGGCCCAGTGGGCGGTGGGACATCCAGACCATGGAGGGCCAGAGTGCACAGGCCATCATTACCGTAGGGATCCTGGCAGGAAGCAAGAGGGTTTTCCCTACTGCCTGGCACATTACCATTCTCCTCCCTTGGCCTTGCCTGACCCCAGCAGCCATCCTCAGTGACAACCCCCTCCGTCCCCCATGCATCCTGGGCCTCCATTGGCCTTTCACCCCACCATACATCCTCTTGGATGCAGGTACTTAGCTAGACACTGGGCAAACCATACACTGTGAGACCTTCAAGAGCTTACAGCCCGGCAGAACTTCTGGTCCTAGGCAAGTTACTGTGTTTAACTGCCCTAAATCTGTTGAGTATAAGAAGGGCATAAGAGCATAGGAGCACAGCATCACTGGGGGCATTTGCTGACAGGATGGAGACAAGGGGATGAGCACAGTGATTCCCAAACCTGGCTGCCTATTGGAATCACCGGGGAGTTTTGAAAACACGGACCCCAGGTGCCCCTAGAGGTTCTGATTTAATAGGTAGGGGATGTGGCTTGTTACTGGGATTTTTAAGGTTTCCAGCTGACTCAGTGGGTGGCAGGGGGATGGGTTAAATGGGTGAGGGGCATTAAGGAGGCCGCTTTTCTGGATGAGCACTGGATGTCATATGTAAGAGGTGAATCCCAGGGCTCTACTCCCGACGCCAAGACTACACTGTATGTTAACTAACTTGAATTTCAATAAAAATAGTTTAAAACAAAGCTTCCAGGTGACTCTAATATGTAGCTAAGCTTGAGAAGCACCGACTGAGCATGGGATCTATGCATAAAGACTCGTCCCTTTTAGAGGGCCCCTGCCCACCAGTCCTCCCTGTGGTCGAGGGGCCGCCTGGAGCCTCACCTTTAACACATAGTCCGCGCTGGTGAGCGTGTAGGCTCTGCCTCCAAGGTGGAAGGAGATGTCCGGGAGTGTAGGCACCTGCTTGCAGTTCACCACGTACTGAGGGGAAGGTAAAGGGAGCCCTGCTGAGTGTGGGAAGCCCCCGGGGCAGACACAGCCCTGTGCCTGTGGCTGGGCTCCTCTGCTGGAGAGGGCTGCGCACGTGGCCCGCCCTCTCCCTAGGGGACACCAAGTCACACGTGGCGAGAGAGGAGACGAGGGCAAGGCCCGAAGCGGCCCCCTGTGGGACCTGATGCTCCCTGCGGTAATTTGGGGGCCTGATCAGGCGATGTTCCCGCAGCCTCGGGTGCCCCCGCTTGCCCCAGCTTCTTACTTCGTTTGTGCTCAGCTCCTTGGCCCCCAAGGTCTCCATGAGCAGCCTCAGGGAGCTGGTGGGACCCGAGATGTAGGATGCGCCAGTATCCACCACGACCATGCAGCCCTCCTCACAGACCACGGTGGCCGACCTCACTGACACCCTGAGGGAGGCCAGAGAGTGAGACAGACAGAAGGCTGATGGGACACCACCAGGCCGCCAAGCTTCCCTGAGCGAGGCAGGTGACAGGAGGCCCGTGCTGGTGGTCCCAGTGATGCCCTGGAGGAGGAAAGGTGCCGGTCCCCTCCCTCAGCACGTGGCCTGGTGACCGCCGCCTCCTCCCCGTAGCCCCTCCCCCCTCTGTTTTTCGTATCTCCACGTTCCCCATCCCTGGACAGAGCACTCAGCAAACGTTGGCTGGGCCTTAAGAAGTGACTGCATTAGGAGAGAGGACAAGATGGCGACAGTACCCCATCCCACTTCCATTCCCCCAGCAGCAGCATTTTGGGAGAGCAGGGCGGGTTGAGGGTTCCTGACCCTTTCATTTTGATCTGCCAGGAGCCAGTCTTGCTGACGCTCACGTAGTGGAAGTTCCCTTGGTAATACTGGGGGTCGCTGCCTCCCAACACAACCTCTCCTCCGAGCAAGTGGGAATTCCTAAAGGAAAGATCAGAGCTCTTGAAGATCCGTGACCTCTGAGCCCCGGCACCCCAGCAACAAGGGATGTTGGGCACGGATACAGGGGTGGGGGGCAGAGGAAGGGGGAAAGGATAGCAAGGCTGGGAAGCTGCAGAAACACGTCTCCACCTTTCTTGCCCCTCCCCAAGCCCAACCAGAGGTGGTTCCAGAATAGTCCAGCTGCATCTGATAAAACATCCCCAGCAAGGTCGCGGCAAAGGAACTGGCGCAAGGACAGTGAGTCGAGAGCAAGATGAGGCTCCCCCCCCCCCCCCCCCCCCCCCCCCCCCCGCTCCCAACTTGGGTTTGAGTTGTTGCAGGTTGAACAGGTAGGTGCATGGGTGGGGTGGTCTCCGGGACCTGCTGGGTGGGGGGTGGGCAAGGGGCAGGAGGCAAGCTGGAAGGAGGGGTGGAAAACTTAGGCATCTGGCAGAGCCTGGGCCTGCGGAGGGGAGTTTGGGCTGGTGGGTTGGTGGCGTATGTGAATCTGGATGGGGTGTTCAGGAGGGTCAGGGCCATGTGAGGCGAGGCGGAGTGGTGGGGTGGGTTTCAGCTCCTTACTTGGAATTTCTGCAGAGAAAGAGAGAGCGGAAATGAGGTCTCTGTTGCAGGTGGGCCTCGCCAGCCTGTTGTTGGCCAGGGTGGGTGTTATGCCCTCTTTTTTACCCTTTAGGTGCTGGACTCACCAAGAGGTGAAGTCACTTGCCGGAAGTCCCCCGGGGGGTATGTGGGGCGATTGGTGCCCAGTCCAAAGCGGACCCCCTTGCTTTCCTCTCCTCCCAGCGCACAACGCCTCCCACCGCGCGGGGCCTCCCCTCGGGCTGGTTTCCAGGGTGCACACGTGGGCTGGGTTTCCCAGCATACGTGTGCAGGCGGTTTAGGTGTGCACGCGTTATGCGGGCCGGTGCAATGCATTGCCCTCTTACACGTTCAGTACGCATGCGCGTGTGCTATAGCACCTGCCCCCGCTGCCCCTCTGCCAACATTTCAAGATCCCCCTGCCTGTTCCTTCCTTCTTGCCCCAGGGTCAAGGAAGAGGCAGGCCCTCTTAACAAGGCCCGCCTTCTTCCTGTTTGCTGGATTCTTCTCCCTCCTGCGGCTGCCAGGCTCCTGTGCCCTCAGTTAGCTCCTCCGTTTCCCAGTTTCAATCTCTCTCTCTCTTTCCATTGGCTTCCTCCTCCACCTGCAGGCATACTCGTGCCTCCTCTAGCATTTTAAAACACCCACCCTTCTTGTCTCTGCTTCCCTCTACATCTCAGCCTGCACCCCTCCTGACGCTCCCCTGTCTAAACTCTCAGGGCACTCTACACCTGCCCTTTGCTTCCTGACGCCCACATCTACCTCTCGACTGGTCACCATCTGGCCGTGCTCCAGCTCAACAACAGCTCTTCCCGAGGACGCTGCCCCAGAGCCGGCCGGTGGCCTCCGCTCAATGCCTCCTGTTTTCTTTTTCTTCCTTCCTTCTTCTCCATTTTACCTGTGCAATTTCTTCCGACCTTGACCCTCCCTCCACCCTCACCTCCCTCGCCTCCAGCTCTTCCGGTCTTCCCAAACCCACAGCTTGGAGCAGATCACAACCCTGCAGCGAGAGCTCACAATGGCTTTCCCCAGGCTGGCCCAACCACGCACGAGCTCAGCCTAGAGCTGAAAGGCACCCATGGGCTTCAAGCCCCAGGCCCCCTGTCCTGTTGCTTGTCCCGTTGTAATGTTTCCCGTCTTCCTTCCTGACTGTAGGCTCCGTGAGGGCAGGGACTCTTTTTGGACGCTGTGTTCACGGCTGCACCCCAGAACCTCCCACAGTGCTTGCCACATAAGCACGCCATATTTGTTGAATCAATGAGTGAGCAAATAAATGAAGGGATTAATGAATAAAGCCAGCTTTCTGTGTGGTCTGTCACAGGGAGGGTCCCAGGTCCCAATAATGCTTTATTTTCCATCACCCCCCACCCTGCATTTTCCTCTTGTTCTAGAGAGTGCTGACAGGACTCGCTGCAATGATGGAAATGTTCTGTTATCTTCTATCCAATATGTAGCCATAGTAATTGTGGCTGCCGAGCACTGGACATGGGGCTAGTGTGACTAAAGACTTAAATTTTATTAAATTTCAATTAGTTTCAATTTAAGTAGTGACTTCCATATTGGCTGGTGGAGCTCGACATACGGCTTGAATACCACCTGATCACGAACCCAGAAACATCCCGGTCCCAACTCCCCTCTTGCTCTCCCAACTCTCCTGATACCCTCCGCCACCCCTGCCTCAGCCCCTGAAGCCCCAGCCTCACCTGCTGTAGTAGACAGAGAAGACATCCTCCTTTAGCACCCCTTGGGAGAGGATGTGGTCAAAGACAGGGGTAACCCCGCCAACAGCCTGTGCAGGGAAGCCCATGCCCAGAATCCCATCAAACTTGGCCAGCATGAAGGGTATCAGGGGCAGCTCTGTGACCTCTCCAAACGTCTGTGTCACTGTGATTCCGCCCACCTGTGGGAGGAAGGACCGGAGGAGACCAAGCCTACTGCCTCCCCTGCTGGCCAGGGGGGGAGTCTAGGACCCACATCCCCTAGGGTAGAGAAACTGGGGATAAGACCGTTGTATCAATCCCCCCACACATATCCTCTCTTCTAATACACATGCAGGCTGTGGGGTTGCCCAGGACCTGGAAAGGGGTACTGACAATCAGTAACCACCAAGGTGCCAGGAGCTCTCACACCCTCTCCGGCCCAGCTTCCACACTGGCAGGACTGGGTCTCAGTTCCTCACCCCCACTATGGGTAAGGCTTTCTCCAGCCCAGCCAGACCTTCTCCCCTGGTTTCCCAGACAACGGGCCTCTCATGTTCCATGTGTACCCTTCCCATAGCTTAGAGCAGGGGCTGGAGTAACTCCCAGAATGGAAAGGGTCCGAGGCAAGCCAAATGGAAAAGAAAACCAAGCCCCGACCTTAATCCTAAACTCTAACCTCAACTAGGATCTTAGAACTTATGCCTGACCCCCAAACTAACTCTGGCCATAATGAAACCAGTACTGCTGAACCCTGACACCGACTCTGATTTCAGTCTGGGGTCTTGTGAAGGGCCCAGTCGGAGCTGGGTGACCTCAGGCAGGTTAGCTGACAGGAGGCTGTGGGGCTCCGGCTAAGCTCTCACGTGAGTTACACGTAAAAGCTTCCATAAATCACCCAGTGTGGACCCAGGAGCTCAGGCTTGCTCTGTCCCAGGCCCTGCTTCTTTGCAGCGAGGCAGGGTGTTCCTCAATTGCCCAGGCTCTAAGGTGGACTGAACTGTACCCCCCGCCCCCCTCCAAGTATGGGCCCTCCAGTGGCAGGGGAGGTCTGGGACCAGAAGGGCAGAGGTCAGATGACCTGGGGCACTCCCACTTACAGTCACCTCGTCCTGGCTCAGGAAACCTTTGACCTTCCCAGATCCGTAGTGGATGGTGAATGCCGTCCCATTCTCCATGTAGCTGGAGGATTCCGAAGAGTCGTAGAGGCTGTGAATCTCTGGCAGAGGGATATAGGCTCAGGTCTGTTCAAGAGAGGCCCGGCAGGGGGGCTGGGAGGCAGGTGCCTGTGGGCGTGGCCCCCTGTGGTTGAGGACTTCTGTGAAGGGGCGGGGAGGCCCTGAGGTGGGAGGCTTGAAAACGTGTTTCATCAATCTAGGACTCTGTTTCTTGGGCCCCTGTCACGTGCCCAGATCTCTGAGAATTTTGTCTCCAATCAAGCATTCCACAGTGATTCTGAGGCTGGGATGAGGAGAAGATTCTGGTTCCAGTAAGCTCTTGAGAAGAGGCTGTTGACTAAGGAAGGGCGTGGAAGACCCTGAGAGCCTGGGGTGGGTCTGAGGATTTGGCCCCAATCTCAGGAAAGGTGAGAAGCGGACTTCTGGGTGAGCTGGGGACTTCTAATGCCGCCATTTTACCTTGGCGGCCGTATCGGGAAAATGGGGGACATCGTCATCTCTCCTCTCGGGGGCAACAGGAGCAGAAGCAGGGAGGAAATAGCTCAATTGGTAGCAGAGGGTGTGAGGCAGGCCCGGCCAAGTGTGGCAGGGGGCTCGGGGAGAGGTCCTGTAGGCGTGTGGAGAGGGGGGTGCTCACCACATGCTGTGTAGAGAGGGCTGCACTTGGTGGAGGGCACCCAGAGGTTGGCTGAGCCTGTGTCGAAGATGACTTTGAAGGTCTGGGGTGGGGTGCCAATGCCGATCTCGCCATAGTACTGGGTCTGTGGGGGTGAAAGGAAAGAGGCAGCTGGAGGCGCGGGGAAGCTTGGGGCTTTGCTGGATACCCCCTTGGGCACCTGGGGTGAGATTAGGTAGATCAGACAACCGCCCCAGGTTCCCCTTTTCCAGCAGGGCCCGGGTGGGACCCTTAGCACTGTCTTAGGACTTCCCTGGAAGTGAGACAAGAGGGCAAAAGAAGAATACTGAAAATGAAGATGATGCCCCGCCCCTTGAAGGGCTGCTGACGCAATAAGCAGGCACGCCGTGCAGAGCCCAGTCACAGAAACCCGCATCTGAGGTCACATACCCACCCTGCCCACCTTGAAACCCAGGGCCTGGATTCCTGAGTTCCAAACCTAACTCTGCCTCTGGGCTCCTTTCTGCCCTCTGTGGCTCAACCTTTCTAGCTCTGAAATGGGAGTTTTATAGGGCACTTTGTGCATCTCAGCAACTCAGTCCTAGGCAGCACGGAAAGAGCAAAGAGAGCCTTGGGCCCCAGAAAGAGAAAGGAGACGGAAAAGCAGGGGCGCTCACATCCAGGTAGTTGGTGAGGACCACAGGGGACGTGCTGTTGCCAAAGGAGAATCTCTTGGTGAACTGGCTCCACTCAGCACCAAGCCTGGCTACGTCCACACCTCGCTCCTTCAGGCTTTCCCGGATCGAAGGCATTTTCTTGAGGAAGATCCTGACCCGGGGTGAGGGAAGAAAAAAACAGAAGAGCTCTGTACTCCCTCATAACAGTGGTACACAGTCCTGAAGCTTCTGGTACAATTCTCCCTAATCTAGCCTAGACACCTGAGAATCACTCTTGTGCCCTAAGGCCTCTCCAGGAGAATTCGCAAGCCTCGTTGAGTCAGCTGCACCGGCATTAAATAATCCTTAACACACTTCCTTCTGTTGTCTAGTTCTGATCCCTATCACTACGAGGCCATTCGTTCATTCCTTCCTTCCTTTCATAATTACAGGTCGAACACCTACTCTGTGCCTGCACTCCAGTGGATACTAGAGATAGAAAGATGAAGATCATCAGTGGGGTGCCTGGGTGGCTCAGTTGGTTAAGCTTCTGACTCCTGATTTCAGCTCAGGTCACCAACCACGAGATAGAGCCCTGCATGGGGTGCTTCATGGACAGCGTGGAGGCTGCTTGGGATTCTCTCCCTCCCTCTCTCTTTGCCCCTCCCCTCCCCCAAGTAAATAAACTTAAAAAAAAAAAAAAAATCACTGCCTTCAAGGAGCTCCGGCAGGCAAGGAGACAGAGGAGGAAACGCAACAGCGACATCCCCTCTAAGATGAAGGCTGGGACGCGCTCCCCTCAAGGCTGGACAGGACCGGGCAGTGCCGTGTGAGGCCTGTAGGTGGCAGCAGGCGCCCACAGCAGCCTGCCGGGGCTCCAGGATGCCAGGCCAGGGTAGACACCCAGCCAGGGCTGTGGGCTGGAACCTTGGGACTGAATAGGTGGGGTGGGGAGAGCAACCGGCATGTCCAGAGTAACTGTGCCCCGCTGCCCGTGGAAAGATGTGACTTCTTGAGCCTGAGTCCCAGTCCTTCAGCTCCTTTCCCTGACACGCGCCTATCAGCTTTGGGAGGCAGAATTAAAGACTCTGGGGCTGGGTGGGGGCCGGTAAAACATACTGAGGGGCCACCTGGTCAGTTTCAAACACTATACACCCTCCACATAGCCTTCGACCATAGGCCAGCCATCCTTATCCTCCGGTAATGATGAGGAAAGCAGACAGGGCACATGGGTGGCTCAGTCGGTTAAGTATCCGACTTCGGTTTAGGCCATGATCTCAGGGTTCACAAGTTCGAGCCCTGCGTCGGGCTCTGTGCCGACAGCCCAGAGCCTGGAGCCCGCTTTGGATTCTGTGTCTCCCTCTCTCTCTGCCCCTCCCCCCTCATGCTCTGTCTCTGAAAAATAAACATTTGAAAAAATTTCGATGAGGAAGCAGAGGCTCACAGGGTTGTGGATGGAGCAGGGACTCAAAGCGGCGTCTTTGGACTTGCTTCCCAGAGAGTGTCCCCAGGGCTCCCATGGGAAGCTTCTTTGCAGAAGCTTGAGGGGAGATGTCCCTAGCTGTTGGCCAGGGGGTTCTGGGATTGCAGCCCAGTTTATGGAGAACCCGTCTTCTTTTCTAGCTGCTGGTCTCCCTGTACTGCCCTTCCCTCCTCACACCCGGCACTCTCGGACCCCCTTATGCGAATGCAGCTTTCCTGCCAGCCAGCCTCACATCAACAGAAATGACTCGTCATAGTTGTGTCACAGTTTGCTGTTCACAAAGTCGTTTCACAATTATGATCTTATTCTCAGCCATCCCCTGGGGTGGGTGAGGTTATTATTCCCATGTTTACAGATGGGAAAATGGAAGGGCAGAGAAGGCTTGATTCCGAAGAGGGTGCACTTTCTACTATTTACTCTGAACAGCCTCTGCCCTGGACCCTAACATGTCCCATTCTCCTTTCAGAAGGTCCCTTCCTCGCCCCCAGCTCTCCATTCTTCTAAGCCCAGCATGCATCCCACCTCCAGGAAGCTTGCCCCAGGAACTCCAGTTCACACTGGCCCCACCTCTGCTTGGGCTCTGGCTCCATTTTTCCTCGGGTGCTCCCAGCCTGCACTGCACAGCCTAATGCCCCTGGAGGTGGTGCCGTCTGGTGGTGAGGACACAGCAGTCGTGGGCACATGTTTAAACCCTTTCTTACTGTGTGATTCGGATCAACTTAACCCAACCTCTCCGGGCCTTTCGTGAGCCCCCATCAACTCCTTTGTAAAAATGGACTAAACAGTAGTACCTGCCTCAGAGAATCACTGTGCGGATTACACAAGCTGCCCACTGCTCAATAAATGTGAAGACTGTGCAGAAGGCAATGAAAGCACCTTGAGAATGGGGCCCTGTGTTCAGATCCCCCAAAGTGCCTTGCGTGACACTGTGCAAATAGCAGGTGGAAAAATTTTGCGTTTCAAAAGCCTCTTTCTCCACTCCTGGCCCAATCCCGTTCTTCTTCTCTTTTTATTTATTTTATTTATTTTTTGAGCATGAGCATAAGCGGGGGAGGGGCAGCGGGAGAGGGAGAATCCCCAGCAGGCTCCGCACTGTCCGCACAGAGCCCAACATAGGCCTTGAACTCACTGACCATGAGACCATGAACTGAGCCGAAATCAAGAGTCAGACACTTAACTGACTGAGCCACCCAGGTGCCCCTCTTCCTGGCTTTTTAAAGAGAACAGGGAGAATGTTTTTACCTCAATTCCACATTTACTCTGGGGGTGGGGGCTGCCTGCAGGCACTCCGTCTCTCACCCCGCACCCCTACCCTAGCAGTTACTCTCTGGGAGCCTAGAAGCCGGTGAAAAGGCTTTGGAAACAAAAGGCCCAGTGTGTGTTGAGGCTCAGCCTCTTACACGTGACCTCCCTGAGCCTCTGTGTCCTCACCTGTAAAATGGGACCGCTGGGTTGTCAGGAGGAGAATTTGAGAGGAGATATGTGGAAAGAGCCTGTGAAATCCTCGACATTTTACAGGCTTAGCAACCAGGACTGTGAAAACCTGCCCTCTTAGGGGCACCCAGCTGCCTCCGTCGGTGGAGCGTGTGACTCTTGATCTTGGGGTTGTGAGTTCGAGCCCCATGTTGGATGTAGAGATGACTTAAAAATAAAATCTTTAGGGGCGCAGTCGGTTAAGATTCAGCTCAGGTCATGATCTCGCGGTTCGTGAGTTCGAGCCTCGCATCAGGCTCTGTGCTGACAGCTCAGAGCCTGGAGCCTGCTTCGGATTCTAGGTCTCTCTCAGAAATAAATAAACATTACAAAATTAAAATAAAGTAAGATCTTTAAAAAGCAACAAAATCCTGCTCTTACCTTGAGGTCTTCTGTTTCCACCACCTGCCCTCCCCACACTGAAACCCTTTCTCTTGGAGACCCTCCCTCCTGCCTCTCCCCTTCTTCAGCCTTTTAAGTGTGTATATATATATATATTTTTAACATTTATTCACTTTTTGAGAGACAGAGAGTGAGTGGGGAGGGGGCAGATAGGTGGGCACAGAATCCAAGGTGGGCTCCAGGCTCTGGACTGTCAGCACAGAGCCCGATGCGGGGCTCGAACTCAGGAACCCGTGAGCTCTTAACCTGAGCTGGAGTTGGGCGCTTAACCGACTGAGCCACCCAGGGGCCTCCTCCCTCCCTCCCCCTTCAGCCTTAGTGAACTCAGGGAACTTAACGAGAGGGCCTGGCACCGGGTGTGGGCGTTACTAGGCCTCCCTCCTCCTTCCTTCAGGCCACGCCTTAAGCCTTTCTTTCAACGTTTGTAACAACCCACCCTGTGGACTAGTAACAGCTGGGTTTTTACAGCCTTCGGGCATCAGGCTGAGGGCTTTCCATATCTCTCATTCAATCTTCAAAGCAGACCTGTGAAGCAGGTGCTGCTATAATCCCTGCTTTAAAAATGGTAAACTGAGATCTGGAGAGGTTAAGTAACTTGCCTGTGCTTTCCCAGCTAGTTAGTTCCTCTAGTGGAGCGGGATTTAAGCCAAGACAATTCAACTCTAGAAGGCTTGTATTTAACCACTAAATTGTTCTTCCTTGGTAGGCTTAACCATACCACCCCCTTCTTAACAATTAGACTGTGACCTCCTTGAGAACAAGGGGCAGGTCTGAATCATCTGAGTGCCTCGCCTGGCGATCTGTGCAGGAAGCAAGGGCTCTGGGCGGGGATCAAATGACGTGGCCTTCGGGCCACTAGGGTAGTGTGCCACTATCGGCCCTGTGACATCGGCCGAGCCACCTCTCTGAATGGGCCCGCGCCTCCCTGGTCATGAGGACTGGATGACATCCCATATCAGAAAGCCAGGGGTGTTAGGAAGGTGGGAACCCCCGCGCCCCCGCCCCCCAGCCTGAGTTACCGTCTGAAGGCGCCAGAGTCTGCGGGGAGACCGAAGGTGCAGGAGCCGCAGAGCACCAGCAGGAGGCCCCAGCGAGGCATTCTGCTCCCTTGGTCCATGCTTCGCCTGGGGGGCTCGGCTCTCTTGGGAATCTGCAGAAGCCTTGTGGCTTCCCAGAGCCCTTCTCCTTTTATGCGCTCCACACTTGGGACGGTTGAGCTTTAGCTCTGCCCTGATTTATTATCCGGGGGCACATGGAGGGCGGCCAGTAATAAATCCCCCCGATGGGACGGAGCTAGATGGGTGAAGGGTGACCAGGTTTCGACGCAGAGCCCAGGAGCCAGGGAAATGGAGGGCTGTGGGAAAGCAATGCTGTGCCCAGTGACGCCAGCAGCCCCATCTCGGCCTGGCCCTGCGACCCCCGCCGGGGCAGAGGCTGATGGGAAACATCGGTGTTCCAGAACACGGTCAGGGCTGAGACCGGCCCAGAACGTACGTTTCCAACCTCCCCCGCCAGACTCCACCCTCCGTACCCTTCAAGTGCCATCCTCTAGGTTAACCTCGGCTGTGTTCCTGACCGGCTTCTTCCACTTTGTGTCTCAGTTCCCTTCTGGAACACGGGTGACTCCTCCTGGCTTGTTTGTGACAGAGCCAGACCCAGAGGCCTCTGTGCTGCCTCCCTCCAAGCCTCTGTTAGCAGCAGCTGTGGAGGGGGAGAATACCACGGCCCGGCAGGGGGAGAAGCGCCTTGTATGGGTTTCTGGGCGCAGGAATCTGGGGGAAGGGGTGTGTGTCTACCCTCAGCTCGCCTCGTGTGGGTGGGAGCCCTCAGGAGTGAGGGGGAGCTGGTCTTCCAACTCCTCCTTCCCTTCCCACGGGGCCCTGAGTCCCTTCTGGGCCCGTCTCTGCCACCTTCCCTTTTCCTTGTAGTTTACAAACAACCTGGGGCAGCTCTCCATACACACACCTGACTCCTAAGTCCCAGGAGGGGTGCTATTTATTCAGGCGAGGATGCCCTCTCCTGGCTTTTCCTTGCTCATGCCTCGGGGCCCATTTCAAATATCACCACCTGCTCCACGAAGCAGGTCCTGATTCAGCCCGGAACTGCCTGCCTTCTGCTGTGGGCTCCCAAGGCGCCACACGAGCCCTTCCAGGAGAGCACGGACCTCAGCTGTCCCGTATCAGAGTGACCTCGCAGACCTGCCTCTGCCTCTTGCCCAAAGTGGTGCTTCGCACTTATCAGCTGAAGGAACTAGGGAACTAGCTGGGGGCTAGTTGTCTGGGACCCCTGGGTTCCGGTCTTGATTCAACCATGAACTTGCTAAGTGATGTTGGACCCCTCCACCTCTCTGGGGCTCAGTCTCTAAATCTGAAGCATGAAACAGATGTTGGGTGGGCCCTAGGGTGCTAATGTTCTGTCCTTTGACTTCAGGGTGCTGCCCTCTGCAACCAGCTGCGAGCAGCAAGGACTTAGAGAAGCTAAAATCTCTTGCTGACATGTTGCCTAATGAGTATGCTTGGACCTCTGGGATTATAACACCCTTACCACACGACAGGAGGATTTGGCATTTCCTGGTGTAAACTCTCATTGGAGAATTTTTCAGGCACTGTGGTTGGCAGTGAACAAAGTATCTGAGGGCAAGGGGAACACTTAAAAAAAATTTCTTTCATGTTTATTTATTTTTGAGAGACAGAGGGCGAGTGGGGGAGGGGCAGAGAGAGAGGAGACAAGAATCTGAAGCAGCTCCGAGCTGTCAGCACAGAGCCCGACGCAGGGCTCGAACTCACGAACCGTGAGATCATGACCTGAGCTGAAGTCAGATGCTTAACCACCCAGGTGCCCCCGGGGGAAAACTTTTTAGAACCCCTCAGAGTGGGGGGGGGGGTCTGTCTTGGCAAATTGGAGGAGGATTTATGAAGCATTCCAATAGACCTTGGTTCTCTTCATTCATTAGACAGTATTCATCGGGCATTTATTAGTTGCCAGACATTTTTCTAGATGCCGAGATTGACAAAAAATAAATACCATTTCTGCTCCCGTGGATCCTACAGTCTGTAGGAGAAATAGGTTATCATCACAACATAGATGTAAAATAACAATGATGACCAGCACAGTCAGGGAACTCCAGGAAGGCATCGCCAAAGAAATGACACTGGAGTTGTGACCTGAAGGCGACATGGGCAGGCAACGAATAGCTGAAGAGGAAAAGAAATAGAGTCCCGATGGGAGCAGCATGTGCAAAGGCCCTGTGGAGAGAGGAAGCATGATGAGAACAAGGGCCAAAAGAAGCCAGTGTGGCTAGACAGAGACCAGAGGAAGTGGGATGAGAGAGGAGATTGGGAAGCGGAGATAAGAGCTAACGCCAAGTGTCACTCTAGGTGCTTAATGCATGTGACCCTCAAAACAACTGCATGGAGTGGTACTATTGTTATTCCACTTTACAGATGAGGAAGCTGAGATATGGGAGGATTCAGAAAGCAGCGTGCCTAGGATCACACCCACGGTAACAGGTGGAGTCAGCCTATAAGCTATGGCAGTATGTCCCAGAACTCTACGTGACTTGAGCGTCTAACCGTGAAAGTTCTTGAACGCCACACTGCGTTTACCTTAAGAGCACAACGGGTAAACAGGTTAAGACGGGAACGATGATGTAATTGAATGCGTTTTGCAAAGACATTGTGGCTACGGTGTGGCTCAGCAAGGACTTCGGAATGGTCCGGAATCATGTGGCACGTGACAGGAAGCCAGAGCGCCGGAACCAGCTTGGACTAGGGGAGGTGGGCGTGGTGGAGACAGAAAAGATTGGATGGAATTGAGAAAAATTTAGGAAATAAAATTAGGTCATGGGTGAGATATGGGGAGTGAAGGAGAGGGAGGTTTCTGGATGCCTGGTGATACCAAGTGGAAGAGATTCAGGATTCCAGAGGGGAAAGAGGTCTGGGGAGACCATGAGTTTGAGGACCTGTTGAGTGTGGGGTTCCTTTGTGGAGACAGGGGCAGGGAATAAAAAAAAAAGAAAGAAATATCCCAGGTGTGACATTAAGTGGCAGGTGCACGTGGACCTGGGTGAAAGATTTATGTTATTTGCCATTGGTCATGAATGTCACAGATATGAATACAATTAGCCGAGGGGGGGGGGGGGAAGAGCAAGGAAGCCCTGGACTCCAGCTTCCGTGGCCCAGCGGTGGAGAAACGGCCTGTCTAACAGACCACAAAGAAGAGGACAGAGAGGAAGGGGGAAACCGTCCGGTGTCCCTGAAGCCCAAGGAGAAGGGAGGTTACGCAGCGAGAGTGAGCAGTGGGAGGGGCTGCTTGGAGGTCAGGCAAGACATGGGTTACAAGGCAGACATGTGGCCATTGGTGCTGTTAGTGGGAGCTGTTTGGGTGATGCGGACGGACGGGAATCCAGACAGGGAATGTGGAAGAATGACAGGAAGAAGGGAGATGAAGGCGGTGTAGCCCAGACAGCCTTTCTGAGAAGCCAGGGATAACGGAGGAGGAGGTGATGGCTGGAGGCGAGTGAGGACAAAGTGAAGGGGTTTTCCCTCTCCTCTCCCTGCCTGCCCCTCTCCCTCCTTCCTCTAATGGTGGGAGGGAAGAGAATATATTTAAAGGCCTGGAAAGGACTCGGGGGAGAGGAGGGATAATCATGGCAGTAAGATCCCGAGCAGGTGGGAGTCAGGAAGGCAGGGCCCACGCACGGCCACCAGGTGCTGGCGGCCGAGGGCCTTTCTGTCCGGTGACTGTCCTCTTCTCAGACAAGTGGGGAGCAGGGACCACTGCTGAGAGCTGGGGATGGGGGCGGGGTTCGGAGGCATGCGGAGAAATAGAGAAGGTGTGCAATGGTTATGGAAAGATGGAAGAAGCTGGCCAGGAAACTCAGGGGTTTTCTGGGAGGAATTAAACATTTAATGGCTGTTGATCACAGCATCGTCGTCGAAAGCCAGTCTGCCCTGTTCTCTGCCTCCCCGCCACCGCCACAGTGCTTGGCTGCTTGGGTGGGGACAGTAAGGCAGTGTGTGGCTGGCTTCATCCAGGGCTGGGGTGGTGCCACACATGGTGATGAAAGAGGAGAGCCGAAGGGATTTAGGGGCCCAGCAAAGATGTTATTGAATGATAGACTGTGGCCTAGAAGGTGGATGTGGGAAAGAAGTCAGGACAGGACAGCGCGGACGAACAGGAAGGAAGCGGAGGACCGTGGGCCCAGAAAGGGCTGTGGGGGCGAGGCCACTGCATGGAGGGTGCTCGAGGAGCGGAGAGGCCAGGCTGCTGGACGGGTCACCGTCTGCGTGGATGGTGATGTCATCCAGAAAGACTGCAGAGGGCATGGGGTGGGGGAAGGCTGTAAGCCAGGAGCCAAAGTCTTTGGTAAACGAGGAGGCGGGACCTGCACGTCCAGTGGTGACAAGGGTTGAGTGAGTGGGACGGGAGGGTCCCAGGCTGAAGGCAGGCGCCTGGAGGGAGAAGTGTCTTCTCCCAATGTCCACGGCAGCCCTGGGAAGCGAGTGGACCAGTGTCCCTCTAACACAGGAGGAAACCAAGACCCGGGAGGGTACACAACGGGTCCTAATTCATAGCTGGGGTGAGGCAGAGTGGGGCCCTGTGTCTCCCCTGCACCATATCCTGTGATACACGGGGGTCCGCCCAGCCACCAAGGGGTGGGGTGTGCTGTCCCGGAATCTCACTTCTCCCTGCCTCTCCCCTGCCGGAGACCCTGACAAGCTTGTGACCTGTCCTGGCCATTGCAGGTGACTGACCACCGCCTCCCTCCCCACTCTCCAAACCCCAGAGCAGGAGCAAGGGAGAAAGCAGGTGGGGAGATGGGGTCAGCCTTGCGGCGGCTGAACGCGGGGAACAGCAGCACCCTTTACTGAGCACCTACCCTGCGCCCTGAAGGACTGTATGCTCTTGCAGCCTCGGGAAGCGTGTGCCCTTGCACCCACTGTTCAGATGAGGAAGCGGGGGAGGGGGGGCTTCAGGGAGCTTGGGGAAGGATGAGCTGAGAGCCGAGTGCTCTGCCTGTGACTCCCGGCCCCTCTGTGTGGCCGTGGGTGTCAGACGTGACCGGCAGAGCCATGGGATTCAAAAGAGGGGGTGCTGAGCTATGGCTGCGCGGTCAGGAGCACGGCCACCCCACAGCGCTTTCTGTAGGGGAGGGAGCTCTTTGAAGCCCAGCACCCGGCTGCAGCTTAGACCCCCTGCACGGAGCACCTGGGGCCTCAAGTATACTCTAGGTTGACCAGAATCTTCTGTGGCAAAGGCAGGGGCAGGGGCAGGGCTTCCACCCACAGGTCTGGGTGCCCTGTGGTCCTGGGCACTTTCCAACCCAGTACCTGTTTCCTGCCGGCCACAGCACTTCCCATGGCCCCAGACAGTGGGGCACAGGGGCGAATACTGAGTGTGATAACCTCAGCAGGAGAGAGACTTCTGAGGGCATGAGGCCCCCGTGGTGAAATTGTGGTCCAGGAGGCCCAGGAGAGGCGAGGGTGACGGAGCCCAGAAATCGTAGCCTCCCTGGTTTCTCCTGGTTACTGCAGCTCAAAGGCTGGGAGAAGGGTGGCTGTCCCTTGCCCTTTTCGCGGCTCCCCTCAGTCCCCCTTCTTAACTCCTAGGCCCGAGAGCCTGAGACCAGAGACCAGGCAGGACGGTTGATGGTCTGGAGTCGGGATGAGCAAAGATCCTGAAAGCAAGACCTGAAGGTTCCTGGAGGGCTCTCTGCACGCAGAGGCTGAGCCGGGAGAGAAGCCCCAGGAGGCCACGAGGCCCTTGAAGGATTTTCTGAGGGAAGCAGGGCCAGACCTGACTGTGCGGCCCCACAGTGCAGAACCGAGGCCCCGGGGGTGAGAGGCAGGGAGAAAGAATCGGGCTCAGTTCCGTTCCAAGGAAGAAAGGTCTAGCAGTTGGCGTTGCCCAAGAGTGAGCGCCCTGCCGGGAGGTATGTGTCACCCCTGGGACGGTCAGCACTGGTTTTCTAGGATTCCATGGGTCCCCACTCCCTGCCAGGTGGCCCGACCTGTTACTGGACCACATCCACTGTTGTGGGGAAAATGCAGACGGAGGCGGAATCACCACGAGGGTCTCTCCTCTCTGACCTGGGGCTGCGTGCAGGGCCCGGGGCTGTGGCATGGAAAGGAGAGTGGGTAGGACCCTTATCGGCCTATCTCCCAAGCCCCCGTCAGCCCAGGGTCCACTGTTTCTCACAGAGGCTCCCCAGGATCCTACGTCTAGGGCCCAGGCTGCGTCACCTGGAGGTCAAGGGTCATGGAGCTGGCAGAGGCCCAGGGGAAGGGTCGTGTTGCACCTGCCCTTTCCCAGTGGGGCAGACCCCGGACGTGAGAACCAGTCAGGGGAAGCATAAATCCAGCCGGAGCCTGGCCCTCTGGTCAGATCCCACGGCCGGGTGTGTGCCGTGGGGTCGGGTCTTCCGGAGGCCGGTATCTCTCAGGAGACAAAGGGTGCCCAGGGTTTCTCTAAAAATGGTCTCAAATCCCACTTTGCTCCATGACAGTGATCCCAAGGAGATTCGGGTGGTGTGACCAAGGCTGGGAGTGCCCAGTGGAGGTCAAAGATGAAGGCAGACAAGGCTGGTGGTTCGGAGAGCCTGGTTTCTGCTGCTTTGAGCCAAGCACGGATTTATTCCCCGCCATGGTTAGTTTAGTGGGAAAGTCTTGCCACGCCCACTGGTATGGAGGGAGAAACTGACCTTGTTGAGCCTTCGAGTTGGGGAGATTGGCATCAGGCTGGTCCTGCTTCTGTCCATAAGGAGCAAACACTGACGCAGGAGAAAAGATGAAAAAAAAAATGGACATTGTCTTTCTTCCATCTGACCTCCTGCCCACATCATGCTGAACTCCCCAATCCCGGAGGGCCCCAGCTGGCTCCTCGGAGGAATTTTTCAATCAGATGGAGGCCCTGAGCCCAGCAGAGATGAGCAGCTGGGGCCTTGAGAGGGAAAGAAAGACCCAGTGGAGTTTAATAACCAGCCTGGGCTGCCATGTGTGGGTGGGTCGTCCAAGAGCAATTAGTTGGAGAGCTCTGGGGGAGGCACCAGGGCTGGGACCAGAACCTTGGAGCTGCGGGGCCCGGGTGGAGAGAACCAAGTGCCCTAACCTGTTTGTTCTGGGGACCTTGGAGGAACAGGAATTCAGCCACAGGGTTGGGGTGATCCCACCCTGAGGCCTGCTCAAGAGATGACCCAGGAAAATGGAAGGCAGATCACACAGGTCTTGGGAGCTACGGGGGCCTGAGGGGGAAGCGAGGATTGGCGGGGGCAGGGGCTCGCGGGAGACCCCCCGGTCAGAGGGGGTGTTCCTGAGATGAGATGCACCCAGCGTAGTGGGACCAGACACCGAACGCCGAGGCACAAAAGCTAGAAACATAATCAACTGCTTTCCCCCAAAGGGCACATTATCCGAAAAACCTTAAACTAGAAGATCCCTCTGCCGGAGGAGGGTACGATGGTGAAGCAGCTCAGTGGAGTGTGCATGGCGAGGGTGGTGGTGATGCAGGGGGTGGTTCTGACGGGCAGGGAGGTATCGCCAGCAGGGGTAGAGCTGGGGTGGGGCAGGGCTCTTAGAGAAAGTGTATCCCAAGAACACATTTCCTAGAAAATGGACCTCTTCCTTTCTTCCTCTTTCCCCCCGTCCCTCCCTCCCTCTTGTTTTTCCTTCCTGCCTTCCTCCCATCTGGTATTTTTTTTTTAAAGTAGGCTCTATGCCCAACGTGGGGCTTGAATTCACAACCCGGAGATCAAGAATCACATGCTCTCCGGACGGAGCCAGCCATCTATTATTTTTTATCAGAAAAATAAACACTCTAGTTTAAAAAAAAAAAAAAACAGCAATAGGACTAAGAGGCTGGTAATGAAACCTAGCAGTCTCCAGTCCTGCCCTGAGCCCCCAGCCCCCAGTCCCCCCACCCCCTATCCTGCGGCACAGAGGCAACGCCTTTGACTCCCGGTCGTTTAGACTCTTCTCGAGGTTATGCTTATCTTTCCATTTCTTAATTTTCAATTTCATACATTATGTATTGATCTTCTCTCATGGCAGATGAAGATTTCTCCGTCTTATACTCCAACCCTCCGATTTTGGCAAAATCAAAAGTCAGTGTTTACATGATTATAATTAAAGTATGGTTCACAGTGTATAATGCTTACAGTTCCGTGATTTTTCTTTGCTTTTCATTAAGTTCATCACTGCCCACCCCTTCACCATTTCCCCACTCCTTGTTTTCCTAGGAATTCTGCCCCGATCCCCCAAACCCCCATCTCCACCTGGTGCCATGTTCAGGTACGGTTCAGTGGGGTTTTCTCCCGGGAGCTCCGTGCTCCTAGGCTGGCCACATGCTGTTGGCTGAGGACCTCCTTGCTGCTCCCGGCTGTGGCTTTCTGTGTCCAGGCTCCGGGGGGTGCCTCTTTCTCACTCTGTACTTTTGTTGAAGCAGAGCATGTGCTCCCAGAGTTTGCTGAGAAAGGGTGCTTGACAAGCAAACCCTTCCAGTCCTGGCATGGCTACAAATGTTTCCATTCCACTCTTACTCTTTATAGTTTGGGTGTGAATAGAATTCTAGGCTGAAATTCTAGGCTGAAATTTATTTTCCTTCTGAAGTTGGAAGTTGCTTTTCTGATTTTAACAAGTCTGGTGCCACCGAGTCGGGACTCTCCTGTGGATTTCTCTCTGCGGGCTTTTGCCACTTTTTCCTTTGTCCCTGGCTTGGGTCTCTTCCGTTCATGTACTGAACACTCACTCAGAGGATGCCCTCGATCTGGAAAATTTGTGTCCTTCCATTCTGGAAAGTTGTCCTGCATTGATTCCTTGGTCATTTCTTCCCTCCTATGTTCTCTTCTCTCTTCTGGATCTCCTATTAATAGCATATTGCAGCTTCTGTTTGTTTTCTAAATATTGTATACTTTTTTTTTTAATTAACAAGCACCCAACTATTAACTTCTTTTTTTTAAAATTTTTTTAATGTTTTTTATTTATTTTTGAGAGAGAGAGAGAAAGAGAGAGCACAAGCTGGGGAGGGGCAGAGAGAGAGGGAGACACAGAATCCAAAGACAGGCTCCACGCTCTGAGCTGTCAGCACAGAGCCCGACATGGGGCTCAAACTCACGAACCGTGAGATCATGACTTGAACCGAAGTCAGACGCTTAACTGACTGAGCCACCCAGGTGCCCCATAAGTGTTGTAAACTTTTAAGTAATCTCTATACCCAGCATGGGCTCAAACTCACAACCCCAAGATCAAGAGTCACATGTTTTACCAACAGAACCAGCCAGGCGCCTTTCTCCTGAGTTCTTTTTCTTCTACCTTCTAGGAGATGTCCTTAACTCTAGGTTCCAACTCTTCAATTTCTCTACAATTTTTTTCTCCTGTATATATATTTTTTACTTCCAAGAGCCTTTTCGGATTCTTTGATTATTATTCCTTTGTTTAGTGCATCTACTACTTGCTTTATGGATGCAGAATTTTCTCTTACGCCCCCCGAGGGTATTAATTACAGACTAGGTTTTTTTAAAAAATGATGTCTGTTTTCTTTGTGCTTGTTTGGTTTGGTCTGCATCCAGACTGGAGGTTTTCTTCAAAACCCCTAGAACCCTTTGGCTCTTGGTTCATGGTTGAGGGAGAGAGACAGGTGGAGTGGCCTAGAGATTCAGTGTGTATAGCAGGGCTCGTGCTGGCCCACCCTCTCTAGATGGAAGTTCTGAGCTGGCTTCTCCCTGGGGCATTCCTGTAGACCGAATGCTTGTGTCCTTTCAAAACCATATGTTGAAATCCTAACCCCCAAAGTGATGGTGTTTGGAGGTGGGGCTTTTGGGAGGTGATTAGGAGATGGGGGTAGGGTCCTCATGAGTGGGATTAGTCCCCCAAGGAAAGAGACGAGAGAGAGAGAGAGAGAGAGAGAGAGAGAGAGACCCCTCCTCCTTCCCACCACGTGTGGATACAGCGAAAAGATAGCCTTCAGGAACCAGGAAGTGGGCCCTCACCAAGCAGGGAATCTGGGGCCCTTTGATCTTGGACCTTCAGCCTCTAGCACTGTGAAGGACAAGTTTCTGTTGTTTATAAGCCACCAGCCTGTGGTATTTTGTCATAGCAACCCGGATGGACTAAGGCACCTCCGATGTCAGTATCTGAGGTCCTTTTTTTTTTTTTTTTTTAAGTTTATTTATGTATTTTGAGAGAGAAAGGTGGGGGGTGGAGGGTAAGGGCAGAGAGAAAGGGAGAGAGAGAATCCTAAGCAGGCTTTGTAATCACAGTGAAGCTTGACTCAGGGCTTGAGCTCACGGGGCTCCAACTCACAACCTGTGAGATCCTGACCTGAGCCGAAATCAGGAGTCAGAGGCTTACCCAGCTGAGCCACCCAGGCGCCCCTCTGAGGTCTTTCTCTGGGACCTTCTCTCTTGGACCTTGCCTGGCTGTGTCGCCTGGGCAGACGGGATGCAAAAAGTTTGACTTTTCCACGTACAGATTTCCGGCCAGTCCCTGCTGTTTGCAGTCCAGGATTCACCCCCAGCGACCTCCCGGTCCTGAGACTGGGTCCTGGGGTGCATCAGTAAACCCCTTGGCCGGCTTTGAGGTTGTATCTTCCCTCATTCTGCCAAGCCCTCTAATTTCCATCTTCCAAATCTGGTTGTCATTTCTCATCTGCTGTCCCTTCTCTTTGTCCTTGAGAATTCACGCTCCTCTGTTCCTTCGGTGTCTTTTAAGGGGCTTCGGAAGTGAGCAGACATCAATGTGTCAAAAGTGGTACTTTTTTTTAGCATTTTGTGACGGTAATACATCGAAGGGACAGTTGTTGAGACTCTATTGGACAACTTTAGAGGAAACAGAAACAAAATGTGAGAAGGGGATGAAGGTGTGGCTGTGTGTCCTGTCCCCCTTCCCCCTCCCTGGGCTCCCTACTCTGAGCCAAACGTGGAAATGTGCTGGGCTCTGATGTCTTTAAAATGGAAGACAGCACTGAAGGTAAGGAAAGGCGTTTTGCTGGCTCTCCCTGGACTTGACCCCCTTCACTCCTGGTGACTCCCAGTGAGTCTGAACTGGGGAGGCTGCTTCCCGAGAGAAGGAGAACGACAGGGGAAAAATTCAGATGCCTGGCCCTTGACAGGAAGTTGAAGGGGAGGAGGCCTGCTCTGGGCCTCGGTGACTTCACCTGTGTTGTTATGAAAGCAGTCTGGAGAGGAATTGGGATAGAGTTACACCGGCTGGGCTGCCGGACCTACTTCCCAGGACAAATCTTTCAGGAAAAGGGTTGGCCTGACACACAGCAAGGGGCCAGAGAGAAAGGAAAGCCTATGGTGTCTGCAGTTAGCAGGTGGGGGTCTGCCTCTTGGCTCTCTGTAAGTTTCCTGCTGTGTGACCTTGGGCACACCACTTCCCCTCTCCCAGCCTCAGCTTTCTCTTTTGTACCATGGGGATAATATTGCCCACCTCCTGCAGGTGTTGTGAGGAGGAAATGAGGCAGCTTAGCTCACTGCAGGCACTCAAACATTTCTTGTTGGTGTATTAAGTGTAATACCAGAGGCAGAAATGTCCCTGCCCTCCTATTCCTTTCCACAGCAGGTGTGAGAGCAGCTTCCGGCTATGCTGACAGACTTCCCAAAGGAGCTGGGACTTGGGAAGAGACCCTCCCCCTTTCCCTTCCTCCAGTGAGGGATGCCCAGGCCTTCCTGGTTATTCAGATCTCAGGGAGGAATGGATTTGAGTGTGCCACGGCAGCCTCACCTCCAAGCCTGGTGCCCTAGCTATCACCCAGAAAGTCTAGAGAGGCAGATGGGAGCCCCTGGGGCCAGGAATGTTTATAGCCCCTCACAGCCTCCAACCTGCCCTGAACACTCCCTCCAATCTGGGGAGCAGGTTCAGAGTCAGGCTGGGAGCCTCACGAGACCAAAGAGATCCCTTTGTCCCAAGACACGGGGCCAAGAACTGTAAATCCCAAAGTCTTTCAGGCAGAAGCATGGGACCCAGCTCCCCTCCTGCTGCCTGCTGAAGGAGGGCCTCTAAATCACCCAGGACAGACATCCTCAAGGACACGTGGGTAGCAGTGGGGGCTGAGAAAGCCTGCAATCTAGTTAGAGGGGCCCATACCACACACAGGGTCACACAGACACATGTGTATGAACATGCACACAGTTGTTCATGTTTAGTCCTCTTACACAACACCCTCTCCCACACAGGCCTGCTTCTTATGGGTGAGATCCGTGCCCCTGAAGCAGCACACGTGCACACATACAACGCGTGTGCTCCTAGCTCCTATCTGCCTAAACTTAAGGCTTAAGGAAGGGTTTGGGGGCAGCGCAGCGAATTTTGTAAAAACTGGGCTGCCTAAGAGCACATTTCAGAGGCCCTTCACACTCTTCCCACCCACTGTCTTCATCAGAGAAAGGAACGGCCCAGAGAGTAGGAAAACTCACTTAGGTGTTGAGTTTATGACTCCTTTCCCAGAGGTACAGAGACGCAGCCTAGGCTGTTTTGGGGGAGAAGTCCCTTCCAAATATCAACAGCATCCCCCTGTCATGCCGTGCTATGACAGGAGCTCACAGCAGTAGCGATAATTTGAAAGATCCTGGAAGATGGTTTCAGGGTAGAGATGGGGGTGGGGCAGGTTGTCGTGTTCCCATGGCAGCCTGTCTCATTGCCATGGCAACACGTTCGCCCTCCATTCAGTGGAGTCCTCGTTTCTGTAATGGGTGGAACGCTGTGGCACTTCTCAGGATGGTGGTGGCCCCGTAGTCCTTCTGGGAAAGAGCATTTCCATCCTAGGCCAGGCAGGGTAGGAGCCTCCAGAGGCTGTCAGAAAGGGCTGGCTTTTCTTGCAGGCAGAAGGGTGTGGATTTCCTGTCAGTTTCCCTACTGACAAGCCTCTACTTCTTACTACAGAAACCAACTCCCCAGCTGTTGGGGGGCCTCCAAGAAGGTCCCCATAGGGCAGACTGACCTTTCTCGATGTCCACCAAGGCTGACTCAGTTGGAAACCCTTCCCGGCATGAAGTGGGGGCCAGGTGCTGTCTGGAGACTGATTAGGCTCACCATTCATTGGCTGCAGGCCTTCAGTGAGTTATGTATCTTTCTGAACCTCAGGGTTCTCACCTGAAAGTGGGGATACTGCATGCCCAGTGCCCTCGGTGGTTACAAGGATGCAGAAAAGTGATGCAGGTAGAGAACTGGCCGCATCCAGGGCTTTCCCTGGGGGAGGGGGATGGGTGGCCCAGGCCACTCTTGCATGCAGACTTCAGTGCCTTGAGGCTGAGCGCCCCAGCAGAGGTCTGGGGGGGGGGGGGGGGGGGGGGGTGCTGGAGTGATCTTTAAGCTTCAGTGGAAAGGGTAGTGGTTGGCATCATTTTCCAGATCAAGCTGTCCAACTGGCTGTAAACTTCCCTGGGAAAGGAGGAGATGCTTCAGCCGTCCTCCCCTGGCCTAGATCAGTGCTACTCAGAGTGTGGGCCATGGCTCGTGCCCCTCTGCGAAATGTTGTCACCTGCAGGCAATGAGCTAAGTCTAGGAATTAAGAGGACAGCTGCAGCAATTTTAATAGAAATTTGATGTTGCCGAAACACTGAAGCAGCAACCAGTTCCGGTTTCTCTTTATTTTTAAAATTTTAAAATTTTTCAGCGATTCATCGCGTGTGTGTGTGTGTGTTTTAAGTAGTGATCTGCCCCAGACTGGGGAAAAACAATCTGGTTCTTCATATCTCTAGTTTGAAAAGCACTGAGCTTGATAAGACTAAAGTCATCTTAAAACCAGTAAAAATCCAGTTGAGGAGCGAGGGAAAACTAATCAGCGCTGCTTGCAAAAATTAGCCACAAATCGCACTCAGGATGTTTGGGCAGCATTTCCTTTATTGTTTCAGGACAGAAGCCCCAGTCCCCCTCCCACTGCCCTACCCTCCACCCCCCACCCCCAGCTCAGACGCCTAGTCTGGGGTTTGAAATTCATGCCCCCGCCCCCATCCCGCACCTGGCGCTCAGCCAAGCGCAGCGCCCCCCGCGGTCGCTTCCGGGAGGCGCGGTCTGCCGCTTCCCGTAGCGCAGGCCGAAGGAGTTCCAGTTGTAGGTGGACAGGTCCTTCTCCCGCTGAACCAGCACCGCGCCCCGCGGGGCGGGGATCAGGCGGCTGCGGGGGGCGCCCAGGCCTGGCCGCTGGGGCCCCGCGGCACTCTCGGGAGGAGGGCACAGCGAGGCCCCCCGCGCGTTGGGCTGGGCCCCGGCGGGCTTTCTCTCCGCGCATCGCGGGCTCTGCTCCCACGGGGCCAGGAGGGCCTGGGATTCGAGCCGCTGGCCTAGGGCAGAACCACAGGGAGAGGTTGAGGTGAGGCCAGGAGAGAAGGCTTTGGAACACCTGCTCCCACCCCTAGCCTGTGCTTCCCTCTCGTAGTTCCTGGTCCCTTTCATTCCTGGACCTCTAGGAAGCCCAGAGCCCAATGCAGACCATCTTAGCCCCCCAGGGGGTTAGGTCACTGGCTCCTCTTTCAACATAGCTTTGGTTTCAAATGGTTTCGGGAATGATCTTAAATGTCTTTTGTATTAAATCACTTCCTTTTCGGAAGCAAACAGGATAGAGCTTGGAAATAAGCCTGCAGTATTTGTTGGACACTCAAGTTGGGCATTTCTTGGCTCACTGCCTGGCCCTCTGTCTTGTCTCTGTCTCAGGCTCCCCCACTGGACTGAGCTCCTTGGGGCGGGTGGGAGCTGTGTTCATTCAGTTCTCTGAGTGCTTGAAACAGTGATCTGCGTCTATACGTAGTAGGGCTTCAAATGCTTGTTCAATATATAAGAGCAAATGAAAAGTCTGTAGTTAACAAAAACAAGGGTAGAGCTAGGACCACTGTGCCCCACACCTGTCCCCCAGTTAGTGTGACCCCCCTAATAAGCTGCATAAGGGCTCAGTGAAGAATGAGAAATTATCTGGGTCACCTTCACCTGCTCACCCCTGCCTCCCCAGATATAATCTCTTCCCTTCACACTGAGGGCTAACAAGGCTAATTAGGAAGGCACTTCACATGCAAGGCTTGTTAAATTCACTGTAATTTTTGGCAGTAAAATAGTGCAACTAGCTCTGAGTAGACAGGAACCCCAGCCAATTGTGGCACGAGATTAGTGGAAATGAGGCCTGGTGTGTGAGTGGGTGTGTTGGGGGGGGTAGTTGGCTTTGAGCCCTGCTCCTCAATGCCTTGGCATACTTTGGAGGAGAGGAGTGTGGGTGTGGTTCAGAGTTAATGCTAATCTTCCTAGAAGGCCCCTCCCGCCTTGCTTAGGGCCTGGCTGAGGCAGGGAGGGATGATGGCTTTCTTCCCAGTGACACCCATCATCCCTGCAGTAGGATTACTGCTCAGGCTACTGTGTGTGGCCTCACTTAGAGCCACTTGCCAAAAAGAGTCAACAGGTCAATGTCCCTGGGGGAAAGAGGTGAGGTTATTCTCTGGGGGAGCCTCCCTCACCCAGAAAGAACACATGGATCCCAGGAGAGAAGACACTGTTGGCCAAGGGCACCCGGGCCATCTTCTCTTTGCTCTGGGATATCTTATGGGCGCAGTGATATCACACGTGTACAGGGGACGCTCCAAGTTCCATGGCTAGAGAACTACCACAGGCCGGAGAGGTCAAGCCGCATCTCATGTGCCCAGGAAACTGACCACCAAGCAGTGTTAAACCCCCAACTCCTGTTCCGGGGACTAGCTCGTGCCGCTCAGAGGCACACTCTTGGCAGTTCCTGCACCTGCAGGGCTGTTGCAGCATTTGATTGACTTCCGGGGTTTTCTTTGCCTCTTTGGGCCTCCGTTTCTCCAGCTAATCAGTTGCACAGTGAACTCATAAGGTTGACAGATATTAACAACCTGTCCTTTTGCTTAGGTCTTTTTTTTCCCCCCAAATTCCCCATACAGGGTCTGAGATCACTGATCAGAAAAGCTTGCATAGTACATTCCTTCCCAATGGATCTGCTCAGACAGGTGGTTGGCATAGAGCAGAGAACACACGTGAGGAGGAGCTCAGTGGTTGACCGGGGTCAGCCTCGGATGCCCATAACAGCAGTAAGACATCCCTTGCTTGCAAGATTGATGCGGCCCCTAAATGAATGGCATGTGCTAGTCTTAGGTTCTCATTAGAGGCAGCGTTTAAGTCACATTGATAGGCTAGCTTTAATCTGAGAACCATGGTAACTCTTATTTTACGACAACTCATGTGCACCCCCCACCCCGTCCCCGCCCTGCCCCGCCCTTCTTCCCATACCACGCATACCTGTAGATAGAGGATTCTCCACGGGTGCCACCTTTTCAAATGTCTCCCTGAAGGAGGTGGCACAGAGGAAAAGCATCAGCTGCCAAGAAACCAGCGAGTTCATCCTGGTGAGAAGACAGGACCTGACAGTGCCCTGAGGCTGAGATAGAAGGAAGGAGGGGAGACTAGGTCAGGCACAGGGCATGGGCAGGGTGCTGCCCAGTGTGAAGAGGAAAGCCCTGGAGGCGGGGGGGGGGGGGGGGGGGGGAGGGCGTGTGTGGCACCCAGGAGGGAGGGGTGAAGCGAAGCAGGGCAAGGAGTTTCACTGAGTGGAGGGCACTGAGGTCCAGACATCCTCTGGAGCCTGGGAGCTCCCCGCTGGGTTCTGCAGAAACCCTCCACTTCCTGGGCCCGACTCTCCCGTTAGACTGCAACTTCCCAAACCTGGCCCAGTTCCCTCCTGCTGCAGCAGAGACTTTCTTCTTTTCCTTTTCCAAGAAGAAAAGTAAGAAAGAGGCAATCATCTCATTATCTCTCATAACCCTTCGCAGACCTGAGGACTGTCATTAAATTGTCTTATTGCCTGTAATACAGGGAAGAGAAAAAACTTTCCCTGATGTATCAGGTCAGTGCCACCTTTTTCTAGTCTTTGTGGGCTCCAAGAGGATATGCACTCAATTGACCTCGTGGTTTCGGCTGCTGGGGTGGGGGCTGCGTACCCTGACCCACACTTCACCCCCTTTGCCTTTACCCTCTCAGCCTCCCACCCCCACCCCAGCTCTTGCAGCCCCCGAGTTGAATTTCTGTTTGAAAAAGTCATGGGGGGGGGGAGGGGCGCCTGGGTGGCTCAGTTGATTAAACATCCAACTCTTGGTTTCAGCTCAAGTCATGATCTTATGGTTTGTGAGATTGAGCCCTGCATTGATGCAGCTTGGAGCCTGCTTGGGATTCTGTCTCCCTATCTCTCTGCCCCTCCCCTGCTTTTGCTCTCTTTCTCAAAATAAATACTCATTAAAAAAAAAAAAAAAAGTCATCAGCACTTTGGTATTGTCCAACAAGCATGATTAAAGACAAACTAATGGGGAGGCAGGTCAAAGGGATGGACAAAAAGTGTGTCCACTGGAGCCGCCGTGGTTCAGGGGGGCAAGTGGGAGGGGCAGGGCTATCACTGGCGCCCATCAGCTGCTAAAGAATGGTTGCTTAGCATGGTCTACCCCTTTGTTCTTGCCCCCATCCCCCACCCTGCAGCCTCCAGGATCTGGACACGGGGCAGATAGGAAGACTCCTGAAATGGGATCAAGAACGCTCAAACCTGAGGCGCCTGGGTGGCTCAGTTGAGTGTCCAATTTCGGCTCAGGTCATGATCTCGCAGTTCATGAATTTGAGCCCTACCTCAGGCTCTGTGCTGACAGCTCAGAGCCTGGAGCCTGCTTCCGATTCTGTGTCTCCCTGCCTCTCTGCCCCTTCCCCGCTCATGCTCTGTTTCTTTCAAAAATAAACATTAAAAGAAAACACATTCAAACCTGGCTCCAGCTCTGCCCCCCTCCCTGTGGGATGTAAGTCACCCCCATTTCAGGACCATTTTGCCTCTCTGTGAAGTAAGAGCATTGCATCAGACTGGACACCAACTATCCCCTCAGATAGTCGCTTTTCCTTGCAGACTTTGATGCTGTGACACTCTGAAATCCAGACAAGTTTTCTGCACCTGCTTTAAGCCCCGGGTGGGTATGGAGGAGAGGCAGGATCAGTTCATTAGAGCAGGGTCAACCATTTCTTTTGTGGCTTCAGACCATGGATGCACACAGCCCAGGTTAGTACAGAGATCATTCCTGAACTAGGTGCTGTGCTAGGTGCTAGGGGTGCACAGATGTGCTAAGACACAGGGTGCTTGTTCCCAGCTCCTCCCCCAAGAACCTAGCTCAAGAAGTTGAGTCGTCTTAGCTGACCACTTCAAAATAACACCAGAAATGACAGGCTGGCGGCATGTGGGTACCCAGGGAGCTGTGGGGGCTTATCCTGGATGGGGGGCAGGCGGGTTTGCCACAGGGGGTGGCACCACGGCTGTTTCTGAGCACTGGTCAGCTGCGTGAATACAGGATTAAGGAAGTCATTTCCATCAGGGGGCGCTGGAGCTGGCCAGCAGGGGCCAGGCGTGGACGGGACCACAGGTCCTCGACAGAGCTTGCCTGGAGAGACAGACTGGTGAGGGTGGAGAAGGGGCACGGGACGGGGGCCTTCATCCCAGTGTAGGCTGAGCCCGAAGGGGGAATGCGTGTGTGTTGCATTTCAGATGAAGCATTCCGGCTGCTATGCGCAGGCAGTGTGGTGAGTGGGGAAGGTGAGGGGTGGGCAGGCGTATGGTTAGAAGGCTAGTGTACCTTCTTCCAAGCTCCTGGCACCCCGTAGCGCCTCCTCCCCATTATAGATACCACCGTGGCACGTTCCTCTCCCCACCCAGGCAGCACAGGGGCATTGAACATAGTAGAGTTGAATTGTTTGGAAAAGAACCATCAGCTTTCACAGGGCCTGGAGAGGTTGACCTGCTGTAGGCAATTTCTGTGCCCCCACCACAGGCTATGTACCTAATCAGTAAAAGATTCCAGGTGTGGTAGGAAAGCTTTTGAAGTGAGGTGGCTTCCTTCCTGGGGTGACCCCCGGTTCTTGGTGCAGGTGGCTAGCAGGGTGCAAAGGGGCTCTTGGGTTAGGTTTGTACTTGCCATCCGGAAGTTGGGAGAGCTGCTTGGAGGAGACCTGTGGAGCCCACGAGCCCTGAGGGCTTCCCTAGCTCCCTCCAAAAGCTCCCGTGGCCTCTCATCCCAGCCAGAACTCACTCACTGTTCCTATTCCTTCCACTGTAAGGGATCCCCAAGGTCCTGGTTTCATAAATTTGAGTCAGGGTATTCACTGACTAATCCCAGAATAATCTGGCCAACCTGATAATCAGGAAAGATCAGCATCCCCTTTGCCTGTCTGGGCTGCAACTGTCGCTCTTGGAACTAAATTCCTGCTCCCACCTCTGGAGCCTGCCTGGGGCTGGGCAGACCCCTCTCCACGTGTGGATGCCCCTGGGCACCTACCTTGGCTCTGTCCGGCCGGGTGGCAGCTCCGTGGGTCTCCAGGTGCTTCTTGGGTTGATGAACACGCACAGAGAGGGGAGCTGGGCTCCAGGGCTCACCCTCATCAGTGCCCTGATCGCGTCCCTTTTATAAAGCCTGGGGTGACGTCTTGTCTCCAGGCATAGGCCCACCTCTGCCTCCTCCCCGCCCTCAGACCCCTCAGAGAGCACAGCGTTTGCTGTCTCCCACCGCCTGGCTCTCAGCACTGAAAGCAGCCTCTTTGTCCCCCTCCAGAAGCCCTCCAAGGCTGGCTTTCTGATTCCCACTCTTCCTTCCATCCTCCTCACCCCCTACACCCCAGACCCACTCAGCTGGAGACCCATTATGCCCCAAATGACATGGAAATGGGCTATGTGAGGGGGAGGGGGGGACCCTGCCCTCTAGACAGGAAGTACAAGCACACCCAGTGTGAAGGAGCAGGAGAAAGGGGGCGGAAGAGAGAAAATCTAGAAGGTGAGCATACCTGGGAAGTGCCAAGGGAATCCAGACGGGTGATTTGCAAGTACAGCATCTGAAGATGCTGCTCGTGGGCTCCCCTCCACACCTCACCATCCCATGGCTTTGTAATCGCGGTGTTTGGAGGCAGCGACAGGGCTCCCCTTTGCACCCTGAGCATCTACTCCAGTGCTCGGTGTAGACACAGGGGGCCCTCATGGATATTTACTAGATGTATGCATTTACATCTATGTAGATGCATTTACATCTACATCTATGTATGCAAATGCATCTATGTATTTACTAGATGTATGCATTGCAAGGGACTCTGGTCTCCCTCCTGGGCCTGCAAGAATGCTCTTTACCCTTGGCCGAGGGGCTCCCCAGGACAGAGAACATCCCTTCTATCAGGCTTGGGCTCTCTGAAGGCAGGGGCTATGTCTCCGCCCTCAGACGAGAAGCTCTCTGAGCCCAGGCGCTACCTGAAGGGTGTGCCATGCAGGCAGCCGCCTAATTAATGGTTGAGTAGCATTTCCCACCAGCACGCAGGCTGATACCCATCACTGGTCTAATGCCTACTGCTAACAGGGGTTTACAGACATATTATCTCACTCATTAGGGCCATTAACCACAAGGATAAAAATGATAGGCTACGAGAGCAGGCCTGCCCCTCGCTCAGTGGAATGCTGTATGTGTCGGCCTGCCCTGAGTCAGGGACTGGACTTGACAGGCTAGAGACAGTGACTCTGAGTCTCAGACACACTCACAGACTGGGGATTTAATCTTCGCTCTCCTCCCATAAATACAGGGCAGGATGTAATATCAGCCCCAGTCTGATCGTGGTGGGGCCCCGGATCTCTGTCCGCAGCCATGTCAACAGCCTTTTGAGTTGACTTGGAATCTGAGGTCAGTCATTCAACTCTGTTCTTCCTTCTGGACTTGGAGAGGGCTGGGGATGATGGGGAGATGAGTCACTGCAGGGTGGAGGCAGCCCCCACTTCCTTTCCAGCCCCCTCAACCAATGATCCAAGTTCAAGGAGCTCGTCTCTGCTGTTCAGACCATTGAGCTGGTGCCTTGAAGCCTCCGGAACAGCTGTGGGAGCCAAGAATCATTACTTCAGACAAAGAGTGAGCAGCACACTCCATATCTAGGTTATTGTGGAGCGGGCCTTGAGAGCTGGGCCTTGAGTACAGATCGGGAGAGGGGGCCACGGGGATGAGCCAGCTGGCTGTAGGGCCTCCCTAAGCTTCTCAGCTCCTATTCTGTCAGAAAATATGCTTTAGAGAAAGGGAGGGGCAGGGGCTGGGGACCGCTGCCCCCTGCGTGCCTCCAGGAGAGGACAGGATCGGCCACCAGCTTCTGTTGTCACTGGCTGTCACACACGCTCTCCATGCCTGGGGCCCAGACTCAGCCAGCTCCCCAGAAATCTCTGGCACTTTCTGGCTGGGTCACCTAGACTCTCTGAATCTGTTTCTTTGGCTCTAATAAGGAGCTATGAATAGCCACTTGCCTCAATACCTACGCCTTAGGCACAATGCTCCCGGGTGCCCTCTCCTCATCTGCTCTTGTCAAATGGAGAAGGTGTGGGGATGGGGAGAGGAGTTGAGGGGAAAGGGGCTTGAGGGGAGACGGGAAGGCTCCATTGCACTGGGGCAGCAGTCTCACCAGGGCCCCTCACCCCAAGGCATTATCACCAAGCCACATGCATAATCTACTTACCGCACTCAGGAAGGGGATGTCAGAGGCATTGCCCAGGAAGCCAAAGACAACAGGAAAAAAGCCCCTAGGAGCAGAGGTGGGGGGAGGGGTCAGCGATGGCCTGGGGCGAGATCCACCCAAAGGCTCCAGCTTTGGTTCCCCAGAAAGCGGGCCCTTGGGCACTGGGGGCAGGCTTGGTTCTGCACCCCCTGGGTTTGGGGAGGCAACCATGTGAAGTGGTTAAGAATAAAGGGGCGGGGGCCAGGCTCCTTGGGTTCAAATCTGGGCTCTGCCACTTGCTCGTGCTGTATAAACTTGGGGCAAAATTCCTCAACTTCTCTGAATCTCAGTTCCCAGTTGTAAATGAGGTTAATAATAGTATCTACACCATAGGGCCTTCCGCAAAGAAATGTTCAAGAAGTGTTTGTTTGGGGGCACCTGGGCGGCTCGGTTGTTTAAGCATCCGGTGTGGGTCGCGATCTCACGGTCGGTGAGTTTGAGCCCCGTGTTGGGCTCTGCGCTGAGAAAGCGCGAAGCCTGCTTGGGATTCTCTCCCTCCCATTAAAAAATTTTTTTAAGAAAAGAAGCGTTTGTATCATTGTTACTGTCTTCTCCTCCCTGGACTGGGTGGGTGCTGCCTGCTTCAGATTTCCTGGGCCCCCGCATGGGTAGCTGCTGGCGGCCGTGCTCATGGGTGTTTTCCCTGGTGCCTTGGCGTGGTGCCCACGCGTGGAGCCACCCTTTGCCCTTGGCTTCCCCACTCTTGTCAAACACACCGTGGCAAGGTCTGGCTGGGCACATGTGCACCATCGTTCAAAGGGCTTGGAAACACTGAGGTTGGCGTCGGGGGCGGGGGGGAGCCCTGTGTGTGTGGAGAGGCGAGGGGGTTAGACATTTGAATGCTGGCTGAGCCATTTCCTCTCCCGGGGCCCCATTTCCCCGAGGCTCACCGACATCTCTGACGTCCCTTAGAGCTCTGATTTTGGTTTTCTCGCCCCCCCCCCCCCCCAATGCTGTTGCAAGGGGTCTTTGTCAAGGTTTACGTTTGGTTGGAGCTACTGAATCTGCAGTGGCCCCACTCACCCTTCTAATCCCTCAATAAATGGTCACTGTCGTCAGAATTTTTCTTCTCGACTAGGTTGCGAGGTCCTCGGGAAGTTTCTCCCTGTTGAGTGCCACATCCCCCCACCTAGCTCTGTATTTGGCACGCAGTAGGTACTTTTTGTGTTTTTGACTATTTGAATAAGTGGCTGTTTGAATAGTGACATGTCTGGATGTTAAACAAGTGGGTGGCAGAGTGCGTGTGGGAAAATTTAGTTTCTCGAAGCTACATTATATGATGTCTAGGAGGTCTGGGCCATTCAGGCTAATCAAAGTGTTTTCAAGGCTGCACTGGGCAAACGGAGGGCTTTATGAGAAGTCGGGGTCCTGGCCCCGGCTCCTTCCGGTGAGTGCATAAGCCATGCTTCTTCCAGCCCGTCTTCTCCATCCCACCACTGTCCTCCAGTGTCCCAGAGACAATAGGCATCCTCCCTCTCTAGCCCCACCTTCCCGACATCCTTTGTTTCTGCTCCTTAAGCACCCCCCAGTCTCCTCTTAAAGCTTGCCTGTCCCCACGGCCTGTCTCAGGACAGGCCCTCCCTGCCCTGGACACCTCCCTGGCCTTGGCAGTGGCCACACATCTTCGCTGACTTCCACCCCACCTTTCAGCAGGCCAGGCTGACACTGGACAGGCCGAAGGACATGAGGCCAGCAGCGTGAGACCTCCGGCGGGTGGGGGGAGGGGGGGCAGCCTCTCAGATCTGGTTTCCTCATCTGCAGAGAGCAATCCTGCAGTGGGTTGTAAAGACGATAAAGTGAGGTGACGACTGTGAACGTGCTAGGGGCATATGAGGGGCCAGGCAAATGCTAGTTCACTGCCCCTCCTCCCTGCTGGATTCTTCAAGTTGAAGGCAGGCCCTGTGTCTCCTCCTTAAGGGCAGGCCTAGGGCCGGGCACACAGCAGGTGCTCAATGTTTGCAGGTGGATGGGCCAATCCCTCCAATTTGTCCTTCGTCCTACTGTTGGAGGGAACTTCCAAGTGTCTGCCTGATGCCCATCTGCCTTTTCAGTCCTTCCGTGGCTCCCATCCGCGGGATAGCATCCCTGTGTCTGCATACCCTGTAGGTCGTGCTGGCCAAACCTGGCAGGGTGATCTCAGCTGCTCAGAGGCCCTGGTGGGCTCATCCAGGGGAAAGAGACCCGCACTCACTTGAAGAGGCTAAGGAATCCATAGGTTTCCAGGAACATGCCCAGAAGGGGCCAGCGCAGGAGCACAATGACCACACCCCCCAGGAAGAAGCTGGTCCCTTTGAGCTTGTGCCTCTGGAAGAAGAAGGAAAAGGTCTTCCTCAGGCCGATGATGAGCAAGAGGCCAGTCAGGAATAGCAGCTGTGGGGGAGGGAGGGAGAGAAGCATGAGAACCAACACACCAACACCCCCCGCCCTCCACCAACGGGGAGTCAGGGGCCAGGCCTGGGGCAGGACTTGCTGCCTCTTCAGGAAGAGTTCTGTTAGGAGCAGGACGGCCCCGAGACAGGAGGATGGACAAGGAGGACTTTGAAGGTCTCCATCTGTTCACCCAATTCAACCCAACTTCTTGGCTCCCAATCACTTTTTCATATATGACTTTATTTCTTGTCACACCAACACTTCCCGGGGAAGACAGCATAGACAGAGTCTCTCCATTTTACGGAGGTGAACACTGAGGCAGCCATACCTAGCCATAGCCAGCCATCAGGGCTCCACTGTCTGGCCCCGTCACTATCTTCAGCTTGGCTCCTAATGGTCCCTTAGGAGTGCCCAGGTGTCCATCAGATTTAACTCTCTGGCTTTCTTCCAGCATGTTCCATGCCTTTCCTCCCCTTCCTCATACCTTTTCTCTTGCTGTTCCTTCTGCCTCCACACCCATTGCCTTTCCAAATTCCTTTTCGTCCCTCTCCAGCTGGATATGCTTTCTTCCTCCAGACATCTTGTTCTAGATTAAGTGTACTTATCTTATTGCGACTTTATGGCTGCCCCTGCCTTCCTTCCCAGTCACGGACGTTCACGTTATGTCCCTATCCCTAGACAGGGGCGTTCCACTGGCAGGGACAGCAGCCCACTCATCTTGGTACCTGCGGGGCCTCACCCAGAGCTTTGGCATGAGAATCCACGTCCTCGGATTCTCCGCGCCCAGCAGGCCTCGCTGCCCACCCCCGGCCACCCTCACCGGCCCAGGCTTGATGGTGCAGACCCCTGGATGGGCACAATCTGAATGAACTTGGGGCCCATCTTCCTGGCAATTGAGACCTCAGGTAGGTTGGTGGCGGAGGGTACACAGGCTTGGGGACTCACGTTTCCGAAGGCCAGGAGCACCGAATCAAAGTACAGGAGTATTCCAAAGAGGATGAAGAAGATTCCGAAGCCGGTGGTGCCCACACCAATTTCTGCAATGGGCAAGGAGGATGGGGTGGGATGGGCTCTGGGGAGCAGGTTGGGATGCTGGAAGTTTCCCCCACTGCTACTGGACAGTTGCCCTCTGGACGGTGGGGGATGGGGCGGCTCCATTTCCACCCGGGAATCTCAGCTTCCGTGCTCACGGGGCATGATGGGACGGGAAGGGAAAGGAAGGGCAGGCACGGATTTATGTTTCGCCCCTGCACGCTCCTGATCCGTTCCGTGCGCTGTGGCATTCTGTCCTCCTGCAGCCGGCAGCTGCTGATGCCCAACGCACACCCAGGCAGAAGGGCACCACTGACCACTCACCACCACCAGCCCCGAAAAGCTTAGAACCGCCCGGCTGTCCTGCTCGATTTCTCAAGAGGCCTGCCGTCCTGGATTATTCTTCACACTGTGCGCTTCCTCCTCTAACTGCCCCATCCGCAGCTTTCAGGTGGCGACCTCTCATACTTAGTTGGAAAAATAGAAGAATGTGCTCAGTGCTCACCTGGGAGTCTGCAACCTGGCCAACACCTGCTGCCCCACTCTGCACCCTCCCTCCTGCCACAGCACCTCGGGTGGCCCACCACACGCCCCTCAGCTTCCTCTAGCGTCAGTCCCGAGACTGGGCAGTTCTGTGCCAGGTTCTGGACCCACGCCGCCAGCACCCCACCCCGGTTTGTAGTGTGTCTTTTTGCTTCGTGTCCCAGGGCAACCTTTGAAGCTGCAGGCGTTTGCTGAGGGCCAGTGAGCACAGCACAGAAGGGCAGGATATTAAGGAGCCCCTTGTTTGGTCAAGGGGCTACATCTCTGACATTTCGATGTATCTTCCAGATCGCTCCCCTCAGGAGGAGTTGTCACAAGAGCAGGATATGAAGTTCCCCTTTTCCCGAAACCCTCTCCAGCCCACAGAATTGTTCATTTTACTTATCTCTGCCACTCTGAGAGTCCACCAGTGACCATTCACTGCGCGGCTTCATTTCTAAATGGAATTAAGCTGTCATTTTCAATGGTGATGAAATACACACACAATTCAGCAACTTCGCCATTTCTACGCACACGCCCAGGGGCGTGAAGTACCTTCACAGTGTTCTGCGATGGTCACCGCCAGCCACCTCCCGGGCTTTCCATCTGTCACAACTGAAACTCTGTCCCCATTGAACGCTAACTCCCCGTTCTCCAGTCCCTCTCAGCCCCCGGCAACCTCCACTCTATTTTCTAGTTCTGGGAGTCTAACTAGGTGGCCTATATGGGAAGTCATACAGGGTTTTCACGTGACTGGCTTATTTCACTTGGCATAATGGCCTCAAGGTTCATTCAGGCTGCAGCCCTCGTCGGAATGTCCCTCTTGTTTAAGGCTGAGTGATAGTTCATTGTATGGACGTAACACAGGTTGTTTATCTACTCATCTGTGGGTGGAACTTGGGTGGTTTCCACCTTTTGGCTACTGGGAATAATGGTGGTGTGACCATGGGTGAACAAAGATCTCTTCGAGACTCTGCCTCCATTTCTTCTGGGGTATATACCCAGCAGTGGGTTTATAGATGATGCTAGATGATAGGGTAGTTCTGTTTGTAAGGTTTTGAGGGAGCGCCACACTGTTTTCCACAGCAGCTGCATTTGACATTCCCAGTACGAGGGTCCAAGGGTTCCAATTTCTATGCATCCTCACCAACACTTGTTATTTTCTGTTTTGTTTTGGTTTTGTTTGTCTTCTTTTTGATAACATCCATCTTAATGAGTGGGAGGTGGTATCTCGTTGTGGTTTGGTTGGCATTTTCCTGACGATCGGTGATCATGAACATCTTTTCTTTTTTAAACGAATTAATTTTTGAGAGGCAGAGAGAGAGAGAGAGAGAGAGAATGATCAGGAGCGGGGTAGAGTGAGAGGGAGAGAGAATCGCAAGCAGATTCCATGCTGTCAGCGCGGAGCCTGGCACGGGGCTCAAACTCACCAACTGTGAGATCATGACCTGAGCTGGAATCAAGAGTCAGACGTCTAACCGACCGAGCTGCCCAGGCGCCCTTTGAACATCTTTTCATGTGCTTGTTGGCCGTTTGTAGATCTTCTTTAGAGAAATGTCCATTCAAGTCCTTTGCCCATTTTAACAGGTTGGAGTTGTTGTTGTTGAGTTGTAGGAGTTCTTTATATACGCTAGATATTAACCCCTCATCAGACATATGGTTGGCAAATATTTCTCCCATAGGAGAAATCACTCTGTTGATTGTGTCCTTTGATGCAGGGAAGTTTTCAATCTTGATACACTCCAATTTAACTACTTTTTCCTTCGTTGCCTATATTTTTGGTATTATATCCAAGAAATCATTGTCAATTTCAGTGTCGTGAAGCATTTCTCCTAAGTTTTCTTTAAGGGCTTTATAGTTTTAGCCCTTACTTTGAGTTAAGATAAACTTTGAGTTAATTCTTGCAGATGGTATAAAGTACAGGTTCAACTTCATTCTTTTGCACATGGATGTCCAGTTTGCCCAACATCGTTTGTTGAAAAGACTGTCATTTCCTCACTGAATGGTCTTGTCACCCTTATTGAAAATCACTTGACCTCTGTACCTGGGTTTACTTCTGGGCTCTCTGTTCTATCCCTTTGGTTTATGTGTCCGTTTCTATGCTAGTCCCACACTGTTCTGATCACTGTAGCTTTCTAAAAGTTTTGAAACCAGGAAGTGTGAGACCTCCAATTCTGTTCTTTTTTAAGATTGCTTTCACTCTTTGAGATCCCTGAAGGTTCCATATGCATTTTAGGATGGATTTTTCTGTTTCCACAAGAAACGCCATTGGGATTTTGATAGAGATCACACTGAATCTGTAGATTGCTTTGGGGAGTATTGACATCTTAACATATTAAATCCTCCAACCCATAAACAGAAGATGTCTATTTATTTGTGTCTTAAAACTTCCATCAGCAACACTCAGTATTTTTCAGTAAGATTTTTGCCTCCTTGGTTAAGTTTGTTCCTAAGTATTTATTCTTTTTAAAAAAAATTCTTAAGTGTTTATTTATTTTTGAAGGAGAGAGAGAGGGAGGGCGGGAGGGAGAGGGGGAGAGAGGGAGAGAGAGAGAGAGAGAGACAGAGAGAGAGATAATGTGAACAGGGAAGGGGCAGAGAGAGAGGGAGACACAGAATCTGAACCAGGCCCCAGGCTCTGAGCCATAAGCACAGAGCCCAACAAGGGTCTTGAACCCATGAACCACGCGATCATGACCTGCGGAAGTTGGATGCTTAACCGACTGAGCCACCTAGGTGCCCTGTAATTGTCTTCTATTTGATGGTATTATAAAGCGAACCGCGTTGCTTCCTTTGAAAAAATTACTGGTGATGTGACACTTCGAGTTTACGCTGTAGTTCTGCGACATACTTTATCTATTTCATATATTTAGAATGCCTTCTTTTCTTTTTATTATAAATTATGTGGTAGATGGGGATATGGCAAGACTGCCTTTCTCAACGACAACATGTGTAACTTTATTTAAAATGGCTTCATTTTTAGGAGCACCTGCCTGGCTCAGGTGGAAGGGCATAGAACTCTTGATCCTGGGGTCGTGAGTTTAAGCCCAAAGTTGGGTGTAGAGGTTACTGAAAAAATAAACTTTAAAAAATGGCTTAATTTTTTAGAAATTGAAGGTGGCTTAATTTTTTAAAAGTGTATTTATTTTGAGAGAGAGAGGGCATGCACATGTGCAAGTGGGGGAGGGGAGAGAAAGAGAGAGAGAGAGAGAGAGAGAGAGAGAGAGAATCCCAAGCAGGCTGTCAGCACAGAACCTGATGTGGGGCTCGAACCCACAGACCGTGAAATCATGACTTGAGCCGAAATCAAGAGCTGGATGCTTAACTGGCTGAGTCACCCAGATGTCCCTTAATTTTTTTTTTAAAGAAACATAAAGGTAATTTTTAAAGGGAAAATTTTACTGGACTTGCTAACTAACATCTTAGAATGGGTCCCTATAATACCTATGAAATTTGCATTACTGCCATACTTTTAGAGATAGTTATAAAATGTTGTTAAAAGTCTGTTATAAAATGTTAAGAGTCTGGTTGTTTCGAGGCAGAACTGTAAAAACAAAACAAAAACAAAGTCTTTGAGACTAGACTTATTGGCTACGTTCTGTTTACAAGGGAAAGAAAATCAAACAACGCTATCATCATCAGGTCATTTTTCATAATCTGTTACCATAGTGAACTTAAGAGGAGTAGGGTCAGGTTCAGTATAGAAATAAGGCCAAAGGGGCGCCTGGGTGGCGCAGTAGGTTAAGCGTCTGACTTCAGCCAGGTCACGATCTCACGGTCCGTGAGTTCGAGCCCCGTGTCAGGCTCTGGGCTGATGGCTCGGAGCCTGGAGCCTGTTTCCGATTCTGTGTCTCCCTCTCTCTCTGCCCCTCCCCTGTTCATGCTCTGTCTCTGTCTGTCCCATAAATAAATAAAAATGTTGAAAAAAAAATTAAAAAAAAAAAATAAGGCCAAAGGACTTCTTTAAAAGAATCATTAAACATAGAGGTAAGAGGAGGGATGTCTGGCTGGCTCCGTGAGTAGAGCATGTGACTCTTGATCTCGGGGTTGTGAGTTTGAGCCCCATGTTGGGGGCAGAGATTACTTTAAAATACAAACGAGAACAAAACCTCATTTAACTCACGGTACAGAAAAAAATGCCAGTCTCACTGGGTCTCCCATTTGGCAGAGCTGGATTTTGTGAGGACCCAAGGCGACATCCTCTCTCTCGACACATCCAGCTGCCCAGAATGCATCTCCTACTAGCGGCCGATTCCTTCCGTTTCTGACAAACCTCGGTGACGTATAGGCACTTGTCTCCTACCATTAAAATGTCATCGATTCCAATTCTGATACACCCTTCCCTTCCATCTCCTTTAGTAGATGTTTTTGTATAGAAATGGTGTGAATATCTTATTGGGTTTTCATTTTGTTGTGTTAAAATACCTGTATGTCCATCCTGCAAACACTTAAGAAGACCCTCTCACTCACTTTGCAGACACAGCATAAGTTTCTTGAATTCATACTATGTTCTCCCTGCTCCTGCAATAATGATTTACTAGCCTGGAGAGTTATCACTTTTCCAACTTGTTCCATGTCTTTCCTCAAGAGCTGGTACAGTTCCAGAATTTTCCTGCACTGGGGGCAGCCTTCCTTAAGGGCCATGCTTACTGCTTCCGGCGCCCAGTGGGGAAACTGCACTGTGGACACAAAACCTCACTGAAAAGGGTCAGAAACTCTGTTTCTCATACATAAACCTCAGACCTTTCTTTGCCTCTCGCTCCCAGGAGCTTAGCGATTTCAGTTGCTACCAACCGGGGGCTGCTCTTGAAGTTCTCCTTGGGGCAGCAAGCGAGGTGGCCGAGGGGGCGGGAGATGGGGCATGTCACCAGGAGTGACAGAAGTACCTGCAGCCAACGTCTCCATGAGCCACACAGATGGGGCGGCGCTCCCCCTGCTGGAGACCCGCCAGAGTTGATGTTTCTTCAATCCCTTGATTTAGGTGGTGTCCCCCTAAATCAAGCGGGACCCCCCACCCCCACCCACTACAAAGTTACTCTCCAGCCCCCCACCCCGACCCTGCCAGGATGCCCTCCTCACCCTGCCCTGGTGGCACCCTCTCCCTCCCAGCTGACAGCTTTAAGACTAAATCAGGACTAGGAATAGGAAGGAGGGAAACTAGAAGAGAAAGAGCCCTTCTTCACTTTCAAAATTAACCAACAGCGATTCCTAGTGAAAACTGCTAACACCCGTGACCACCCTGGGCCAGGCACAGTCTAAGCACTTCACCCATATTCACTCATTCACTCACATATTCACACGCATTCGCTCATTCATTCATTTTCATCGCTGCCTATGAAGTGGGTTATATAGGAAACCCTACTGCGCTGTTGGCCCCACGTCACAAACAGAATAGAAACGCGGAGAGGTTGAGTCACTTGCCCAGCAGGACGCAGCCAGTAGCTGGCAGAACCAATGTCTGCCCCCAGTCGTCTGGCTCTAGAAGATGTGCCTTTAACCGACCCGTCCGGTCCGCTTCTGCCCCCAGACCCCTCCACAGGAGTGGCTCTTGCTCCGGCCATCCATGATGTCCCTGTTCCCAGATCCGACAGCCATCCATCCAGGTGGGTGTCGGCCCTCATCTGTCAGTGGTTGGCCGCTCCCTTCTCAAAACACCCTCCCTTGGCTTCCGTGACACCGTGTTCTCGCTTCTCATCCTGCTGTTCCCACCACTCCGTCCCAGTCTCCTTTGCCAGCTCCTCCTTCTCTCTCTTCCTCTGGGGGTTTCAGCTGCTCGGGGCTTCAGCCCGAGCTCGCTTCTCTTTTCATTCTATTTCACATGCATTCCCGCGTCTTTAAATATCACTTGTGTGCTGACAGCATCGATATTTCTCTTTCCGGCCCATGCCTCTCTTTGAGCTGCCAAACTCACACCCAGCTGCCGGCTTGGCATCCCAGCTTGGCGCTCTCCCTCCAGGGCCTCTGGAACTCCACAGGTCCAGGCGGAGCTACAGGGCTTCCTCTCTTGGTTTTCCCCAAATGAATAAAAATGTCCCTCCCCCCCTCCCGCCCCAGCCAGCAGCTTGAGGCAGAAGCCCGAGAGCCATGCCGAGACCCCCTCAGTGCTCTCGCCATCCCTCCTGTTCGGCCCACAGCTAAGTTTTACTGCTTCTTCTTGCCTAAGCTATCTTGAAAGGGGTGCCTTTCCCTCCACCTTTACTGCTAAATTCCAAGCCACCGTCATCTCTTTCCGGGACTCCTACAACACTCTCCAGTTTGTCCCCTACTTCAGTCCCCCGCTTCTCGGCCCTTCCCCACACAGCACTCAGGGGCCTTAGAAAGCATACAGCCCAATCATATTAGTGCACCGCTCGGGACCCTTCGTGGCTGCCCACTGGGCTTAGGCTACGAGTGTCCCCTGAGCCACACCTTGGCTTACAGGCTCTGCATGGTGCGGTCTCCACGTGCCTGTTCATCTTCCTCCTGCCACCATCCCCCTTGCCTATCATACTCTAACCACATTACCCTTCCTCCCTTGCTCCCTCTCCCTCCTTCTTCCCTCCCTCCCTCCCTCCCTTCTTTCCTTTCTTCCTCCTTTTCTCCCTTCTCCCCTCCCCTCCCTGCCTCCCTGACCCCTCCTTCTTCCATTCGTCTCTTCTTTCCCTGCCTTCCTTCCCTCCTTCCCTCCTTCCCTCCTTCCCTTCTCATCACTGTGTCTCTGAGCCTTCCTTCCTCAAGGCCTTTGTATATAGGCTTCCTCCCACATTATCTGCCTAAGGCATATACGCATCCTTTAAGTCTTAAGGTTCCGGAGGGCAACCTGGTCCACTCACCATTACCTGACCTAAATCTGGTTCCCTCATCTCTCTCTCCCTCATTGAGGACTTCCCACACTTTGGTTTAATAAAATGTTGGCTTGCCACCAGACTCAGGGGTCAGCTCCCTTCTCTATTTTTATTCCCTAAGTCAGCAGTTCTCAACCCAAGGGATGGACGGGCAGGGGTGATTTTGTTCCCCAGGGGACATTTGGCAATGTCTGCACACATTTTTCAGGGTCACAGATGGGAGGAGGACATACCAGCAGCAAGGACAGACCCGCACGACAAAGAATTGTCCCGCCCCCAAATGTCAGTGGTGGGGAAGCTGAGAAACTGTGCCCTAGGCGACCTCATGCACTCGTGGTCTTAAATACCGTCTATATGCTGGCAACTCCCAAATGTCTCTAACTCGGCGCTCAACCTTGAACTCCAGACTCCTATACCTGACTGCCTGTTTGACAGCTTACCTGGATGTCTACTAACACAGCAAACCCGACATGTCCAAAACCCAAATCGACCCATCTAATCGCTCAGGCTGAAAATACTGGTGGGATTCTCGACTTCTTTCTCTCATGCCCACATCAAGCCCACCAGCAAATCCTTCCAGCAGTTTCCTCAAAGCTGACACAGCCTTGACCACTTTCCACCACTTCACTGCCACCGCCCTCACGGCTTCTACCATCTCTCACCTCGGAACTGTCCCCCTGTGGCTGACCGCACACCTCCACAGTCTGTTTGCAATCCGGCACCCAGAGCAATCTTTTAAAAATGTACATAAATTGTACACTGGAGTATTACTCGGCAATCAAAAAAGAAGGAAGTCGTGCCATTTGCAACCACGTGGCTGGAACTAGAGGGTATTGCGCGAAGCAAAATTAGTCAGAGGCAGACAAATATCGCACGACTTCACTCATAGGAGGAATTTAAGAGACAAAACAGATGAACATAAGGGAAGGGAAGCAAAAATTATATAAAAACAGGGAGGGGGACGAAACAGAAGAGACTCTCAAATATGGAGAACAGACTGAGGGTTGCTGGAGGGGTTGTGGGAGGGGGGATGGGCTAAATGGGTAAGGGGCACTAAGGAATCTACTCCTGAAATCATTGTTGCACGGATGCTAACTAATTTGGATGTAAATTAAAAATATAAAATTAAGATAAATTTACACAAATTGGGGCGCCTGGGTGGCTCAGCTGGTTAAGCATCCAACTTCGGCTCAGGTCATGATCTCGCAGTTAGTGGGTTTGGGCCCTGTGTCCGTCTCTGTGCTGACAGCTCGGAGCCTGGAGCCTACTTTGGATTCTGTGTCTCCCTCTCTCTCTGCCCCTCCTCTGCTCACACTCTGTCTGCCTCTCTCTCAAAAATAAATAAACATTAAAAAAAATTTTTTTAAAGGGCGCCTGGGTGACTCAGTCGGTTGAACGACTTCGGCTCAGGTCATGATCTCACGGTTCGTGGGTTCGAGCCCCACGTCAGGCTCTATGCTGAATGCTTGTTCAGAGCCTGGAGGCTGCTTCGGATTCTGTGTCTCCTTCTCTCTCTGCCCCTCCCCCACTCACACTCTGTTTCACTGTCTCTCAAAAATAAAATAAAAAAAAAATTTTTTTTTTCAACGTTTATTTATTTTTGGGACAGAGAGAGACAGAGCATGAACGGGGGAGGGGCAGAGAGAGAGGGAGACACAGAATCGGAAACAGGCTCCAGGCTCTGAGCCATCAGCCCAGAGCCTGACGCGGGGCTCGAACTCACGGACCGCGAGATCGTGACCTGGCTGAAGTCGGACGCTTAACCGACTGCGCCACCCAGGCGCCCCTCAAAAATAAATAACTGTAAAAAAATTTTTTTTAAATAATAAAAATGTCCATAAATTGGGGTACCTGGGTAGCTCAGTCGGTTGAGCGACCGACTTCAGCTCAGGTCATGATCTCAAGGTTTGTGAGTTTGAGCCCTGCATAGGGCTGGGCTCTGTGCTGACAACTCAGAGCCTAGAGCCTGCTTCAGATTCTGTGTCTCCCTCTCCCTCTGCCCCTTCCCAGCTGGCACTCTCTCTCTAAAATAAATAAATCTTTAAAAAAAGGCTTAAAAAAATAAAAATGTACCTATATCATATCACTCACTCCTTTGTACAAAACCCTCCAGTCATTTCCCATCTTGTGGAGATAAAACCAAAGTTCTTACACAGCCTCATTGTTCGGTGACCTCCCAGACCTAAACTCCTCCCACCCTCCCCTTTACTCACTTTGCTGCAGCCACACCACACGCTAAGTATGCTAATGCCTCAGGGCCTTTGCACGGGATATCCCGGCTCCTGGAAAAATTTCCCCTCCAGATCATTGCATAGCTTTGCTTCCTTGCTTCTCTGTATAAAAGGAAGCCTTCCCTAACCACGCTATACAACGCAGTAACCCCTCCTACCTCACTCTCCCTAGCCTCCCTACTCTATTTTATTTTTGTCCAGAGGACCCATCACCATCTGACATACTACATACTTATTTCTTGATCTGTTAATTCCCTGTTTCCCCACCCTAGCTTGTAAGCAGGAAAAGGTCTGTTCCATTTCAGTATACTATTGTATACTCTATGCCCAACACAATGCTTGGCACAGAGTGGGGACGAATTTGTTCAGTGAATGAATATTGTCTCCAGTTCACAGATGAGATCCTGGGCTCAGAGGCTTTAAATCACAGTTCTCCCTGCCCCTCCCACATCTGTGGACTATCTCCCTTCCCTCTCCCTGCAAAGGAAGAGAAGGATATTTAGGAGTGGGGCACCTGGGTGGCTCAGTCGGTTAAGCTTGGGATTTCAGCTCAGGTCATGATCTTGTGATTTGTGAGTTCAAGCCTCGCGTGGGGCTGTCAGCACAGAGTCCGTTTTGGATCCTCTGTTCCCCTCTCTCCCTGCCCTTCCTCCACTCATTCTCTCTGTCTCGAAATAAATAAACTAAAAAAAAAAAAACAACACCCATATTTAGGAGTGATGGTATGGTAATCTGGGGACAGGCGTGGAGTTTAGTTTTTGGTAAGAAGAAACCCAAGGTGGAGTGCCTGGCTGGCTCAGTCTGTGGAGCGGGCGACTCTTGATCTCGGGGTCATGAGTTCGAGCCCCACGTTTGGTAGAGTTGACTTCAAAAAATAAGAAAAAGAGAAACATGAAATTTAGAAGAAGAAGCGTGCCAAGACCACAGGAGACGCTGAGAGTTTGTGCGGAAAATGTCTGAATGGGCAGAGGCCTCCTGAGTCCCCCTTGGCGGCATCCCGGGTCTAAGAACC
>NW_024412525.1:4807149-4837209 GCF_014898765.1 Herpailurus yagouaroundi
GTCTCCCTCCGCCCCAGGCTGGATCCTCCCTTCCAGCCCAGCCCCCTCCACGGCACCGGCCCCCCCCACTCACTCTGCCATTCGGTGATGGAGATCATGCCGCAGGCTGCCTGGGGGGCCTTCCGGGTCGAAGCTGCCAAGGGGAGAGGAGCAGGGAGGACCGCGCTTGTGCGTGCTCCAGGCAAGCTGACCCTTGGGAAATTGTGAAACGGGCCTCTGGTAAATCATTAACTCCCTCCGCTCTCCAAACCCCACCTCTCCCCCCCTCCCCACCCAAACGGCTGCTTAAAGTCGCAGGCTCCCTTCTCCTGGATCTTCCCAGAGGACACTAGCCCTGGGCACACGCTCCGCCCACCTGGCGAAGGCAACACCCACCTGACCCCGCCAACGCCCCCCACTCCCGCGCCCTGAGGCTGAGTGTAACTGCTTCCAAGTCCTTCGCAGAACTCAGACTGTAGAGTGGACTGGGATCTCGGGCTCCCCGGGTTCCTTGCCTGGCTTGGTGGGGGTGTGGCAAGAGTTGGAATCCGCGTTTCTCCTCGGAAAAGTATTCAATTCTTCGTGCCTGTGGAGTCCGCTTGCTTGGCGCTAGTACCCATGCTAGACGCTAGGGGGCGGCAAGCCACTGGGTAAAACCTGTTGCCGGCAGTCTCTGGGAGAGCCGGGTTGGGTTACAGCAAGGGCAAAAGCGCCCCAGAGGAGTTAGACACAAAAGGCTTCGACCTCCTTTTCCCCAGCGGTGTCCAGCGTCGGACAGTGAGGTTGAGCCAGGGAGGATGAAAGATGAATTTGGGCTTGGGGTAAGGCTGGACGATTTCAGAAGCCTAGTTCTGAAAGTCCACCCACCAGCTGTGTAGACATGGGTCATCCTTCCCTCCCTCTGTGGGCCTGTAAAAAGAGGGGCAGATAGTTCTTAACATCCTTTCTGCCACCGTAGAGCCGTGGCTCTCAACCCACGAGTCAGCATCCCCTTTGTAATGTCCCCTCTATCCTGAAATGAAGTTCATAGATGATATGAGCAATCTACACACATCAGTTTTAAAAACACAAAACTATATAAAGAAGGGAAAAATCATAATAAAGCACGATGTCTCTCAATATATTAATGTTCAGGCAAGATTTAATGAAGCCATAAGTGAAACAGGCAGATTGCTTGCACCTACTTATAAGAAATACACTTACATTTAAGAGAAGTAGAAGACCAGAGAGTCATTATATACAAAACAAAATAAAAACGAAAACACCTTCCCCACCCACAAGAAAATGAGAGAGTAGTAGGAAATGAACAAAAGAATAAAACCCGTTAGGTAAATTACAACAAACGGAGTGTACTTACATATAAAAAGAGAAAGAGGGTAATAGCCTTAATTGAAAGAGGGATAACATAGCAAGGCAGAGTGGAGACAATGAGGAGGCGCGATGTGAATGCAAATGAACTGGGTCTTCTGTGTGTATTGTTAAAATAGCTCCCCGGTGCTCTGGCGGGAAAGGAGTAAGCGCGGGCATGTCACAGACACACAGAGCTCTGTCTTGAAATGCTGTCGCAGGTTGAGGGAGAATTCAGTCTAGAATTTGGGCCTTGGAGGTCATGTGTTTCCAACAGGCAGTGGGGAATGGAGGCTAGATTGGAAAGGGACTTGGGGATACAAGTGCCTGAGGACAATTGCATGTGGGCCCCCGGGACAGGGGCGGGGAAAGCTAGAGAAAAAACAGACAGCATCCCCAAACATTACCACACGGAATCTGTACAACTTAGGTGTCCGTGCTGGGGCTGCAAAAACTTAAAAAATCTAAAGAATGACAATCCTATGAAATAATCTCTAAAAACATTCATTAAGGCGATCTAATGAGATCTCCTGCATTTCAGGTATCTTTGCTGTAATGGTTGGTTCTCTCAGATCTCCTCCGTTAGATGTTTGCAGTCGGTCTGTGCTTGCTCAGTAAGACCCCACTTGGAACCATCTTCAACCACGGAAACAGTACTTGAATGTTCCACTGCATTGTGGGGACAATGTATGCGGTAGTTTAACTCAATTTTTAAACCATGTCTTTATTCCATTTACGTTTCTTCTCCATTAAGACCATCTCGTAACTTACCGAGTTATTCATGAAACTGACTTAAAAAAAACTTAGAAGCTTATACTTCGTACTATTATGAATTGCTGTATGACCAACTTATATTAGAAGTGGGTTTAGGTCGGTTGTACGTTTTAAAGTCCTGCAGGGTAGAAGACAGTTAACTGTTTTTGGAGATCTGGCCAGTGCCTTGCAGCCACTACAAGCTCCCCGCAAATTTCCAAAATTTCCACTAGGGGGCGCGATCACCCGCATTGAAACCACTGGTAGGTTAAGAACTTCCGCTCTGAGGTCAGAGTGGGCCTGGGCTTCCTCCTAGCCTCGTGAGACCTTGGACACTTGATTTACCCTTTCTGTGCCTCAGCGTCTTGGGTGAGAGTTGTACTTGTCCCCTAGAGTTAGAACGCGGACTGGTGAGTAAGTGCGTGGGGAGTGCACGGAACCGGGTACCGGTTCACAGAAAACACTTGATGAGCCATTGTTCATACTTTTCCAGTATAGTTATGATCATTGCTCTTGTTATTAATATTACTAGTGTTGGTATACTATTAAATGCTGTTATTGAAAGACTTCTCTCAAATGTGGTGCTTAACTGCTCGCACAGGTGTATAAAATAGCAGTTAGGAATATTCTCCACCCCACCCCCCCTTCCCGCCACCATGGAGCTCGCCTGTAAGCTTGGAAGACCGGAACCGTCCTCAAACTGGGCCCTCCCGGCCTGGTTCCCTGATGGCAGCGCTGGGTACAGGTGTCGGGCCTGGACGGGCTGGTCCACAGCCCACACTCCCAGAGAGGAGCCCCTTCTTTTAAAAAGAATTTTTTTTTTAACGTGTATTCATTGTTGAGAGAGAGAGGCAGAGTGTGAGCGGGGGAGGGGCAGAGAGAGAGGGAGACACAGAATCGGAAGCAGGTTCCAGGCTCTGAGCCATCAGCACAGAGCCCGACGCGGAGCTTGAATTCACAGACCGCAAAATCAAGACCTGAGCTGAAGTCTGACGCTTAACCGACTGAGCCACCCAGGTGCCCCTTCTTAGGAGCACGCCCCCCCCCCCCCCCCCCGGGAGGAGGTTGTGGGCCCTGGAAGGCTGGAGCTGGAGGAATAGAGGTGGGGAGGGGAGGGACATCTCAAAGGGCTGGACAGCAGGGGCCCTGGTGATGTCTTTGTCGAAGGCAGTGGAGGTGGCAAAGTGGGAGAACGTGGGAGAACGTCTTTGGGAGACGTTCTCTTTCTTCCCCAGGGGCCTACACCACGTCACCACTGCCTCCTCACATTTGTAGATGAATTTGAGTTTTCAGAGTTTTCATTCGTGTTCCCATTTGACTTTCTCTAGAGCTCCGTAAAATGGTGGTTGATATCCCCATTTCATGGACCAGGAAACTGAGGCTCAGGAACTTTGGTGATGTGTCCAAACTTCGGCAGGGCCAGGAGCAGGGCCAGGAGCAGGGCCAGGAGGCAGCGGAGGCTCAGGGATGAGGGGGCTGTGGAGTGGGCCTCGTTCCCTGGCCACAGAGGCAGGATCCGAAGGCTGGTTGCCTGCCTGAACCCATCATGCCTCTCTCCAAGAATAATACATGACCACGACGTTCCAGAGCAGCACTCTTTGGAGGGCATTCTGCTAGGTGCGTTTTCACTTACGTTTCCTGACTACCACCCCCGTTTCCAATCCCAGCCTGGCTTGATTAGAGGGCTGATCTGGGCCAGGAGTTGGAGCAGGCAGAGATCCATAGGCATCGTTCTTTTGTTTTCTTTTTTTTTCCCCCCATGGGCATCGTTCTTGGACAGGAACCAGCCCATTTGTGGAGACAGCAACACCCAGCCATGTCTTGTGCTCTCCTGTCCCACCACCTCCTCTCCAAGCCTCCGGCTCTGGCCCCCAGGGAACTGCAGACAGACACAGGCCCTGGAGAGCCGCAAGTTCTCCAGGGCACCTCCTCCAGCTCCAGTGGCTTTTCTCTTGAGTCTGCTTCAATCCCAGTTCTCCCGGATTCACAAAGGACCACAGGCGTCTAGCTCTCCTGGGGATGTGACAAAACCCCCAAATATACTCCTATTATTTGTTAAACACACACATGCTCTCTGCTAGCTCTTTAGGAAGGAGAACAGGTGTCCAGAGTTTGAAATCAGCCCTTAGAACCAGACTAAAGCAAAATCAGGAATTGAAAGAGGCCTGCCTTCCCCTTTCTTCTTTCTCAAAGTTCTTCTCTACCTTGAACCATTAATGCCTCCACCTCTTCCGAGACATCCTGCAGGGGCCCAGCTGAGGCCTGCCGCTATCCTGGGCTCACTCTCTCTTTCTACTCTCCACCGCATAGAATTCACAGGGCTTCTTGACTATGACCCAAGATTTCAAATTGAGAAGCTCTGATAAAGTCCTTCACGCTGAGTCCTTCACTGAGTACCTGCCAAAGGTCATAAACCCAAAACACTGAGGCTGGATGAGTATAATTTGGGGTGGCTTTTCTGATACCCCTCCCCAAATCATCGACCTTGTTGTCCCCTCAAGCAGAAGTACAGGGCACTGTGCAGTAATTGAGAACACCTAAGAATTTTCTTCTCCTGTAGTTCTACTGTCAGTCTCGGAGACGAGTCAAGGGAAGTCTCCAGGATCTGAACACTGATCTAATTAACGCTCGTTACCCAGGACCTTGCTTGGGACACGTCTTGATTCGGGGCTACCCGGACAGAAGAGATGACCGCGGTGGCAGCATACCACGGACCCAGCTTTGCTTTTAGCCACAGGGAAGGCTCCACCCCAGACCCTCTCCCCTTTTCTGCCAAGCTTGTAAGCTGCCCGGAACCGCGAGGCCAGCCACAGGCAGGCACAGAGTGAGAGACACACGGCACGTGTACAAACCATTCATTTTATTTCCTGTATTGGGTTTATACAAACTTGCAAGATACAAATGCAGAGCTCACTGGGATTCTTCAGTAACTAGATCTAGAAAGAATGCTGCGGGGCGGGGGGGAAGCGAACGTTCACTCTCAGTCAGGAGGCCCCTCCCCGGGGAGGGGCTTGTTGGCTAGAAAGATGCTAAAGCAGCTGCTACAGATGTTTGGTCCCCAACAGAGATGCCCTCTGTTTATCTAACTTTAACTTTTCTTCTAAGGTCACTTTTATACTAAATAAAGACACTGAGATCATACATTTCCTTGTATGGTTTATTGTCTAATGCTAGCAAATCAAATTGGCCCCAGTATGTGCATAAATAGATATATGTATATATACGTATATTTCATATTTTCCTTAGTTTTAAGAGCTGCCAGGTGGGGGGTGCCTACAGGGGAAAGGAATTGATTCCGTCTTGCTATTCTCAGCCCTGCCCCAAGACCATGCCTCTCCCCAAGGCAGGAGAGCAAGTATGCACAGCTTGCGACCTCAGAAAATCTTTAAAGTGACAGTAGCGGTATTTGATTACAGCCTCTTGGTTATTGATCAGGAAGGTAATGTGCTAATTGGGAAGGCCCTAGAATAGTAACCAGGGCTGTCTCCCGGTGGGTCACTTAGCCCTGGGCCTCCGTCTGGGCCCCGTTCATTCATAACAAGATGCTCCAGGCTGGGAATAGGGTGTCAGTAAATGTCAGAGTTGGGAGGTCAGGCTTCAAATGCTGGCCAGGAGCTCTGTGACAGTCCCAAACCTTTGATTCCGGATCTGGACAAAAGACTTCCATTGTGCCCGAAACCTTGCAAGGCAAGAGCCCCTTGCCTACTTTGTGGGTGGATAAGAGCGTGGAAGGCCGAGCCGGCGGAGTTCAGCGCCCCAGCGGCAGCCCTCCAGATGAAAGTCCCGGGGGGCTTCCTGGGCAAGGCTGAGATGTTACCTTGTCCGTGGGACTCGCTTCAGCCCAGAAGCTGACTTCGCAGTCTGGATGCCAGACCGAGGTACCGTCCCCTTATCAACAGCCCCCAGAGGAAAGGTCACAGAGGGAGACAGAGGTCGTCGATGTGACCCAGACCGGAAAGGGATCAAGGAGTGTGAGAAATCCGAGGAACTTGAATGTGTCTGTGCTGAAGGACCTGTGATCCCAAACGGTTTTCCTTTGGCCTTTGCACTGCATCCTGGCTCCATCAGGGAACAGAATTCTTGGTGCTGTTTAGCATAGGCTGCCATTAAACTGTCTGCCCTTTCCAGCAGACCGATGAAGGGAGGAGGTCCAGGAGCACATCGGGGGAGTGTGTGTGCCCGCACGGGTGTGCTTTTGTGCACACAACTGTAAACATTTCCTTTGAGAGGATTCACATCCCGTAACCTTAGACGGTCATCAAGAGTTGACAGTTGTAATCAAATCCTTAGACCAGGACTTCCAAGAGCCTGGATGCCCTGGTGAGATGCTCTCTGGGTGAGCTCTGGGGACTGGTCCTTTGCAGACTGGAGAATAGGACGAGGAAGCTGCCGGGGCGGGGGGGGGGGGGGGGGGGGGGGATAGGGAAGGACACAGGGTCGGACCTAGAAGCAGCCGCCCCAGTCTCCTCCTACCATTGGCCAATTCCATTCAGACATTGCACATTTTGAAAATAGATTTGCTTTTATAATAAAAGCGTAAAATAGATCTGTCTTAAAATAAGTCTGTCCTCTCCCCTTCTTTGGATCAAAAGGCATGGGGTGTGGCCACAACATGCTAGGTAGGAATGGCGTGGAAAGTGAAGGGGAGAAAACGGGCCTGGGCAGGAGTTCTGGGAAAGGACCAGACATCCAAACAAATATATATATTATGTATATATCTATAATATGTATAATCTTCATAAAACATATTAAGGCATGTAAAGCAACATAAAGAGCCAGCTTTATGAAACAGGAGGTGAGAGCGAGGTGGCAGGCGTTAATCCTTGGTATTTTACATGTAGTTCTAAAGATACCACTTTAAAAAAAGGAGAGACGGACAAAGAAAGGAGAAGGCATGGGAGGCCCCCAAAGAGCCGTTTCTTGTGGGTGGAGAAAGGTGCCGGAAAGGGGGAGAGGGCCAATCCCGCCCACCAGTGTGTAGGGGAGGGAAAAAAAACCAGGTTTGGGGTGCTCGAGCTGTGCTAAAGATGGGAAATGTAGCCAAAGGTCACGGTCAACACCTCTGCTAAAAGTGAAGTGAAATTCCCCAGCCTGCAATCCCGCAGAAGCACGAGAATATCCTAAGCACCTAGAACAGTGCCTGGTACATAAAAGGTGCTTGATCAATATTTGTTGAATCAACTGCCATCTTTACTTGCATATGAACCAGTAACTGTCCCAGCCGTGAAGGGGTGGAGAAGACTTGGCGGCAGATAAAGTAGTCGTTCTTGGGAAGTCTCCGGGCATCAGCTCTGGCAGAGAGAAGGCCCAGGGGCCGAGGTTTTTCCAGCTTCACTCTCTCCCCTCCCTCCTCTCTGGCTACAGTCCTCGAAGACGAGCCGCAGAGGAGGAAGAATGAACTTTGCTTCTGTGTCTCCTCCACTGGCCTCCCTGGGTAGGTGGATTGTGAGACAGCCAGGCCGGAAGGGAGTCCTTCCATACAGCCTCATCCGGACGCCTGGAATGCGGGGTGGGGTCCTAGAATCTGGCCTCCCAGATTAAGGCTGTGCTACCTCTCCAGGGCACTCGCTCAGCTGGCCCACAGCCCATTCCAAGGGGAAGGGGGACAAGGAAATGTCCCGAACAAGGTTAGGAAAGGCCCCAAGGCTGACTACACCCTACAGAAGACAGGTCCTTCTCTCGGCCCCTGAGCCTAGTAGGGGGAGGCAGACGCTAGGCCCAGACCTAAGAAAGAGCCATCTTCCAACCTGCTCACCCACACCAGCATCCCCACACCTTCGTCCCCACGGCCTCAGGCCCCCACGTGCTTGCTGGTGGGTCCTCCGGGAGCCAGTGTGCGGGCAGCCCGCGGATCTGGGGGACCCGGTGGAGGAGCGGAGCTGACAGTCTGGCACTGTACTTGGCACGAAGCTAAGGCTCCATCCTGGGGAAACCAATCCCGTACCCCCTCTTTGCATCTCTGCCTTGTCCTTTTTCTTGCAAACGATTCCTGCTGCTTCCTTGTCCTCCCTCCCACTCGCCTCCAACTCTCCCTTTCTCTCTTCTACCCCTTCTCAACCTGCCCTCAGACGCTGCACAGACCTGCGTGCTGCTCTCTACCCACAGCCAGCACTGTCCCCTCCGGGAGCCGAGGAGCCTCTCCCCACGTCTTGTCATCTTGTCTTTGGCTCAAGCAGGGTGGTCAGTCTCCACTGGACCCCCAAGGAGCACCCATAAGCAGAGATGTGTCAAAGCCCTGGGTACAGCCGGGGCAGTAGGGTGGGGCTGATGGGGGAAGGACATGATGGCAGGTGCCGTCCTCGGTGTCAAGAGGGCCCAGAAGAGGCAGCGTGTCCATCTTCCCCTAGTCCTAACCTAAGACGGCTCAGGGCGTCTCTCCCACCAGGGCATCCTCTTCATCAGGAAATGTTCCAGTAAGGCCATCACCAGCCCGGGCAGGGCCAGGCCTAGCTCCCTGTGACTTGGGCACCAGACAGGAGGGTGCTCCCTGCCCGCCCTCTCGGGCCCTGGCCGAGGACCACCATCTGAGTAGTGAGGGGCTTCGGGGCCGGGCGTGGCGGGCGTGTGGACACTGAGGCATCCTCTCGGCGGCAACCCCGGCCCCCAGCCTGGCTCCCTGCAGCATTCCCATGGGAGCGCAGGCGCGGGGGGCCGGGGTGGGGGACCAGGACCTCGGGGGGCAGAGGCGGCCTTCAGAACGTGGCTCTGTGCAGCTTCACGGCGTTGGCCTCGGCCAGGGCTTGCACTGGAGAAAAGAGAAACGGGTCAGAGAGGTGCTACCCAGACGAGAACCGACTCCAGCCAAGCTTCCCCGGGAGACAGAGGTCTCTTCCTGTAGAACCCTGCGGAAACCCGCCCCACGCCCCCAACCCTGAGAGGGGGACAGATGAATGGAAGTCCGTGTTCTTTTCCACCTGCCTGGTACTGAGCGGCTGTGTGCGAGGGGAGGGGAAGATGCACAGCCTTTGCTACCGTTTCCAGTGTGATTTTAATTTACAGGAAGATCTGGGGGTGACCTGGGGGCTTCCGAGGCAGGACCGCTGTGCATCTCAACAGGTAGAAGGCTTGTTGGCCGACAGAGGGACAGCGGGGGCCTCAGCTCTGTCCCTGTCTGCTTCTGGAGAAGCAAAGCCCGCGGGCACTGCGGTACCAAGCAGCGGCCCTGCCAGCCGGCGCCAGCCCAGCACTGCACGCGACGCCGGAGGGCTCAAGCAGGTGGAGGGAGGGGAGGGAGCGGCGGGGGTGGGGGGGGGGGGCGCGGGGGGTGCGGGAGAAGCGAGGTTGGGATGAGGGGTGTGGATGGCTCACGGGGGTGGGGGGCGGGGGACCCACTCCCCGCGGTGGGATGAAATACAGAAGAAAAGTTCTTACGTCAGAGCTCAGACCCGCATGGTATGGCTGCTGTCGGTGCCCCGTGGGGATTCAGACGATAGGGGGTTGGCTGGTGGAGTCGGGGAAGCAGGGGAGGTGGGAGGGCTTGGGGTGGCACATTGCACTGGAAACAGAAATGAACAGGGAGGTGAATAGGGGTGGGTGGGGGTGGGAGGGGTGGGTGGGTGGAGGTGGGTGGGGGAGGGGCGGGGAGGCGGGGCACCCAGAGCAAGCGAGGCCCTTCCCCAGGCGGCGAGCCAGGCAGGAGGCAAGCAGAGAGGGGAGCTGAAGCGGAGCTGGCCTCGTTCCCGGGCGCCACGGAGGAGCACGGGGTCCCCGGAGGAGACGGAGCGGTTGCGGGCTCTGTTGAGAACCAGTGTGACCGCGGCCGAGGCCGGCCTCTCTGGGCGGAGGCTCCACTCCCGTCCGTGCAACGGGGAGATGGCGCGGAGGGGACCAGCGACGGCGCCTTATACACGGTGGTGTCGTCGCTAACGATGATGATGAATAGTGCAGTAAAATCACACTAGCCCAGATCGTCAGGCCCCCATCTGACGACTGGATCCAAGTTGTCACCGGGGTGGGGGAATCCCCTCCATTTAAACGGAGGCTTCCGGCAGGGTTGAAGTGAGCTCCGTGAACTCAGACCAGCTCAAGGTCTTGGAAACACGGCCCCGCTATCACCGGGGAACCCCCTTCTCCTCAATCCAGGAAGGGCAAACTTCACCTCCAAGCCAAACAAATCATTACAAACCTTAAAGTGGTGACATTTGAATTAATGGATTTTACTCTAATTATCATTATGATGCCATGCTGAGACTAGCCAAGTGGAAGGGCAATGGGAAGGGGGGTTGTATTATGAGGGACCAGCTCTGTGCGGGCTCCAGGCCCCTGGGCACCCCTGTACGGCTGTGAGGCAAGGAGACTGGCAGACAGAACATCCTCACTTGGCCTCAGAGGAGAACCAGACCTCACCCAGGGTCACACTGTTTCCTTCAAGAGAAGGATCCTGGCATCGAACTTCCTAGTCCCTTGCTCTCCACCCTGCCCTGGACCTCATCACCTTCCCTGCCCTCAGCGCAAGAGAGGGGGCCGGGGCAGCTTCCACTGCATATATACGTACACCCACAGTTGTATATAAGACCTGGAACTTTCTCGTGAGCAGGAAGTTGTGTCTGCCCACACACAATACATAGTTTGTGCACAGGATCCGATAATACCTCCACACGTGCTGCAAACATCTCAGATATGTGTGCGCGTGCACTTCCAAATCTGTTCTCTTCCACGTGACCCAACACACGTGTAACTTCACATACAAACACACTCACAAACGCTTTCGAAACACACAGTTGTGCGTCTGTCTGTATCGTGGACCCAATGGTTAGTTATGTGGCAGCTTCGACTTCTAAAATAGTCAAAAAGATGGAAAAAAAAAAAAACCAGGCAAGGGCTATTTCAGGAAAGCCAAATTGATGTTCCAATGTGCATGCAGTGAGGCTCTTACACTTATTCATAGATGAGCTCCTTGGAATCCAGTTACTTTCATTTCTATACAATTCTTTTTTTTTTTTTTAATGTTTAAAAATGTTTTACTTATTGTTGAGACAGAGAGAGACAGAGCATGAGCAGGGGAGGGGCAGAGAGAGAGGGAGACACAGAATCCGAAGCAGGCTCCGGGCTCTGAGCTGTCAGCACAGAGCCTGACGTGGGGCTCGAAGCCACGAACCGCGAGATCATGACCTGAGCTGAAGTCGGACGCTCAACCGACTGAGCCACCCAGGCGCCCCAATTTCTATACCATTCTAATAGGTGTTGACCTGCTGGGTTACTACCCCATGGGAGATCAGAAGCAGGGAAATTAGGGGAGAGAAAGGAATCAAGAGACCTACTGACAGCTAGAAGAAGACACAACTGAGGAGGAAAAAGTCTTTTGCAAAATTAGATACAAAACCTTTAAAAGTGTAACAGTTTGGGAACATTTAGCATTGCTACAGTCTGTACCAACTATAGCCTCTAAGGGCATTCCCTTCAACAGATCCACAAAATAAGGATATTTACAATGATATTAAATTAGCAAGAGCAAGCAAAATGGGTTACGTGAAATATAACTTCCTTAGAAAGGCAGAAAAGTACAAAATACGTGTCAGGAATGTATGCGCTGCAATAGTTAAAATTCACATATGTAGCAGCTATGGATTGGACAGATGTGATACTGTTACTGTGTGTCCACAAGTACTACCCCATCTGCATGCATAAATAATTGGTCACGGGGTGCCTGGGAGGCTCGGTCGGTTGAGCGTCCGACTCTTGATTTCGGCTCAGGTCACGATCTCATGGGGATCAAGCCCCATGCTGGGCTCCGAGCTGACATCACGGAATGTGCTTGGGATTCCCTCTCTCCCTCTCTCTCTGCCCTTCCCTGCTCACATGCTCTCTCTTTCACAAACAAATGTCACACGTGCTCTCTCCCACCCTGCACACAAAGATACATCAGTACTGCCACGTGTACATATATACGACATACACACAAGTGCGTTTTATCATTCCCGATACTGCAAAAAAAAAAAAGCGCCAATCGCACACAAACACGTACGTTCGTAAACACCACCTCCATCCTTATATTGTACGCTCACCTACGCATATGTAACTCCGACGGTGTACCGAATGCCACCTGTACTCATAAATAATGGTCTCCACACCATATCCGTAGACATCTTGCACACGTATACACTCACGCCTCACACCCGAATACACACAGATACGTGCGCCTCTGCAAACACCACCCGAATACAGACACCGCACGGGACATCGTGCCGCACACACATATTAAAAATTGTCACATCTTCCCATATGCACCATTCTTGAGTCTGCACACATCGGGCACACCGACAAGCGCTCCAGCGCTCGTTACTGACCACACGCCCACGCTCAGGCACCACGCCTCCATCCTGTGCACGCCGCCCTGCTATTATGGCCCCGGGCCCAGCCCTCAGGTCCCGGGCTTGGACCTATGCCCGCACGGCATGTGCCCAGGGACAGTCCTCGCTGTCCCTGGCAGAGCAGCAGCTCTGGGAATCTGGGCCACGAGCCAAGGGGCAGGGGGGGACAGCGGGCTTAGTCTGAGGTCTGGCCCCGCTGTGCCATTTTTTAAATAGTTGGGGGTTTGGCAAAAGCGAAGTGATAGTTTGCTTTCAGCGCGTAGACCCTGAAATGTAAGCCGGTGTCTATCAAGAGGGAAATCTGATAGGCTGGGGTGGGTTCTGTTTTCATGGAACCTTTGGCTGGGAGACTACAGCCGAGAGAGCCAGGGGCTGCGGCGAAGGCAGAGGGAAGTTTTAAAAACAGTGTTGTATGCTCTAACCCTCGAAACAGGAAGTTGCCTTCTGCCCAGAGCATGGGGAATTTGATCTTTGGAAGATTCAAGTTCACTTTACGGCTAAACTACAGAGAGGTTAGCTAGAGGCCTCCGTGCAGCCAAACTGGTTTTGCCGCCCTTGGCTGTGGGATGGGGCTGTCTGAAGCCCGTCTCTTTCTCGTGTCCTCGACTCCAGCCCAACTGACAGCTTCTTTCTGAAATACCGCCCCCCCCCCCCCCCGGGGGGGGGGGGGGGTCTTCCTCGGCCACCCATCTAATGTCCCCTAGACTCTAACTGCCAGTAGGTTCTTCCTCAAGGCGTACTCAAATCCCCCTTGTGGTAGCCGAAAACCCTCTGGTTTCTAAAAATATCCATATTTAAAATAGTTGGAAAAAACCACAAACAGACCCTACTTCTCCTTCAGCTATTGCTATTTCAATGAGCCACGACCACCGTCACCAACGCCACCACGACGACACCTGGCTAGCATTTATTGAGCACCGACGAAGGGCCAGGCACCGCGCTAGGTGCTGAGCATTTATTGTTGACATTCCTTGCACCACCAGACAGGTATTTTGACTTGGATTTTACAGAGGAGATGGAGCCTCAGAAAGCCAGAATTCAAACCCCTCTTAATCACCAGCACGAAACGCCATGCCTTCCACCGGGCTCCTGGCCACAGGCCTGACCTCGCCCAGGCTACCGTCCCTGTGGCCAGCACCCCTGTCTCTGCCTCTGCCTCTTCCTCGACCAAAGCCCTTGTAACCCTGGCATCCTTCCTGGGCCTCCCTCTGGACTGGCCCTCAAAGTTCTTCGTCTCTGCCCTCACCACCTTTTGTCTTGAGGAGGAGGATGCGCTCCGTCCCCCCCAGGCTTCATGACATAATCGCTGTCTTGGAGCCTCGTCCGTTCTTCCTGATTCCATTCTCACCTTCTCTGGGGCCATATCTCAGGCTGGCTCCGGCCTCACCGTGTCCACCTGGAACCCTCTTGCTTTCGGGTCAGTGTGAAGTCCACTCGTCATGCTCATCTTTAATGAGCAGAAAAGTGGGTTCGGGTCAGGAGCCAGGCTGGTGACTGTATCACTCTCAACTCTGCGGCCACCGAGAGCATCTCCACCTTCCCATGTGCACGCGGCAGGAAAGGGCCATGAAAGGAGGCCCTGATGCCTGGCCCTCACTCCATGCCTATCACTCCCAACCAGACTCAGTTATCACCTTTTGGCTGTGCCTTTCCTCGAGCTGTCCAGGGGGTGCGGGGGGGGGGGGGGGCTCGCTTGCTTCCTGCGTGGCCTCTGGCTATTCCTCTGCGGAGCTGCTGGGAGGGTCACCATGGCTCTGAGCTCCTGGATGCAACTCTGGCTCCTCTGCACCCCGTGGAGCCTAGCACAGTACCTGGTGCTCAATAAATGCTTATCCTGATCTTGACGGTCTCTCTGTCCCTGGCCCCCTCGCAGCACTGAGCTTCCTCCCCTGCACCTGGTCAGCCGGTCTCCCTGGAGGAGCGAGGCCCGGCCCCTCTCACCAGACAGCATGCGGCCCCTGCGGGAGGCCTCGGTCGCCAGGGCACAGGAGATTTCAATCCGCTTCTCCTGCTCCTGCAGCTGGCTCTCTGAGTCCTGGGGCACGTCCACAAGGTCCCCCTCGCCGACAGGCACCACGTTCTGCATACTGAGGAGGCACAGACACACAGACATGGAGTGGGGGGCGGACAGGACGGTCCCATTGGCTTGGGGCGGGGGCCTGTGGACTGAGGTTGGCAGGGTGGTCGGAGGCCTGTGTATGGGGTGAGTGGGACCCTGGCCGAACACATTTTGGGGCCCCTTCCTACAATGTTTTAAAATGAATCAGAAGGTTCAGGTGAACATTTAGGGCGGCCTCGACGAGGAAGAGAGGTCACCAGAGGGCAACCCATCAGTTTGTCTTGACGACAGCACGTGCCTGCACCCAGCTGTCTTTTTGACCCCCGACGGCGGCAGCGTCGCGGCCCCTGCCACGGGCCCGGGCCTGGTCCGTTGCCTCGAGCCACGGCCTCCACGCACTCTCCGCTGGGGAGGCTCAGGGCTCCCACTGGCATGGGGTGGGGTGCTGGATTCGGTGGCGCTAATGTCCCAGGTGCCCTGGGTGCCTGGGTGGGCAGATGTCGTCGAGGTTCACCCAGGCCTGTTACCTGGACTTGGCAATGAGCGTCTTGATCCTCTCCACCTTCTTCTGCTTCTCCTTCAACTCCTCGGGGCTCAGGGGAGTATCGGGCTCCAGGTCAATGTACCGTTCAGGGATGAGGACTTTGTCCGGCGTGGACAGCTGCGGAGGGACCTGCGTCACCACCCCCATCCCACCCCCTTCCAGGCTTCCTCCCCCTCCGCCCTCCCGGACTTCACTCACCTCCTTATTGATGTCCACGTCATAGTGCTGGGGCTCCAGCTCCATTTTGCGGAGCCGGGCGATCTCCTCCCTCGGCGTCTCGTAGGCCTGCCCACCAGGCTCCTCTGCCCGCAGGGCCGCCTCCAGGTTGGAGATGTCCACCTCGTGGATGCTGCGGTGACGGCGCACCTAGGGGACAGCACCGCCGTGACCACACGGGGCCCCTGTCCTGCTGTCGGCAGCCATTTCCCCTGCTACCCGTGTCTCCAGACAGCGCAAAACAGGCCTGTGTCCTCCCTGCTCGTCACGCCCCATCCGGCCACCGCCCCGCGGCCCCACCGCCCGGCCATGTTCCTTCCGTGCTGCTTGTCCAGAGCGAGGACGCCTGCAAAGGCCCAGACGCAAAAATCTCATCGATAGGTCTCGTCAGTACTTGGTACTTCCCATCTGGCTGTAGCCTGTGTTCCCATTCTGTGCCATACGTTTTGGGCAGTTGATTAGTGTGCCTGACACTGGCCTTTAGTTGTTGCGTATCAGACAACCCCCAACCCACCAGGTAGAATGCAAGCTGGTTGAGGGTAGGACTTACGAATCGTAATTTTCCTGTATTTTTGAAACGTGGTGGAAAGAAAACTTAGGCAGATGCCTGGGGCTACTCCCAGCTCCACACTCAATACCTGTGTGGCCCAGGAATCCTTAATTTCTCCTGACTTTGTGTCCCTGTCTCCCAAACAGGGGTGATAATTCCGAACCTCGCGCTGCTGAGGGACCCGAATAGAGCAACATGAGGTTTGGGAACGGTACCAGGTGACAGGGTGGCATCGTGATGATCTTCAGTATGTATCTTTCAATACACAGAAAACGCTCTAGAAATTGCGTGAGCGATGCCTCTCTCTGGGCGGTGAACTTCGCACTATTCCGTGTTAAGTGAGTTGTGTATACTTCATTTCCACTAAAGCAATCAACGCATTCTTTGGGGGGGGGGGGGAGAGTTATTTTTCTTTCAACGCACAAAAAGGAATACTTGCGGCAGTGAATCGTCTGCCTAGTGGGGAGAAGTCTCCCCCCCCCACCCCGCCTCGTTCTCCCCAGGTGCCCAGCTCGGGCCCTTCCCAGCCCCTCTCCCAGTGCCCCGCACCCAACTGCCCCGGCCCAGGCTGGTCACCCACTGGGAGTGGACACTGTTGGCAGATGCCGGGCCAGGCCCGTGGGTCGCTGCGAGGACATTACCACTTTGTAGGCGGGCCGCGTAGCAGGGTCCGGGGCCGGACTGGCCGGGAGCTGTAGGCTCCTTCGCTTCTCCTTCATAGAGCCGCTCTGGTGCCTCCGCATGCGGTCGATCTGTTCCTCCACACTCATCTTGACCTTGCCCTCGCCAGGAAACACGGCACTCTTGGGGCGCTCCTGCTGCAGGGGGAGAACGGGGCTCTGACACGTGCCTCGTCTGCCCTCCCAGCTTCTTCACCTGCCCTAATCCCTTAGATTTCCCTTCTCTGGGAAGCCTGTCCATAGCGGGTTAAAGAATAGCCCCTAAGACATACGTCCAGGTCCTAACCCCCTAGTAACTGTGAATGTGACCTTATTTGGAAATAAGGTCTTGGCAGGTGTGATTAAGGTAAGGATCTCAAGAAGAGAGCATCCTGAATTAGAGTGGACCCGAAACCCAATCATGGGGGTCCTTACAAGAGACGGAAAAAAAGAAGACGGAGTAGAAGGAGATGTGAAGGTAGGAGTGCCTACTGGAGTGTTGGGTCTACAAGCCAAAGAACAGCAAAGATTGCCTGCAATGCCAGAAGCTAGGACAGAGGCACTGGACGGGGTGCTCCCTCAGACCCTCCAGAGGGAACCAACCCTGATGATCTCGATTCGGGACTCCTGGCCTCCACAACTCTGAGAGAATAAACTTCTGTTGTTTTAAGGCCCCAAGTGTGGGATGCTTTGTTAAGTTCCTGGCAGCCCTCGGAAACACATCTACGACCTTAGGTCGGCTCATTTGACCCTGATTTTTGCTGGATTTGTATTTCATTGCTGGCACCTTATAATAATTTTGTTCAACATCCTTCTATCTTTCTCATGAATTAGGGCCACGGCAAATTTGAGAATTGTTAGGAAGATCAGAACAATGAAAGTAATGTGTATCTTCCTTGTCCCTTGTCCCTCGATATGGCTTCCTGAAGGAAGGCTTCTCCAGTGGAGCTGTTGCCCCCTCCTACTTGTCCTGCCTTCCTCCTCCCGCCCGGGGTTTCTTGATGGTGGACAGATGGGCAGACACAGAGAGGCCTCAGCCCAGCTCAGGCCCACTCGGGCCTCGGCGCCCACAGATCGTACTCACCCGGGAGGAGAGTCCGTTGGTGAGCCCATCGGCACTCCTCCTCACCACCCTTGACGGGGTTACCTCTTCATCGGTGGGCGACTTCGTCCGAGGGGGCACAATGCCAACTGTAGGGAGGCAGAAGAACTGGTGGGCCTCCTGGAGAAGCAGGAGGGCAGACACACAGGGGAGCCTGCGTCTAGAGGCGGCTCAGTGCCACCTGTGGCTGAGATGAAAGGCCGAGGATGGGTGGGCACTCAGGCTTTGGTTGTGATGATGCACCTGGGCCGCTCTCCGACTCTTGGCCTTGCGTCTAGGGGAGGATGGGACAGGAAGTACCTTTGTTGAGAGCTGTCTGCTTCTCTGCCTCCGCCTCTTGCCTGGTGGGCACCAGGTTGATGTCTCTGGCGGTGTCCAGGGGTGACGTCTGGTGGGGGTCTTTCTTGCTTTGCTCATAGCTTGCCTTGGGCTGGGGAGGAAAAAGGAGGAGACGGTTGGTGCCCTAGGGACTGCTGAGGATTTGGCCCCCAGGGGTGTTTCTTTGTTTTGCAATGGCTGGAGCACAGACCCTTGAAAACAAGGGATAAGGAAACTCTAAGTGAGCCAGCTGGGAAGCAGGCAGGGGTGAGATCGAGCCTCCCACTCAGGCCACTTTAAGGCTGGCCAATGCTGGCTCATCTTGGGGAGTGAGGGCTCAGGGCTTCCAGGAGGCCCTCAGCAGAGGCCCATCAGGGAGGCCCCTCAACCTGACCAGTCCTTACGGCAAACGCCAAGAAGCACAGACTCTGCTGTAAGCCAGAGAGGAGGAATGGCCAGAGGAGGGGTCTATGAGGCCGAGGATCTCTGAGGATTCTGTTGGAATCGCACGCAAAACTTAAGCAAAAGAACCAGCTGGGCTTTGGTACCAAGATTCTGGGCGACGGAAAAGTGTGCTTAGCTTGAGGGCTCGCAGAATCATGAGACTCGAAGGGGCTTCAGATACCACCTGCACCCCCTTTTGCCCCCATCGTGCCGCTGAAGAGTCTAAGTGTCAGTGAGGTGCACACAGAAAGACTGGGCCAAAGGCCAGAAACCCCGGCTCTAGTCCAGGGAGAGAGCACAGGTGAGCCCCATCACCTCCCCTCATCTGGAAAGCGTGGCCCGCTTTGCCCCCCTCACTGGCAGCCCCTCGGGGCGGTGCAGATACGGCAACTGAGCAAAGATGGAAATACGGTTCCCTGTTTTAGGCACAGGACTCTTTCTACTCACCGTGCAACCTCTTGCCAGCCTAACTGTACCTCTCTCCTGGGAGAGGGGCTGGGGAGCCAGAACGGGGCAGAAAAGGGGACCCTGTATTCTTACATCCCAGGGCCGAGGAAAGCCAAGAGGACACAGGCAAGGCAGAGACAGAGACAGCACAAGAGGACCGGCGTCTAAGGCGGACAGGAGCAGGAGGGGATGGGAATGGCACCGGTCGCTGCGGGTCCCTGGCCTTTCCTGGCCGGCTGGTGCTGGCAGCCAGGGGCTGCCCGGGAGCCGCGGCACGGAGTGGGACAACTCATTGTCCCCCCGTCCACGGAGAGCACCAAGGGGAAAGCCTTCTCTGCCATCCCTCTCCTTATCCCAGGGTCCAACTGGGCAGCTGTGGGAAATGACTACTGGAATGGGGAAAATGGCTCTGTGCCCTGCCCCGCCCCCTCGCCTGGCCGTTCGCCCCGCTCCCTCCGCCCCTGCCCTCCAGGACCCGAGGGTGCTGGGTACCTGACCCCTGGCTGGCTCGCCACGGCGGTGCCAGGAAGGGGAGCTGGGGTACGGCCAGAAGCGGCTCTCGCTAGGGAGTGGAGGCACGTTTGGAGGAGACTCCAGGGGGACGTAGGCTTTGGGAAGGGGGGGCCGCGGCGGGCCGGGCTCCTGAGGCAGAGAGAAGCCAGAGCATTAGGAGGAAGGAGAGCAGCCACTGTGAGAGCAGGAGAAAAGAGCGTTAGCAGGCGGACAGACAACTTCGCGGAGACCTGCGGCCCCCATCGTGGACATCCGGGGCCCTGGACCACCGGACTCCCACCCGCCGCCCGGATGGAGCTCCAGCTCCGGACTGGACTCTCAGCCCGGCCTCAGGGCCCTCTTCAGCAGAGCCCCCGCCTGTGACTGCTGCCCCCACCGTCCCCCCATTTTTCTCCAAAGCTCCCTGCTCGCTGTCTCATCATCGCGCCGGGCACGTTCGTGCCCCTGTGTCTTTTGCTTCTGCCGCCCCTCCTGTCTGTGATGCCTTTCCCTCGTTCCTCTGACTGTCCCAATGCCTAGTGGCCCAAAGTTCCACCGTCTCTTGGGAATATCAGAGCGTTTATGGTCAATACTGAGACACACACCGCCACGCTCCAGAGGCTGGCTGTTTCCTATAAATTGGTCTCGGTCGGCACCGGACGCTGGGCTCCCCAAGTGGAGGGCTGTGGGCACACACGGGCACATGGCTGAGAGGGCCTCACACCGTCCCTGGCCCCTGGGAGAGCCCCTGTAAACTCTTGCTGACTGGCTAGGAAACTGCTCCCCACGCTGACTCTCCACCCTCTCGTGTGCGGGAAAGCTCCGGATTTAAATCCCCACTAAGTGGTATCTTTGTTAACCATCCTGCTGTTTGGGAAGAGACTTCCCCGGAAGGAAGCTAAAGATGGCAAGTGCAGATGAGAGCAAGGAAAGGAGAAATCTGGAAGGAGGTCCGCCAAACTGGGCGCAAGACGACGACTGCCTCGGACCGAAAGCCAAAGCTCTAGGACTGGCGGCCTCTGGGGCAGGGAGGGGCACAGAATCCGGGCCTTTCAGGCAGATGAGGACCTGCTCCCCCCTCCCCCGCCTACCTTCTACTCCATTTTCTCAGCTTACCTCACTGGATCCGGGCTTGGTGGGGGACCCCTGTGAGCCGGACACCAGTGAAAAGGGGCTCAGGGGGCTGGTGAGACTGGCAGAGCTGAGAGGGCTGGCGGGGCTGTTGGAGCTGTAGGTGGCCGTGGGGCCAAGGCCTCCTGGGGGCAGAGGAGAGGAGAGGTGAGGGATGATAGGGTAGGGGTGTGGCCAGGCATGTGGATGGGCTCCACAGGTGGAGGAGGCAGGGGAGGACCCAGGGACGTGGGAGGAAGGTTCCAGGGCCACCTGGGCCTGCTGAAGGGACTTATTATGGGGGCTGGGGTGCAGGCTGGCCGTGGAGAACTGTGCAGGGACAGGGGACGATGACGGACGGAAAGGACACTGTTGCCTTTGAGATGTCAAAGAAAGCCAGCCCAAAGTCCAGCCCAAAGGGCTTCAGGAAGACATTAAGGTAGTGGCTTCAGATCGCCAATGGGCCCATGGGCTTAGGGGTGGGGAGAGGCATAGGTGTTCTTTGACCTTTTCTGGGGAGGAATCTAGACCATCAGGGTCAACAGTGTCTCAGAGGGGTCTGGTGCATTCTGGGAGGAGAGGAGGGAGTAAGGGAGTCGTACCTACCCTCCCGGGGGAAGATTCTGGAGGCCTGAGAGGGCCCTGACTAGCTCTGAGCTCAGCGTAAGGGCCTGGAGAGGTGGGAGCTGACAGATGTGGGATGGACGCCAGAGACACCAGAGCATTTCTGGCGAGCGTTTCAGGAGGCTGGTGGAGAAGGCACCCACCTCTGTGCTTGGCCGTGTCCGTGCCCCGGGACGGGTTATTTTTCCTCAGCCCCTCCATCACATCCTGGATCCTCCAGATTTCCTTCTGGATTTGCCGGTTGAGTACCTCATTCTGAAACGGCAGAAGAGCAGGTCAAGGGAGGTGGCCGTGAGGAGCGCCCCAGCCTCCTCCCTGCATCCCTTTGGGCCGGCGGTAGACAAGAGCCCCGGGCGCACGCGCACGCTGACGCGCACACAGCCCTCCAGCACGTTCCTCTTTCTCACGGGAAGACTGTGCCCCCCCTCGGCTTCTGCAAAATGGAATGCGGGAATTGCCAGAGGAGAGGGCCCTGCTATCACAGTCAAGAGCCCCGTTAGGTAAACATGACTCAGCTTCCCCCAGGGGGATCAGGGTGGTCTTGGAGCAAGTGGCCCTCTAGGTGGCCACTATGGGAGCCAGTTATCAACGGCAAGAGTTCCCCACTTACCAAGATTCTTTGTATCCAAACAGCCCTTTCGTAACACTCACGCCCAATGCATGCCTACACACTCATGGATTCTATTCGGTTAGAGTTTACACTCTTTGAAAACTGACAGCTGCCACTTATTTAGCGCCCGACCCTCCTCCGTGCCGCGTGCCAGGCTCCGCGCTAAGTGCTTTGCATACACTAACTCATCTCGGCCGCACCAGAAGTCTGCGAGGCAAAAGTGACAGGTGTCCCGACTTTGGGGATGAAGGGATGTGCGCCCAAGGCCGTCCGTTAGCAAGCAGTGCGACCACCGTCTGAGTCTGGGTCTATTTGTCTCCAGAGCTGGTGCTCAGAGGGCTTTCCTACCTCCTAAAATGCTCGTGTTGAAAGTGAGGCTTGCCCACAGGACACGGTGGCATTCAGGTGACCTGGACCAAGAGGTCCAGCTGCAAGTGAGGGTGGTGGTAAGTTTTGTTGCCAGGAGTAAAATAGGGGAAACTGGGGCATTAACCGCAACAGAGAGACAGGGCTTGCACAGCTTGGGTAGATACGATGGATCGAGGGAAAGGATAAGAACTATGAGTCCAGCCTCCTGCCTCCAAGCAGAGCGTTCCTAACCCCTCCTGGGAAGGAAAGCCTCTTTCCTATCTTAAAGTTCCTGGGTGGCTTCTCCCGTACTGCCCACTCCTTCTGAGGTCACGAGGGACAGCTACACGTACACCCATATCTATATCCCCGTAGAGACCTATACGCTTGTCTAGACCGACGCCCGTGTCCGTTATTTATGTGTTAAATCCTTTCAGTCATAAAATACCTTCTGTCTAACCCAGCTCTCTTGTGTTTCAGCTTTACTCCTTCCTAATGATTTGATGGAACTAAAGAAGAATCCACATTAGCTTCGTCCTGAAAGCGTCTGTTTTAAGCGGACTTGAATCCTGTCCTTTGTCTCAGGACCAACTCCCTGTCTCAAGTCTCTGAGATCTCTAAAGCAAGAAAGGAAGCCATTTTGGTCTCTTGTGGCCCTAAGGAGAAGGGAAGGCATGCCAACCGCCCCTCTCCTGCCCAGGGGCCTTCTTCACCTGGACGTCCAAATTGAGCTGCTCCCAGAGGTCGTCGTGCAGGGCAGAGACCTCGGATTCAAGGTTCTCATACTCTACGGTGCTGTTCGTCAGGGCCTGCAAGGGCGGGTGGGTTGACTGAGAAAGCGGCCATTGCCGAAGCCTTCCTCCCATCCCGCCGCGGGGCCCGGGGCCAAGGTACCTGGGGTCTGGCAGGGCGAGGGAGGAGGGCACAGAGGGACAGGCGGAGAGGGCCCAGGGCTGAGACATTCTGATGACAGCCAAACACTGGCCTTTCAAGAGGCGCAGTGGCCCATCGTACTGCAGGCGGACACAGGGAAACCAGAATCCTCTCCAGACGTGGGGGTAGGCCACAAGGGGACCGTACGATGCCCGCACCCTACTGTTCTCCCCACACTGGGTGATACAAAGTGGGAGGGCAGAAAGAGAAAACCCAGAGGTGTTTGCTTGCTGGGCGTTAGAGACCTTTCTCCCTCCTGGGCCACGTTTTCCTGGGCCTTTGGCCGCCGCAGCCCAGAGCCATTATCCAGGCAGTGCGTACCGGCCGCAGGGTCGGCCCCGTGCCCACGGGAGATGAGGGAGGTGACATTGCCGCCGGTGTCCTGGATCTCCAGGGGAGAGGACAGAGGTAGGCAGCGAAGCTGTGAGAGCAGCCGAGGAAACGAGTAGCCCTCGACTTCACCCTGTCCTGATCGAATCCCGGTGCAGGTGCGGTGTGTGAAAAAATAAGCCAGTTTCCTCGGCAGAGACTACGGATCGAAGAGGCCGGCATACGCACGGCCGCGTGCAGGGCGGTACTAAGGTCTCGCGTTTGTGCCCCTTCTGGCCAAGAGCCCCCTGCTGCTCCTGCCCGCAGAGGAGAGTCGGGAGCTAGAGGGCACAGCCTGGGAGGGGCGGCTCTCCTGTCGGGGTGCCCACGGGGGCGGGGGGGGGGGTACCGTGGTCGCCTGTGACAGCTCCACCCGAATGTTGATGAGCTGGTTCTGCAGGGACTCTTTTTTGCGCAGCAGTTTCTCCGGGTAGGCGGGCTGGTTTCCAAACATCTCCAGTTCCTGGTGGGTCCCCATCAAGGCACTTTCCAGGCTCTCCTGAAGAAGGGCAGGGGACTGGCTGTGAACAGCCCTGATAACTCCTCTCTGGGACTTTAAGAGGCCTAAGCCCCAACGGTTCAGCCCAGCAACTTGGTGGCGGTTGTCCTCCCTGGCTGGGCCCCCCCGGAAGAGCTTCAGCAGTCCCAGGGGAGGGCGGTACAGAGGTTTGTGACAGACCTTTGTCAGCTTAGGGCGGAGATGACAACCCACACCTCTCCGAGCCGGCCTCTCCCACCCCCCCCACCCCACCGTCCCCACATGCCCCCAACCCAAGGCCACCCCTTGGCTCTCACCTTCTCAGCTCGGAGCTGCTGCACTAGCCGGTCCTGCTCCCTCACCACCTTGTTCTGTTCACACAGTTTGCCCAGCAGCTTCTGGGGGGCCCGAGGGGGTCGAGGGAAGGGAGGGAGAGAGAAGGGGGTGAAGGATATGGTTTGATGGGGACCTGGGAATTTGGTTGGAAGGGACTGGCCTCTGGATACCTCCTCCTTTCCCTTGCTGAGGAACCCTAGGCCTTCTTCACCTTGACCTTGGAGGCTCCTGGGAATAGGAAGACGGTCTTCACCTTGGGAGACTCCCCAAGGACCTACCGGGAAGGGAGATGTGCTTATTCTCTGAGGAAGGGAGTCAGCTTGAGAGAGGAGTTAAACGTTAAGCCCCTGCATTCCCCTCCTCCTGGGGGTTCCGGTTCCTGAAGGGTTGAGGAGACAACGTGGCCTGGGCCTCCCAGGCCTTCCCGGCGGGCATGGATTGGAGGAGCAGGCAGTCTTGGGAAAACCAGTGAACTGGCTCCCCAGTCTCACAGGACCCTGTTCTCCCCTCCTTCCAGGGTCTCCGGATGGCTGAGGCTGGGATCCTTCTGAGATCTGGTCCTCGCCTGGATGGAAACTCTCCTAGGCCTACTGGGCGGACCCGCTACCCAGGCAAGGCCAGTGGTGATGGGGAGGAGGCAGGTTAGGCCAAACTTCTCTTCTGGGAAGACTTATGCTTTCCCCATATCCACACCTTTATTCATGCCATTCCTCAAACACTTCTCTGGCTCTTTTCTACTGAGCCACATCGTGTCTTCTGGGCCTTTGAACTTCAAGGCCCGGCTCACATGCCACCTGCTTGGTCCCTGGCCTCCCTGCCCTGCCCTCCTGTGGAACCCATTACCGAGCCCATTTAGTACGCAAATCTTATGTCACCACCTGCTGCTCAGTGGCACGCGACACTACCCTGAAGCTCCCTGAGGCCAGGGCCGGGTTCCTCCCTCCAGTCACTGAGGCCCTCCTGCCAGGCTGGGCCCAGAGCAGCCTGGCTGATGTCCCTCCTAAACAAGTCTGAGTTCCTTGTAATAAGCAGCCCCCGCTGCTGTAGACGAGAGGGCCTAGGGCTCAGTGGAGAAACGCACACAGCTGGCATGGGAGGTAGGGGTAATTGGTACGAACGAGAAAAGAAAGGGGATGAGGAAGGGGCAGGCAGAATGCTGTCTTGGTGGCGAGAGAGGACATGAGTCAAAGGTATGAAGAGCCGGCAGAAGGACAGAGATGGACGGAGGAAAAGCCCCAGCGGAGGAGAGCGAAGATGAGGGCGACAGCGGGAGGGACCGGAGAGGACAGGGGAGCAGGAGAGCTGCTCTTACATCTGTATCCTGCTCGTTTAACTTGTAGGTGTGGAGGCCGTCCCGGAACACTTCTGGGTACGGAGGGACCTGCAGGAACACGAGGCCGGTTACAGCAGCGGGGGACAGGCAGGGCGTGTGGGGACGGGAACACGGACAACCCTCGCTCCGTTCTTGTCCGAGACTGTGGTCCGTCACTTCTCGCCGCCTCCATGCCGGGAATCTGAGCTAGTTCTTTGCCCCCGGCTGGGAAGCCTGGGATGGCCCCTGTGTAGGTTTTCCCCAATTCTTGAGGCTGATTCTGCCCAGCTCCTACTCTCCCCTCTCCCCTGAGCTCAAGATCTACTGTCGGGAGGGACTCTGGGGGTGCATAGATCCCAGATGGCTTGTTGGTAACGACCATGACAACAACAGTTAACCCTCGGCTGTTTTGGAGGGTGAGGCATGAGGAAATGGAATGAGCATCGGAAACACTTGAGAATTATCATCTTAGTAGATTGAACACCAGCCACAGGGCTCGTGTCTAACCCAGAAGTACACCTGGGTCCGGCAAACGCTGCCCACCCCTGGTGAAGCATCTGGAAATCACCGGACATTCTACACAACCTTGGCACTGGATGGTTCCATATGACACCCCTCATGCCCTTGCCCCCAAAGACGTCTGTTAAGAAGATAACAAACACGAGATAGAAGTCCTGGGCATTAAAAAGCAGATTCGTGATCCCTGGCGTGATATGGGATGGTGGTGCTGGCTATTTTGATGGTTTGAGAAACGGGCCTTGGGTCCACCCATGAACATGAAGAACAAGAGAGACACGGTGGGATGAAAGGAGAGGGGCCAGGCGGGGCCTGGAGATGAGGCCTGGTGGATGGAGGGTTGGGCAGAGCAAGCCCCAACCCAGATGGCTTGACCCGACCATGCACAAGCAGCTGAAATGGTGTTGACGGGGACCATGCTACCAGGCGGAGGCCTTACTTGCATGAAGAGTTGGGCCCTGGGGGAGGAGTTTTCCACCATGCGGTTCACCATACTGATGAGAGTCTCGCTCTCACTCATCTGGAGAGAGGAAGGAATGGACGATTCAAACTCCGGCCCACATAGAGCTATCTCCCCATCACCCGCCTGGGCTTGTTTTCCCGAAACAGGACAGGACAGCTTCTCACGGGGTCTCCAGCTCCCTCTCTGTTTGGCCTTAGCCATTGCTGGCCCCTTGTGAACTGTCCCAGGACCAGCCCTGAAGGTGCCCTGAGGAAAGGCCACAGAAGGGAGCTGGAGGGCTGCTGTGCCTTCGTTCACGGCCCTGCAGAGACACCCCCCGCCCCCCGCCCAGTGACACTCCCCCAGGGTGCCTGAGACATGTGGGTCTCATCCACACTGGCCAAGGTCAACTCCCTGCCCCAACTCTCTTTCTTCACGTTGCTTCAGTCAAAGACCACACCGGCAGTTGGAAAAACCCATCTCCCCAAATTTGAACTAAATGAAACAGCTGAGAAAGAACACTGGGGCCGCTCTTTGGATGGGCCTTCACACAGAGGTGGGCACAGCTCTCTCTCCCCGACCCCTGCCCACCTCTTGGCTCTAGAGTAGAAAGGATTGCTAAACACGGTTTCCAGAGCTGGGCTGGTAGCATCCATGCCGATCTTGGATGACACTAGGGAGCAAATAAGGAGGCCAAAACAAGCAAGCCATGTTAAAGGGACACCAGATGCTGGAACACTGCTCTCCCAACAGGTTATCTTTACGTTTCAAGGGCCATTAGGAACACAGAGGGGGAAAGACTACTTGCCAAATGAAAAAGAAAGAGAGAGAGAGAGACAAGGAAGGGCAGGAGAAAGGAAGGACAGGGAGGGAGGACAAGCCGACCGAATCAACTAGAAATGCTATCATTTCCCCCACTGGTTCCAGCTTGACAACATCAAAACGTGAACACATTCGGGAGCGTCCTTGGCTATGTCCCTTTAACTCAACTGACCTACAGGCGAAGGCAGCAGAAAACAGAGGGAAGTTCTGTGGGAAAAGCCTTCTGGGGAGAGGAAGTGAATGAGGGAAGGGACAGAGCCACGTTAGGGCAGAGCTTCTGGGGTCACGATGCAGGAGGCTCTCACGTTTTCAGCCCTTAGCTGCCCAATCTGTGTCGCACCCACACGTATTTTTTATCTTCTCCACTTAGGTGGTGACCCAGGGGCAGCCTTGCTTCTGTGTGCTGTGGGCAGGGCGAGGGGTACCCACCCACTCCCCTTTGCAGGGTCCACAGCATTTTCAAAGGCTTTCCTAGGATCTGATCCCTCTACCTCTTTTAGCCCTTTGGAATTTTTTTCCATGGCACAAAGTGTCATTGAAAAGGCTTTGAAAAGAGCGGTAAGAGGTTTGTCAAATAGTTAACGGTCAACAGGACATCAGCCACATCTTTCTGTAAGGATCTGAACTCAAGTCAATCCCTATCTTCCTGGAGCCCTGTGTGTATGAGATTGTGTTTGTTGTGTATGGGGTGTGTGTGTGTGTGTGTGTGTGGAGTATGTGTGATTGTATATGGTGTGTGTATATGTGTGTTTGCATGCTGCTGTGTGCCATGACTGTGTCCTCTGTGTGTGTGTGTGTGTGTGTGTGTGTGTGTGTGTGTGTGTGTGTGTAGGGCAAGGCAGACCTGGTAATGCACCAGGCTTGGAGAGGGCAAAGGCGGCCCAGGCTTCTCCTGGACACCCACTGATCTCATTCCTTCCCCAACCAGTGGATCTCAAGCAATAAAGGAGGGAAGCCAGAATGTTCTCGCCCTGGCCTCTGCTCCCACTCACGCTGCGGCTTTGGGGATCTTTTAGCCCCCGCAGGCTTTGACTGTAGGATTCCTTCCTCTCCTGTGTGTCCCTTCGGTCTGTCCAAAATGTTAGATTTTGTGAGAAAGCACCTAGCCCAGTGCCTTATACACCATAAAAGTGCTCAAGTAATATTTTAAATTGAGTTTTAGAAGAAAACGAATAAAATCATTATAGCAGCAGTGACCACTCCTTGCCAATGCCTGACAAAGTGTTGCCACGTACCCTCTTACTTGATTCTCCAGGAACTCTGTACGGCAGAAAAGGCGGATTCTACAACGGCCATTTTATGATTGAGAAAACCAAGGCCCAGGGAGACAAGGCGACATTTCCAAGAAAAAAGAAAAACAAAAAACAGAACAAAACAAAACAAAAAACCCACAACCCTTGTAAAATGGCAGAATTGGGACTAGAATGTCTGACTCCACGTTTTGGACTCTTAGCATATACAACTTCCTTTTAGGAATATTATTCTTTTAAAAAAAATTATTCTTTGTCTAGAGGAGGTCTTCCGAAGGGTTATTTCTCAAGGGGGGGGGGGGGGCCCCCCGCCAAGGGCCCAGCCCTGTCATGAGGGCCAGCAGGGGCCCAGCTGTGGCACTGAAGTCCTGTGCAGCCAGGCACTGTGGATGGGCCACAGAAAGGAAAGTCTGCCCAGGAGCCCTGAGGGCACTCAGCCCTGCCCCTCACGACCCAGGGCACCGCAGACCCCGCTTCCTATGGAGAAACGCCAGCACTTGTCAGCGCTGCTCTGGGCTGGCATCCGGAGACCCATCCCCATGTGGACTGCACCACTCGTGGTGGACACCACGTGCTGTTTCTGGAAGTAAAATGCAACACCCGTGCGGGCTGGGAGCTGTCGCTGCTGATCAAAACGTGGATATCAATTCTTCTTAGTGCCCAATGCCTTCTAAGAGGATGATCTCCCCGAGGCATCGAGGTCTGTGTGTCTAGAACCACCAACAGTTATGGCGGTAGCCTCTGATGTCAAGGGTATGGTTCTCTCTGGACCTCTAAGAGCGTAAAATAATCCTGATGAGGTTTGACTCCTGCTTCTTCATGTTAGTCATTTCCTCTGCTACAACCTGGGTCAAAATCTCAGAGCCACATTCCAAGCTCTGCCGTTTGTTGGCTGTGTGTCCCCTGGCATGTTACTTAAGCTCTCTGTGCTTTCGTCTTATCGGCTCTAAAATGGGGATAACAACAGTACCCACCTTGCAGGGGTTGTTATGAAGATTAAATGCGTTAGGATCTATAAAGACACCATCCTAGGGCAAGTCTGTAATCCTTGGTTTACAAACTATGTTTGTTTAACAACATAGTTTAACAACAGCCTGTGAACTATGATAGATCATTTCCCGGATTCAGGCTGCACTAAATCCCTAGCATTTTAGCCAGCCCCCTCCACCCCCCACCTCCCTGCCTGGCGCTCACCCCCTGTTCAAGGTCTCTGCTGCTCTCTCCAGCAGAAATGCAAATTCCCGCCTACCCCCCAGGGACAGTTCCATCTGGCCTGAACAAATAGGAGGTGGCATTAATTATTCATGTGGTCATTTCTTATTCTCCTTTTCCCTAGGAAACTCCCAGCTGCCCTAAAGGGCTTTGAGGCGAAGGGGGCGGGGCGTGAAGGCGCAAACCAAAATATAAGCCACTTTGTTGTGTGTGGGGGGGTGCCAACAAAGGTTGTCAAATGGAGGGAAGATGAGAAGGTGGGGAGGAGCAGGGAGACACGACAGGAGGGCAGGGGAATGGGCGGGGGCACCAGCTCTGCCTACCTGCTGATCCAAATACTCTAGGTTTCTTTGCAACTGAAGGTCTAAAAGTTCATCCTACCCGGAGCCCGAGGCCCAACAGCAACACAAACAAACAGGAACAGGACAACAGAAAACAATAAAAAGGAAGCAAAGCAGTTAAGAGTTAGCTGGGGGGC
>NW_024412525.1:4837309-4862410 GCF_014898765.1 Herpailurus yagouaroundi
CCCCCCCCCCCCCCCCCCCCCCCCCCCCCCCCCCGCCCGGCCCGCGGGGGGGCAAGGTCAAAGAGAGGCCTCTGTCTATCCTTGAGGAGCTCTGGGGAAGGGAAGGAGAGGCTGGGGGCAGGCACCGTGGTTGCCTCCTGGATGCCTCAACCAGAGGAGGGACTCACTCTGGCCCCAGCTCGAGGGCCCCAGTTCCAGGGCTCCCCTTGGGAGAGGGAACCTTTGAAGCAGTGCAGTTGGCCCTCCCTACCAGCTCCTGAGTTTTCTGGAAGAATCCATGGTTTCTGGGTGGGTGCACGTGCTGTGCGTCAGGGCTAGGGCTTAGACAGAGAAGGATCAGGGAGAAGGAAGGAAGGGGCACCCCTCCACGCCTGCGCAGGCTCCTCCACCCTGGCCTCCCGGGGCTGTGTCAGGACAGGGGTCAGCAACAGGCCTTCGGGGACAAGGACTCTGCCTGTTGGTTCCTGTGACCCTCCTCAGCATCCCCGTCTCCATCCAGTTCTCCGGGTGGAGACCAGTGGAGACCAAAATTCTCCGGAGAACAGATTCCAGGGAGAGACCAGTGGAAAGCAGGGAGGAAAGGAAAAGACACACCATGGAAAATCTTTTCTTCCTTAATCCCACCACTTGTGTCGTTTCCCAGAAGCCGCACTCCGGGCCAAGGACAGACTTGGAGAAGACGTCTGCTAATGGACACTCGGACCTAACTTTTCTTCCCAGGCCGCGACCCAAGCCCCTGACCATGCTGGACGGGAGGCTGTTCTGGAGTCGAGACGATCAGGACGTCACACGCCTCCAGATCTAGTCCCTGCTCCTCCACCTTATGTCACAGAGCTGGGGGTAACTGGCGTCAAGCTCTGCGTTGGGGTTAGAGTCCCGGCCGGGAGGGAGGAGGTATCCAGAGGTTGCTGAGAACCAGGAGGGCCAGGTACCGGGCACAGAGCACCCCTGTGGCTGCCCTAGTTGGGCCCCCGCTCTGGGAGGAGAGGTCGTGCGGGCAGCGGACGGGAGGAGAGGACGTACCATCTTATCGTGGGCCGTGGGGGATGGTGGGTAGTTGTAGGGGAACAGTCCTGCAGGGACTGGCCGCCTGTCTCCCAGGTAATCATACTGGAAGAGAAAGGGGATTGGAGAGGTGAGGGGGTCCGGCTGGCACACGGACTTCCCCACCAACTAACGTTCAAGGTTAGGGATGTTTGTATCCTGTCCCAGAGCAGACTCCAAATTCAAATGGATTTGCAGCGTTTATCCATTGTGATAGCCTTGCAGTGACCCGTCCAGTCCTCAAAAGACAGAACCCTCTCTGCCCTCTGACAAGGAATTAGGGTTCCCGGCACAACCTGGGGAAGGGCACCAGTGTTCCTGCTCAGGGGTCAGAGCACATCCCCCAAAGCGGCTCCCCCACAGGCAGAACTGCAGGGCCAGTGGCGTCCTGGGCATCATCGTGGCTCCTGCCAACATACGGTGTGTGTCCCCATGGGGCACAGTGACCCCAAGAGTCCCAGATGCCTGCACACCTGCACATCTTCTCCGCAGATGGTAGTAGGCTCGTGGGGGACCTCAGGGGATGAGGAAGGAGGGGGCGCGCTGCTGGCTCACCTTGGGGGAGCTGACGGATCGCCTCATCACATAGGCAGCGGGGTCAGCATAGATGTCCTCGCTGCGAGGTGGCAGGCGCTCAAAACGGGCACTGGGTGAGCGGACGGGGGAGTAAATGCGGGCGCGGCTGTAGGAGCCCTGGCTGGGCGAGCGGGGCACGGAGTGGGAGCGGGGCTGCAGGGACAGGCGGCGCAGGGAGCCGGATGTGGCATCCAGCTCATCATAATAGACTGGCTGCCGGGAGGGGGAGGGGCCGGGGAGCCAGATGGTGCCATCCTGCCGCCCGTAGCCCGGAGGCTCCTTCCACTCCCGAAGCTGGAAGGCAGGGCCGCCTCCATTGCGGAAGGAGTGACGCTTGTCCTCCAAGGCCCAGGGTGGGCTGATCCGATCATAGGCTGGCATTGAGCAGATGCTGTCGGGCCGCACCCCTGGTGGGTAGTACTGGTAATCATCAGGGTACTGGGAGGAGTAGGGGCCATAATACTCAGGGACCCTGCGGGACACGGGGTAGAACCTAGAGGGACTGAGAGAGAGGACACTGTAAGGAAGTCATAATGAGCACAACCCCACCCACCCATCTGTGCCCCAGCCCTGCCTCTGTGTCCTCCAGCCTAGAGCAGACCGTGAACAGGTGAATGGTACCCCAGGCTGACCCTGGGAGCACACAGAGGTAGCCACTGCCTGGGCACTGAGGCTTGCTTCCAGAGGTGCAGGGAAACTCCCTCAAAGCTTCCTCCCTCTCGGGCTGAGGTCACGATCTCACCATTAGTGAGTCTGATCCCTGCATCAATCAGGCTCTGCTGTGACAGCAGGGAGCCTGCTTGGGCTTCTCTCTCTCCCTCTCTTGCTGGCGCTCTCTCTCTCTCAAAACAAATTAATTAATTAAAAAAAACAAACCAACTGTATCTCAAAAAAAAAAAAAAAAAAAAAAAAGCAGCTTCCTCCTTCAACCAACAACCTGAGGCTAGAAATTTCACATTCAGAGCTTCCTGGGAAGAAACTTTAAGCCTTGTTAGTTCTATCCCAGCTGGAAGCACAATGTATCAGATCCTTTCAGAGCAGCAAACAGCTGAAGGAAAGGGAACATACCAGGCACCTGGTGGAGGGAGGAGGGGAAACACCCAACACAGGGGGGACAAAAGGGCGCCTCCCCAGATTTTATGTTCTTGTCAAGGGCGGGACCGGTAGGTTCCTGGAATGCATCCCAGGTGAGGCGCTCACCCCTGGGGCAGGCCAGATGTCCCCAGCAGCAGAGTGCCACCAGAGGTGAGTAGCCTTCCTGAAGGTGTCACCTGGGGTCCCTGGAGCCGCCCACACCCAGGGGAGGGAGCAGCAGCCCCACTTGTCCCGAGATGAACGAGATGAACGCTATCAGGCTAATAAATGTCTTCCAGTATTTGAAAGCCAGTCACTGGACAAAGGAGGAAACTGGTCTAGAGGGCAGGACTAGGATCAGTGAGTGGCGACATTTCGTTTCTTTTCTTTAAAAAAAAATTTTTTTAATGTTTATTATTGAAAGACAGAGCGAGACAGAGCATGAGCATGGGAGAGGCAGACAGAGGAGGAGACACAGAATCTGAAGCAGGCTCCAGGCTCTGAGCTGTCAGCACAGAGCCCGACGCGGGGCTCGAACCCACCAACTTCGAGATCATGACCTGAGCCGAAGTTGGACGCCCAACCGACTGAGCCACCCAGGCGCCCCTCTTTTCTTTTTTTACAACTGCAATAAATAAAGACTTTCAAACAATTAGAGCCGTTCAAAAATGGGGTGAGTGGGCTTGGCAGTCAGTGAGGCTCACGGGGGTGGAAATGCTGGAACAGGGGCTGTTGTAAGAGGGTGGGAAGCACAGACGGATATCTGACGGGAGCAAGGCCGAGGCCCCTCCTATGACTGCCTGCGCGTGTCCTGGGCACCCAGCATCCTTGTGGAGAGGTGCCGGGGAGTCCGACCCTGTCTCTGAAGCAATCAGAGAGGGCAGGAATCGGGCAGGGGTCACACTCCACAGACGGTGCCACGGGGGACAGGAAAGGATCTGGACAAGCCTGAGACCCTGGGTTTTGGAGTCTTCTTGGTTTCCCAACGCAGCCTGGCTTCCCGAAGGCTTCCAGCAAGGGAAGCTGCAAGTGTTACTCCCCCAGCCCCCGCCCCTGGCCATCGCAGCACCCCAGCTCCACGCCTACGCCCCATCAGGACTCACCTCCGGAGATCTTCAGGGGGCGCCACCCCCCGGCGCAAGTTCACCCACTGCTGCAGCTGGTTCATGGAGCTCTTGCGCTGGGCAATCTTGTCGGGGTTGGCACGTGGGGGGAAGTTCCGCTGGTGCCCCCCACTCTCTGAGTCCGGAGGCGGGAAAGCTGTGCTGCCCGGCCGGCTCGGGGAGCTATACTGCCAGCCATTGGGCTGGGCGGGCCGGTCTCCTCCCCCTGGGACCCTTGGGCCCTCGGGGTAAGGGCTGCCCGGCTCCGAGGATGGTTCCGGTCCGGCTTGGATGCCATTGGCTTTCACCAGAGGCTCGCTCTTGACTTCAGGCCTCTCGGGCTTCCGCTCTGCCTTCTCGCAGCCCCGGCCGTCACCCTCCCCTCGAGTCTTGGCCTCCGGCTCGGGCTTGGGGAGGCTGTTGTGGGACGGCTGGTGGTGCTGTTTGCTAGGAGGGATGTTCTCTGAGTCTGGCTTCTCATGGCTGCAGGATGCCAAGGGAGATGTTGTAAGTGACTCCAGCCCAGCAGCGAGCTGGGCAGGGGGTGGTAGACTGGGAAGGGAAAAGGAGTAGAGAAGGGTGGGCAGGAAGGTAGCGATGGAAACGGGATTCAATGAATGACAGTTCTGTTTCCCAAATGCCCATTTTGCTTTCTTGCTCCAGCCCGGGGAAGTTACTCGAAAACACAGTGCACTCTTGCCCACGTGTGGTGTGCTCACTTCCCCCTCTAGGTCCTCTCCACGGCCCACTCTCTGCTCCCTTCTGCTGACCTGCACTGCATCCAGCCTTCCGAAGCTATGGCCAAGACTAACCCGCCCCAGACTTGGTCTCCTCTGCAGTCTGTCCCCGCTCCAGCCCCCCAAACTCGGTGCACACTACACCAAAGCTTCACGATAGTGACTGTCCTTGATGTTTCGGCCATGGAGGCTCGTTACAGCTCAGCCTGCTGTCCTATGCAAGTTCCTTAACTTCTGCAAGTCTTGGGCTCCTTGTTGGCAGGACGGGCATAACAGTCGCTCCCCTCGTAGGACTGGGAGATCAAACACGGCGGGCGCCAGGCGCCTAAGCTGTTGCCTCAAACATCCTAGGCTTAGAAGCAGGCTAGTTTCTTCTCCAGGACAAGCTTCTTCCGGGACAGACTCCGCCTGAACGTAAGCGCCACGAGGCAGAAGCATGCAGACTGGTCTTCCCTTGTTTTCCTAGCGCCCCCTACAGTGCCTCACACATACCTATTTCCAGTAAATATTTATGAACTAAATGAGCGAACTTCTGGAAGTACGCCCCTCAGCTGAAGTGAAGATGGGACCTCGTGACGATGTTTTCCCTACCGCTTCTCAAATTCAACAGATTCAAGCATCCTTGTTGCAGCGTTGCCTGGTAAACACTTCTAAGACACTAAAATAGACTTGGAGTCTGTATCATAAAAACCTCCTTCTTCTGGATCCCTGTTAACAGCTAACTCAAGACTCCCATCTACCCGGTTCCAGCAGAGACAGGCCGTGAGGCTGTGGGTGGCGACAGGTGGCAGGGGTGATGGAGGGGCCATGGGCTGAGTGTTCACTGCATGTCAGGATTTCCCGGCTGCCCCAATGAGGTAGGATTATAACTGCTGCCTTCACGGGGAGGAAATTCAGGCTCAGAGAGGTTAAGTGATCACCCTGATGTCACAGTGTGAGCAAGTAGCTAAGCTGGGATTCGCACCCGAGTCTACCCTCCTCCAGAGGTCATGGGTTTAATGTGCAAAGCCAAGAATAAATGAGCAAATGACCCTGGTCTTTGGCTCCTGGCCAGGCCACGACGGAACCTGGCTTCTCTCTTGGCCTCCACCAGCCCAGAGAGAAGAGGGAGAACCGGTCAGGGGGAAGGGAAGAGAGACTCCAGGCTCTGGAATCACTTGGCCCTGCTAGGAGGCAAGGAGCGGCTCACGTGTTCTCAGAGGCTCAAGCCAGCACGCCGGGCTCAGCAGGACACAGAGTAGGGCGCTTCCTTGATCCTCTTTCTCTAGCACTCCCCACCCCCATGCCCTGTGCCCTGGGACTCACCTGTGACGCACAGCTTGGGGCACCGACTTCTGGGCTGGGGGGATCTGTACTCGGGCAGCCTCCCCCATGGCCTGGATCCAGGCCTCCTGTTCCTCGGGGCTCTCGGCACTGAAGAAGTAGGTGCGGACCCCAGCGTGCTCAGCCTGTGGGGAGAGGCAGTGCGTGGAACTGGCCCCGGCCTCATCCACCCAGCACGTGGTCACCTGTCGGGAGAAGACACCCACACCCATAGCACAGGTGGTCAGGCGGGCCGTCCCCCTGACCTGCAGCTCTTTTCCCCACAAGGAGCTCAGACGCAAACCGAGCTAGGCATTCGCCTTGGCTAGCTCTCTGGACCCCAATAAGCCGCCCAATGGCCAGGTAAGCTTACCTGCCCCACCTGAAGTGATTCCGAACAGGAAGCACAATTACCATGCCCGCTCTCCCATCAAATTCCATCTTTGATTTGAAGGGCAGTTACCCGATGTCTGTGAGAGCTCCCCCCCCCCCCCCCCCCCCCCCACCGGGCCCGCCCCCGAGCACATGCCAGCCTCGGCCCCAGCCTGGCCTCTGAGGACCGAGTGCCGTCTCTTCTGTGCAGAGACAGCCAGGCCTCCACCTCCCTGGGCATGCAAGGGGCACGCACGGACTGTGAGAGCACGCTACCTAGTTGGTGGCCGCGAGCAGGTGCGGCAGGCGGGAACCCAGAAGAGAGCTCCTGTCCAGAGGAGGGGTCCTCACGCAGTCAGAAGGAGGAGAAGCAGAGAAAAGGTCAACCAGACACCAGAGGGAGAGCCAGAAGATGACGTGGCAGGAAGGTTGAGGAGCAGAGGGAAGTGGGGAGCTATTCAGTTTACCCCCCTTCTACTGGCTGTCAACCACTGGGACGACAGCACCCAGCGATTCCCGGTTCAGCCCGCCGAGAGCGGGGAGGGCAGAGCTTGCGCCGAGGCAATCGGGGCTGTTGGCGGGGAGGATTCAGGGCGTCGGTGCTGTCCCTGACTCCGGCTCTGCAGCTGCAAACAACTTGGGTTTTTGTTCTGGCCTGACGCGCTGCGCCTGTTTAATGGGGAGGGCTCTACCTGGTGAGACTCCAGGTTCCAAGACCACAAGGAAGAGATGCTCCAGAGCCGAATTCTTTCTGGAGCCTCAGCACGCTTCCCTGGTGAGACTTTCAGTCTCCCGGAAAAAGCAGGTAGCCCGGTTTACCCCACTCGACATGAGAAATCCGGGTGGTTACTAGTCTCAGATGTGAACCTCACTTTGGTCTCTGACCCCATGGGTGTGAAATCATGGGTCTCTGGGGGTTGGAAGGAGAGAAGACAGGGCTCTCCTGACCAAGCCCCAGGGCTCTCCGAAGCAGCTGTGTCAAACTGTGTCAAACCCACACCTCCCACATGCTTTCCTGGCTGGACATTCGCCCTGCTGTGCCACCCCTCCCCAGCACATGATTCCCTTCTGACGGGAGTCATCACGCAATGACATGTCCTACTTCTCGAGGAGTAGAGATGGGTCTCTTTCCTCTGGATCCTGCCAGTTCCCACCCTCCAGCAGGGGGCTGGCTTGTGGGCAGCGGGGCGTGTTTCTAGGCAGTGAAACTGTAAGGAGGCACCTTGGGCTTGAAACTGCACAAGGGTACGGAGAGCAGGGGCCCAGGCTGGCCTCCTGGAGTGGAGGACACAGGGTTATTGTACAGGAGAGAGAGACACAGGCAGGTCTTGTGGGTGTGACCTGGGGCTGGTAGGAGCGGACAGCAAGTGAATTAATTTGCTCGTGAGCGCCCCGTGTGTGCAGAGCTCTGCTCCGGCACCAGTCACAGGAAAACAGACCTGCTCTTTGCACTTGCAGAGCTCACGGTCAAGCTAGAGGACAAAACATGCCCACAGGGAAACAAGGAGAAAGCAAAGGCACGGGAACCGCTTGCGACAGGAAAAGGCAGATCCTGGGAGAAGACAGGGCAGTTGATGGCGAGCCGGAGGGGGACACCAGCCTGGCATTGTGAAACTGGGCCATGATATTGAGGGAGGTCCCCCAGTGGGGTGAAGTCCTTTGAGCCCCGACAGGGCTGGGGTAGGAAGAGGTTAAGGCATTCAGCAGCAGGCTGGGCAGAAACAGTGCCCGGCTCATTATTAGCCATCCAAGAGTTTCACTTGGTGGCCGTAACAGGACAAGCCTCCCATCTGTCTCCGTTCCCTTCCCCTCCCTTCCCTGGGGAAGGGCCACTCGATAGCCACAATTGGAACCCTTTGTGGGCCACTGAGCACAGCCCTCAGAGTTGGGTTTTAAAGAGGCAATGTGCTTCTCGGGGGAAAGGGAAGGAGGAGAGGGGCTGATGGGCACAGCGAGCTGGGGCTATGGAGGGGTGTGTGTGCGTGTGTGTGTGTGTGTGTGTGTGTGTCAGTCACTTGGGGCGCTGATGGAATGCCTGTGGCTGGCAGAGCTCCGAGCTGGAGTGTGGATGTGTCTGTGCACAGGTCTGGAGGAGAGGGTAAGACAGGCTGTTTGACTGTGTGGGTGTGTGCACGAATGTGTACAGTAGGACTTTCTGTTGTTGGTTAAACAACCTGTTTCTATTTCCCCCAGCTAGAACCTGGCTCCCTGGAGCCAGAGTTTTATTAATTGCTCATTCTGTTCACACCTCTGGCAGACAGGACCCTAGGAGGCTAGGAACTAATTATGTGCCAAAGAAGCCCCTCCTGGTTCTGTCCTCTGGAGCGACACCTGGGCGTGAGGCCCACCTCTCTTCCACAGTCAGGTGAGCAGAGTCTGAAGGACAGGAGGGGGCAGGCTCTGAGGTCCTACAGGCTCAGATACTGACCTGGTGTTAGCGGCAGTTTCTATCACCTAACACCACGGCTTTAGGTTTTCAGGGTCGTGGACGGCAATTCTCAACTAGGGGACAGATGGCTTCGTGCCAGGGCAAGGCATGGCTGGTACCCTGATTTTATATTTGGAAGTGAGAGGAGCCTATGATCTTTGCGTCACCAAGTACAAAAAGGGCACGGGGTTTTTATTGTTTTCAGTGGGTCATGAATTTTTAAATGTGGAAAAACACTGGCCTGTGATGAGCCAGCTGCAAATGCGTCTTTGATGGGTGGATTCCCCAGGGGTTCTCAGGGAGTGACACTGAGCAGGCCCATGCGAGGCCCGTCTTCCCGCGCTCTTGTTCTCCCAAACTGCTCTCTACTGGGAGGTTCGCGTTTCTTGATTTGCCATCAAACCCAACTCCCGATTTTCTCTAGAGGCTGAAATTTGAGTCGGTGTGACTGGGGGTCCAGTCCTCCGGGCTTGGTGTAGGGAGGATTCCTTTCCAGAAAGGATATCAGAACCCCACCAGCCACGGCCCCGCCTCTGCTGCGAGGAATTTCCACAGCGACCGATGCTAGGCCGCTGGGCAGAGGGTTCATTCCCCCCCCCCCCCCCCAGGAACAACTGTGGGACCACCATCCCCATCTCCACGGGCCCCACCTGACTCCCGAGGTAAGAGGAGGCGGCCTCTCGGGCCTCTCCTCAGCCTTACAACAGCCTGTAGCAAGTCCAGGGGTCACTGCCTACTCTTTCCTTCCGCCACCACTGGGGGGGGCTCCTCGGGGAGGTGGCTCGTGATCCTTCTCCAGTCCCGCGTGCTCTACAAGAGCAGGCCCCCCTCCCCCACCTGGCCTGGGAGAGAAATGCCAACTGACCTTAAAGGTGTGTTTTCGGCTGATGTTGTCCGAAGGCTGCACTGCCGCCACCCGGAAGCTCAGGAGCGGGATGCTACCCAGGATGCTCTCCTCCTTCTCATCTGTCGGGTGAACAGAGGCCCGGGTGAGACGCACGTGCCCGTGGCCCGCGCAGAGGGGGAGAGAGAGGAGGGTATCCGCCCTCTTACGACAGATACCGATAAATACTCGTGGCTCATCTACGGCCTGTCAGGACTCGGGGCCGCCACCCACCAAGCACCCAGGGTGTGCTCTGTACAACGCGAGGCACGCTCCCGGGAGGTAGGGAACCCGGCGGCCTTGCAGACACGGTTCTAGATACCGGGACTAGAGAGGCGAACGAGAGAGAAGTGGTACGCACCCTCCAGGAGCTTACCTTAGGGTAAACAGATAAGTGACGACTGACATTATGGAGGGTTTGCTATACGCCGGGTACTGTTCAAAGTTAATGGCCTTAAAGGATTTCACCGTACCAACAATCCCACGAAAAGGTCCTGCTGTTACCCCATTTTCTGGGGAAGGAGGCTGAGATGCAGCGGAGAGGTTAAGTAATTGGTCCCAGGTTACTTAAGTAGAGAGTGGTGGATTGGTCTTTGGACCCAAGAAGTCTGACTCCCAAGCAGGCATTCTTTTTTTTTTTTTTATGTTTACTTATTTTTGAGAGAGAGACAGAGCGTGAGCGAGGGAGGGGCAGAGAGAGAGGGAGACACAGAATCTGAAACGGGCTCCAGGCTCCGAGCGGTCGGCACAGAGCCCGACGCGGGGCTCGAACTCACGAACCGTGAGATCATGACCTGAGCCGGAGTCGGACGCTTAACCAATTGAGCCACCCAGGTGCCCCCCGAGCAGGCATTCTTAACCACTCTCCTGTCTATAGAGACTCTGCAAGCAAGACAATTCCAATAGGGAAACACATAACAGGATGATAATGGGATCGGGCAGGGCAGAGAGGATAGTCCCCTCTTCGGCTCTGGCTCCTCTGGGTAACTGTTTCCAAGGTTTTCCCAGGCACCCAGCAGCTTGCTCTGTCCTCTCCTGACAGGGGTCTGCCTTCCCCTCTATGGCCCCCATGTCTCCACAGGAAGACATGCCCCTGCGTAACCTCTTGGCCCTCTGTTCCCCGGATCAGGCTAACAGCCAGGCTGTTACATAATTCACCCCGAATCTCCAAAGGAGCCTGATGGATTAGCTAGTCAGGCCCCCCCCCCCCGCCAGGTGTCAGCAGGAGCCACGGAAGGTGGGGGTGCTCTGTGGAATAGGTGGGGGGGGGCAACTATGAGGCCCTGGCAAGCCTCTCCCCACTTTCCTGGGATAGCTCTTGAGTCCTGGGGCTAGAGACCCTGCAAAACCCTCAGGGTTCAGAAGGGGTCTCTGGGATTATACGCTCATGGGTTTCCCTTTTCTTCTTCCTCATCACTTAGATAAGATACTTGGCTTGAGGCCCAGCTTCCTATGCAGACTCAGCATGGTACCCAGAGGAAGGGCTGAGCCAAAGGATCAGGAGGAACCCAGGGCCGGGGACCCAGGGCTTCTTCAGGGAAACAGAGGCTGCCATCTTCTGGGGGTGATGGCCTTCTGCCTGGTAGTCTCCAGGCCAGTGTTTACGGGGTCTCTTGAGCGCATCTCTCAGTGGATGGTGGCCCCCATCACAGTGCCTCTTGAGTTCACAGCTCTTACGTTTCTACCCTCACGCCAGTCCCAGAGTCTCTTGTCTGCAGAGGGCCTGGCTTTCCTTCATATTCGTTCATACTCTGGCTCCAGTCGGCCCTGGGTCCCAGAGGCTCAGCACCAGGGACCAAGCCCTGGCGGATTCTTCTCCCCCCGTCTTGGGGTTTTCTCTGTGACTGGATCCTGTATATGCAGCCCCTTCCTGATTTCTCTCCTCGGGTTCAGGTGGCAGCAACGCAGGGCACAGGGACAGCAGCATTCTGGAGGGTCACTGGGTACAACCTTTGTTTGTGCAAGTTAATGATTCACTGAATTGCCCCCAGGAGGCCCAGAGGAGGCAGGGCTCTGCCATTCCCGGGACATGGAGGAAAAGAAACAGCCTCTCCTGCTGCAAAATCACTTTGCCCTTGTCTTCTTGTGGCCCCGCGTCAGCGTGACGGGGCCGTCGCTGTCATCAGCCCTCACTAGCTCCCAAGGTGCCTTCCTTGACACAACGTTGCTGTACGTATTTTAAAAATAACTTCCTGGAGGCTGCCTCACCAAAGTTATTAGGTCTCTCTCTCTCTCTCTTTCCGTTTTTGAGAGGCTAGAGAGTGAGTGTAGGGGTGCACGGAGAGGACAGAAGCTGGGGGATGTTCGTTTACTCAACGCTGGGCGCCTACAATGTGCCATGCACCGTTTTAGGCGCTGTGGCGACAGCGGTGAACAACACTGCGATTTCTGCCCCCACAGACTGGATCGGACACTCCAGGGCGACGGGAGGAAGCTCCACACACAAGCCCCGATCGGTAGATCACCTTACCTAGTAGTGAGTAGGGACCTTCCTCTTCTCCTTCCCGTTCCTACCCCATCCCCCACCCCAGGACTTCACCGCGTGTCACATGACTTTCCTGTTCACCCACTGTGTCCTCCATCCGGACCTAGAACTCTGCCTGAAACCTCGAGGGTGCCCGGGAAATATTGTGGAATGTGACGTGATCGAGCGCGTGAGCAAGCGGGCTCTGTCTTCACCCCACCGTCAGGACCCACAGGTGCCGGCAGCTATGGGGCATATTTGCATATCCCCCCTCCCACCGCCACCGCCCGGCCACCGTTGGTCCACTGACCAACGTCCACCCGAAGCAGAGCCTGATGATTTGGCAGAACAAGCAAGAGTGGGCCCTGCCTTCCTGTGGCCCCTGCCAGCCCCAGTGGAAGCGAAGCTCACCTTTATAGTAGAAGAGACAGCGATCCACCAGGACGAACCAGCGCTTGTTCCACTGCTTGACCCCGGAGCTGGCCTGTGGGACACGTGGAGACAGACGGGAGGGACCGTGAGCTGGGCACGGGAGGGGGGATGCAGGGGAAGGTGTGCGGCACGAATTATATAAGGACATCCTGCCTCTGGTTACGGTTTTGCCAGTAACCAGTGGCAGCCAACCCCCTTAAGACCTCGGACGCAGGAAACGGACCCTGGACTATTGCCCGTGACCTTCCAGTTCTGTCTTTCTGCGCCTCAGCATCTCTCCCAGGGAAGATAAAAGGGGTGAGAGATGAGCCAGGATAAGTGGGCAGAGGGCAGTCAGGCAGAGTGGCAAGGTCAAACTGGGAAGAATTAGCGGACCCCTAGACTAAGGACAGTCCCCTTAGTGCAGCAAGAGGGACCTGCTGAGAATGAGCCAGACGGTGCTCTCATGGGGTTGGTGACCCAGCGTACTTCAAAGTCACTGCATCTGCCCATCGGGAGACCTGGCTGGATTCCCATATTTGACATTAATTTTTCTGTGTGATTTTGGGAAGATACTCAACTTCTCTGAGTCTTTATAAAATTAGGAGATTCACAGAGATATACCAAGAATAGGATACGGAAGCACATACCAAAACACGCAGGGACTCAGAAATACAGAGGAATCGGAGCGGCGGTCATGGTGGGGGGACCGGCAGAGGAGGCCTCACCTGCTTGAAGAGCCAGCCCGCCTTGGTGACAGGTGCACTGAGATTCCGCTTCATGGAGTGTGAGCGCTTCCCAAAAGCGATGGCTTTGCGGGATGTTCGGGTTGCCTGGGGAGACCGAGAGAGAAGCAGGCCTGACTTTCTTCCTGTCCTCCTCTTTGCTCTATCTGCAACGGAAGCTGCCCTCGGTGGGAGCTGTATCTCTCTCCATGCCTGGGGGACTCGTCACGCCAAGAGGACCAGGTGGGACTCTTGGATCTGTCCTCACTCAAGGGCACAGCTGTCCAATTCTTCGGTGCTTTTCTCTTATCTCTAAAACGGGGCTCAAAATCAGTCCGACCCGTCTCACAATGGTGTGGGTTTTGTTGTGGTGGTTGTTGTGAAGAGAAAGTAAGATTTTTCATTTCGCCCCCGGGCTTTCTTCTACTGTCCCGACTCCCCAACTCTTTTGTAAAGCTTTCTGGCACCCATCCAAATACAAGTACACTCCTGATGTCATCATCCTGTCAGAGTCCTGCTCCCTCTCGAATGGCCGACGTAGCACAGAGCAGGGAGGATACACAAGTGTTCTCCTAGCTCCTTGTTGCCACATGGACACTGTCACCCTTCCGCATGCTGGCAATAATCACTCTGGAAGCACCCCTGATCTTCCATTGTTTAGCCCTTTTCATCACTGTCAGCTTCTAGATCAACTCCTTCAGAATCTTAAGATTCTGGTACCAATCATCCCCTTCATTCAAAGTCTTGCCATCACCGTGACCTTGTCCCTGATGATGACCCACCCACTGCCCTGACCTGATAGTACCGTGAGGTCCTCAGTTCCAAAACCATTTGCTTCTACCCCAGCACTCACTCCCACGGCCGCACCTTTGACCTGGTCGCACCCAGGCCCCTTCGCCACTGACATCTTCAATTCTGAGATTTCGACTTCCTGACGCCCTCCTGTCCTTTGGGCTTGCTCACCCCATTACTCGACACCATCAGCTTTTCTACTCCGTTGGCATCTCCAGTTCCTCAGTCCTCCCCTTTTCTTCTGGATCTGTCAGTTGCCTCTTGGTTGTATCTATTTCCCTAAGAAGCCCAGGGGTGCCTGAGTGGCTCAGTTGGTTAGGCGTCTGACTTCTGCTCAGGTCATGATCTCGCGGTTTGCGGGTTCGAGCCCCGCATCGGGCTCTGTGCTGACAGCTCGGAGCCTGGAGCCTGCTTCGGATTCTGTGTCTCCCTCCCTCTCTCGGCTCCTCCCTCGCTTGCTCTCTGTCTCTCTCTCAAAGATAAACAAACATTAAAAAAATTAAAAAAATTACTTAAGAAGGCCAGGCCCCACGTGGGAAGAGGTCAACTACCCTCCCAAACACCCCATCCGTTGTCATTGCTTGGCCTTCTCTAAAACTCAAAATCCCCGAGCAATCAAATTATCCTCTCCCTGCACTCACTGCCAGAGTATGGCTCTGGCAGAGGAGAAGCACACTGCAGTACAGATGAGGCCGCCACAGACCACCGTTCCCAAGCACAGCTCGGCTCATGAGCCATCATTCCGCTCCCTGCCCCGCGAGCTCCCCCCTCTGCCCTCCCCGCGGTGGACCTGGCTCCCCTCCTGCCAACACACAGATAATCCGGCGATCAGACAAGCACTTCCTCAATTTCACACCCTTTTACCTAGAAAATTACTGTCCTCACCACTCATCCCCTCTTCCTCTTCCAGGTCAAAAGAGGCGTCGTCTTCCTTTTCAAGGCTAACACATTCGACCCACCATCTCCTGGGACTTTGCTCCATTCATAATCTCCTCTCAAATCGTCTTCCACTTTTCCTTCTCTACTGGCTGCTTCTCCTGGGCACATGGGCTCAGTCCTCTCCATCTTAAGGCATCAGTCTGTCTCTGTCTGTCTCTCTTCCCTCCGCCTCTCTCTGTCACACACACCAGAATCCCCCCTCAACTCTACATCCACTGCCTGTTGTCAGGTAACACTTCCCCTCCTTTCCCTGCAGGAATATTCTCCTGGGAAGAGTCCTGACATCCTCTCCTCGCGTTTACTCCTAACCCCCCTGCACTTCTTTCCTGAAGTGGCAGCTGCAATGTCATTGAATTAAGGCTGCTCAGTCTTAGGCCATCATCCTAAGACCCTGGAGAGCATTTACTTTCTCTGCTTCCTGCGACTCTTGGTTTCTGTGACAGTATTCTTTCTTCCGAGCTCCTCTACCTGTGGCCGCTCCTTCTCAATCGCCACCTTTACTCAACTGGTGGGCCTTGACCAAACTTTTAAAATTCTCATTTTTCTTGTTCCACGCTGTCTATGTATCTCATCTATACCCATTGCCTTGACTACCAGCAATGGGCTGAAAATTCCCTAATCTGTACCTAAGACTTCTCTCCTAGCCCTGGTCCATTTTGTAACAGGTTGTCCAGCCAGGATGAAGTAAATGCAAACCCAAGCCCGTTGTCTTCCTAACCAAGCCTGTTCTGTATTTCTCACTTGGTGAATGGTACTACAATCCACCCACTTGCCCAGACTAGAACTCTGAACCGCCTCACACCATTCCCTCCTCCCTCCTCTCCTTATCCCACATTTACGGGTGGGTGAGTCTATGTTCCTAATGGTTCTCGGATCTGTTCTTTCCTGTCGGGTCATCATCTCTTCTTGCTATGCACCTTCTGGAACAAGTCAGGTTACTTCTCTAAAACAGGGTAATCATGACGCTCTCTTAACGTTTCTTACTACCTCTCACCACTTGGAAGACTATTCAATTTCTTAGCATGGCTCACAAGGCAGGTCTGTAAGAGTCGCCGGGCCCATGACCCGCCTTCTGCCCCTCTACCCAACAGGTCCCTTGCGGTCAGGCCAAACTCCTGGTGGTTTTCTCCCATCCTCCCTGCTTTTGCTCATGACTCATGGAAGACAGGGGGATCAGGATCTCCCTTGTTCCCTAACAAATCCCAACTCATCCTTTAAGCCCAGTGTAGACCCCCCCTGCTCCACAAAACCTCCTGGATCCCCCGGGGCAGTTAGCTGCCCCTCCTGTCTGTCCATTCCTGCAGTCTAAAGCATGTCACACTGCAATGGAACTGTTGGCTTGCCAGCTCCTTCTCCAAACTCTGAGCTCTTTGTAGGGAGGAAGTTGAATCTTATTCATCTCTTCGTCACCAGAGCCCGGCAAGGTATCTGGCTACAATAAACATTTAGCAAATGCTTGCAGAAGAAAGGAAAGAAGAAATTGGGATTTATTATAAAGCACACCCCAATCTGGGGAATAAAATTGTTTTCTAAACTTTACTAGTAAAAATCCACACATAAAGGCTGAGATTAGGCACCTGAATCACCACCTACTCCCCTAAGAATAAGCAAATCCGCAAATCCTTCCCTTCCTTCTCAGGCTCTCACCTGCCATAGCTTCACCTCCTCTCTGTGGCCTAGAAGCCACTCCCATAGTTCACCACTTCAGCCATTCTCCTGCCAAACCCTCCATACTCTCGCCTCCTTATCTTTCTGCCACGGCTTCCCAGCACCACTCAACCGTAGGCCAATCCAACCGTCTGCCTTCCCTGCTTTCACAGCCAGTCTGGGAGTGGTGCTGGAGTAAAACCACACACAACTGTGGACTGGAGTCAGCCAGAGTCAAGTCTGTGACCTCAGTTGACCGTTCGACATTATCACGCAATATTTCATGCTGTCCTCTGTTCCTGTTCTCCAAACCTTGGGCATATTCTCAAGCCTCGTTGCCTCTCCACCCACCCCACTCTCTGCAGAAAACCCTACCTCCTACCTCCCTGTAGAAGCTGAGGACGTCAGATGGGAACGTCTTTAACTTTCCACGCCCCCACCTCCTAGCTTCACATGACTTTCCCGTGTAGCTCAGGAGTACCCCTTCCCTATGCAGGCTAACAGCACCTCTGCATCGGACTTCTCCTGTCTCCACAGAAATGAGACTCACGGCTGTCCCCTTCCTCCTGAACCCATCTACTGGGCCACGCCCCTCCTCCTCGCACATCTCAAAACAAAACAAGATGGACCAAGCAGACCTCCTGCCATCTGGCATATCTTCTGGCTTCTGTCCCCTACCCCTCATTCCCCCTAACAGTGAAGTTTCTTTACAGATACGTACATTTTAATATTTCAAACACTTCAGAAAAGTAGAGAATAAATCACCACTTTGTTGGTTTCTAACAAAACGTGACAAGGACAGCTGAAACTCCCTTTGAGCCCCTCCTCAATCTCATTACCTTTCTTCCTTCCTAGAGGCAACTGCTGACCCAAAACCAGTCAGCTTGGCAGCGGTTACATGCTTGTACTACAAATATACCTATACATATGCCATATCACTTTCATGTCCGTTTTACGTAAGCAATAGCACGTTTTTCATATTCTGCAACTTGCTTCTTACCCAACATTACATTTTCGAGATTTATCCTCGTTAATACACACAGCTCTCATGCAATTTAATTTTTGGAGAGCACTCTATTATATGACTGTACTACCCCTTACTGTCCAGTTTCTTAGAAGACTAGTTTCTACTCTTCATCGTCTGTCTGCCCTCCCATCTCCTCTTTAGCTCTCTCCTGCTCGCCTTCTGCCCCCATCCCACCACCTGTCAGGTTCTCCAGTGGTACGCCCCATGGACGCTTTCAGCCCTTATCTTACTGGACCTCTGTGCCACATTCTTGTCTGGATTACTTCTTCCTCCTGAGGCTCTCCTTCCTTTCTGAGCTCTCAATTGGCATCTCCTCCAAGCATGATTCCTCTTTTGCCGTCCCCCTAGATCAGTGGTTCTCAATAGGTGGAGGAGGGGGCAATTTTGTGCCCCAGGGAACATTTAACAATGTCTGGAGACGCTGGTTGTCATAGGGCAGGTATTACTGACATCTAATGGGTATAGGCTGGGGATGCTGCTTAACATCCTACAGTGACAAGACAGTCCCAAACCACAAAGAACTATCTGGCTCCAAATGCTAACAGTGCCAAGGTTGAGAACCCCCAGTCTAGAGATTGATCTTCTATAAGGTTCCGGTCTGACCCCTCTTCCCTTCCTGTGCTCTTGCATCACCTCACTTGCTCTTTGGAGACTGTTGAAACAGCTGGACAGGCTAGCATATTTCCTAGGATTCCTACCTGACAGCTTGCCTTGGGGGCTAGACTTACCCGGACGCTGGGCCGCTCTGGGGGGACCTCGGACACCATGTTGTGGTTCGATGTGTCGCTGTTGGTGATAGCCGGGCGTTTTCCACCTGCTTTATTGGACATGTCCAAGGCCGATCTGATTTCAGGTTGATGAAAACAGAAGAAAGGGACTGGTCAGAACCCAGAAAGAATGGAAGGGCCCTAGCTGTATTCCCTACCCTGCCACCCACTGTTCCAGCATCAGCACAAAATCACATCCCCTAAGCGCTATCAAGAGGTCACCTCAGCTGCTCCTGCCGCTCTTCTGAGACCACATGCCAGTAATCGTGGTTGGGCATTTTCCTCTTTCTTTCCTGTAAACTTATTTTAAAAACCTATGGGGCGCCTGGGTGGCGCAGTCGGTTAAGCGTCCGACTTCAGCCAGGTCACGATCTCGCGGTCCGTGAGTTCCAGCCCCCCGTCGGGCTCTGGGCTGATGGCTCAGAGCCTGGAGCCTGTTTCTGATTCTGTGTCTCCCTCTCTCTCTGCTCCTCCCCCATTCATGCTCTGTCTCTCTCTGTCCCAAAAATAAATAAACGTTGAAAAAAAAAAATTAAAAAAAAAAAAACAAAAAACCCTAGACCTTAGAACTCTGGAACTCCTTTTCCTTCTAACTGAAGAGACACAATGCCTCAGTGGATATGAGAGTCATTTAATGATCTTTCTTTTCCTTCCATTCACTGAGCCGAGATCCACAGAGGAAGCCAAGAGGAATTCACATTTGGCTCTCAGGGGTATATCACCTTCCCTCAGCACCTCCCTCAAAGGCCCCTGGGTGATACGCCCACCTCAAAACTATCTCACTCCTCGAGCCTGAGATCTGGGAGACACTGGGAAAAGTGGGTGAGGTCAACAAGCTGGATGGCCCTTAGAAGCTTCCATTCCTCAGGACTGAGGTGAGAGACCCTAACTCCCTCTGCTCTCCACACCCCCTCTTTCCCCTTCCCAGCTGCAAAGTGGCAGTGGGGGCGGGGGTGGGGAAGGCTGGAAAGGTCAAGCAGCCAATGGGGGCAGACATACGTTTTCAAGTTAAATTTTTTGTTTTCTTCTGGGACCTGGCCAGTCACTGGGTGCAGAAATGTGTTCCGTCTTTCATTGTGGCTGTGGAGGCAAAAAAGAGAGAGGTTGTGATAAAGACGGAGAAGGCAGAGACACACGCTAAAGGAAGGGTGGGCCCCAGGCAGTGACAGGGCCCGGTGGCCCCATGGGAGATGGCGCCTCTGTCCTCTGTGGGGTCCAGGAGAGGCAGGCTGGGGGTCTGGGCTGCAGAAAAAGCAGCTGCAGTCAGGTGGGGGGTAGGGAGACACTTTTCACTAGTCAGTGCTAACTGCTTACACAGATCGCTGAGGCTGGAAATACGTCCCACTTAACCCCTTCAGTGGTGACCCTGGGCTTGTAGCTGAGTGTGGGGGGGGGGGCCGGCGGGAGTCTCCAACAGCCAAGGTTTCGTGTGTGGCAGGTTCTCTCCCAGGAACAGCTCCTGCCCGTGCCCCACATAAAAACTGCTCACTCATTATTGGCTGAAAGAATTCCCTTGTGACCTTGGACTCCTTTCTCTCCTGTTTTATGTTGCATCTCTTGCTTTATGTGAAACCAGAGATCCAGAAACTCCATTCCTGAGCTCGGGCTGGGACCCACTCACGCTTCCAGTTCAGGGTCCCTGCATCTAAGGGGCCACTTGATGTACTGAGGCCCCAGGGACCGACCGTCAGGCATCGAGGTGAGTGCCGGCTCCACAGTCACATCTAATTAAGGGATGCTGGGGCCTGGGGTGGGCTGGGGTGCTGGGAGGACAGGCTGCTAGGAAACGGGGTCTGTGCAGAAGCAGATGGGGAGCAGGGCCGTGGAGGCTCCTTGGGGAAGTCCTGCTGTGGCTCTCTGGCTGGCTGAATGTCAGCCTAGTTTCCTGGTGGCTTCTGGGGGAGACAGACAGTCTGTGAAAAGGGTAGCAGATAGACCTTAGAGGGGGGCTGGTGCTGTGGGTCTAAGCCACCAATGGCAGCCACTGAATGTGGCTTCTGAGAAGAGGGGATCACTTGGCAAGAACATTGTAGGATCCAAGCATCTAGCCAGTGGGGGACTGGGTGAGTTTTAAGGTCTTCACTCATCCCTCGTGACAGATGCTGTGAGAGTCCAGAACAGTCTCAGTTCGCCCCAAGAAGCAGGCACCTGGACAGTGCCTGCTGAAGCCATGCCAAGCTTGGGGCTTGGGGGGGGGGGGTCCTGACACCAGGCCACTTGAGCACTCTGACAGTGACCAGCCAGGGCTGCCTGGCATGCGGCACCCCAGCCGGCCCCCGAGGAAAGAGAGCCTAGCTTGGTCCCTTCCCCTCCACGTGAGAAGTAACCTTATGGAGACCTGTCTTCAATAGTCCGGGAATCTCAGCCCCTGGGCTGTCTGCTGGAGTTAGAGATAATAACAAACGGTGGGTTTTTTTTTCAGCTCCCAAACCAGCCATGTTCAGATAGAATCCAAAGCCCTGTGCAGAGAAGCCCGGTGAGCAGTGGCCACAGTCTATGTGGAAATCTAGGGTTTTGCAGCTTGGGCTTGCCGGCCAGGACCCTAAATCTGGCCAGTGTCCACCAGGACTTGGTTCCAACTCCAGCATATTGCTCACCTGCTCTCCACGTCTCAAACTTTATTCCCTCCTCCCTCCAACAGGGATGCTCTCCTCAACTGCAGGGCATCGTTGCAAGGAAGGGTAACTGGTTCCAGTCCCCCCTGCCCCCCCGCCTCTCCCCCATCGGGAGGCGAGCAGTTTGTGAAAATAAGGTCCTCGAGGTGCCAAGATCTCTGCTTTTCCCCGGTGGCACAGAGCGCCTGCTCCCCACCTCCCACGTCCAGCCCGCGACATGTTCCCTGTGCTAACTGCCGGAACCTTCCCCACACACACTGGTATAGACAGACAGACAGACAGACAGACACACACACACACATACACACACACACACACACACACACACACACACACACACAGAAGCACACACAGTCTGCTGTCAGCCGGCACACGTCTCTCAAGGGACAGCGAATTGCTCCCTGCCCCAGACTCTCCTACCCAGCAACCCCTACAAATGACGTCCTCTCTCCATCCCGGCGCTACCAATTTCAAAATAGCTTCCCCTTCACAAGCACTGCAATGCAGCAGCCATTGACCTAACTCCTCTTCCTTCTCCAGGTCAGGTCTGGCAGGGCCCTCGCTCAGAAGCCCCCAACCCAGCGAGCCGCCCATCAGCCCGCTCACGGAACTCGGCTCACCGGCCACTGAAGAAATCCCTACCTGACCCGCCGATCAGCCCGAAACTTCAACATCCTTTTGGCAGCTCTCTCCCCTGTTCGGCAGCCTCAGAGGACCTGCCAGCCACCCTGCTCCTACCATCCCTCTGAGAAGTAAGTCCTCCGGGTCCCGGTGGCCAGCTCGGAGCGCGAGGCAGGCGCGGCTGGCTCCCCCTCCTCCCGGCTCCGGCACCAGGCGAGGGGGAGGGGCTCTCCCCGGGTGGTGGCAGGGGGTGCCCAGGTGCCCTGGGGGGCCCGTGGCTTCCTAGCATCCAGCCCGAATGCTGCCGTCTGAGTGCTAGAGGCAGATTAAATGAGCAGGGATGATATCCTCCCGGTCCAGGTCCCCGAGGAGAAAACGCTGAAACAGAGGCGGGCGGGAGCCGAGCAGGTGTACAAGTTCCAGGTAGTCCGACCTCCCTGAGCTAAGGACACAGAGTGGCCGGGCGGGCGGAGCCGTCTGGGGCCGCGCTCCCATCTGCGCGGCCTGCAGGAAGACGGTCTTTCCTGCCTCCCGACCCCCAGCCCCGAACGCAGGCCCTTGGGCTGAAATCCACGTGCTCCGCAGAGACCCTTCTGATCCCGCGGGCACGAGGGTTAAAAGAAGCTCCAGGCTCGGCTGCTGCCACTGCCTAGAAGCTGAGATTAAGTTTCCCAGACTTCGGCGCAGACAGGGCACAGCGAGGGGGGCTTCTGCGCAGCAACCCCCCCCCCCCAAACGTGCTCTCTTAGGACCTAGCCCCTCCTGGCTTGCCCTCCGCTTGGGGTCCAGCTGAGGGGCACGGGGAGCCAGAGCTGGTGGCAAGCACCTGGCTTCTTTGCTCTGGTGAACTGGAAGGAAAGCTTCCTCCCAAAGCTTGTGAGGAAGAGGGCAGCAAACAGGGCTCAGAGGGGGTCACCGTGTGTTTACTTCTGAAAATCTTCCCAGATGCCATATGATAAATCCCAGCTGGCGACCGTCGCATCTGCTCAGGGGCAAAGGAGGTTTGCATCGCCTTGAAGTTCCCTGAACTCTCCGGGGGCTGAAGACGATCAGATCTCCCCTTTCCCTCATGCCCTCGGTGTCTGAGGGTCCTGGGACTGCAAGGGCCTTCTGAAGGTCATCTCTTCCAACCCCCTGCCTCCAGGCAAGCTCACTCTGCAATCAATCTCATTAAGTGCCCTGGCTGTTCACAAAGGGCTCCAGCAAGGGAGGCTCCAGACCCGCTGTCAGCTTATGCTGCCAACTTGTTCTTTCTTGATATCAAATTTCAGTTCCTCTGGCTTTCCATATTATTCCATTTCTGCCTTCGGATGACAGAATCCCTTCTGAGCAGCGTGGTCCTTTATCGCAGCACCAGGCAGTCCATTGACATCATAGTCTGTTGTTACGGCAATTCTGTGATGTCACAACAGACCCTGAAAGGGGAGGGCGGGTCTAATTTTTCAGATCGAGGTCACAACTCAGAGAACCGTGCAACCAGTGAATGCAAAAGCGAGCAGACAACATTATTATTTAACTGCGACAAGACAAGCCGGCTGGCTAGAGCTGGGGTCAACAGCTACCGATATTGAGGCAACTAATCCTAAAGCCAAACGGTCAATATATTCAACCATTTAGCGGTACTTTTGCAAATGGTGACAAGAGCCTTCGGGTGCCAGATCCCACCTCTCTCTGGCCCAGCCTAATTATTTGAGCCCTGCTATGGTTGCGGGAATCTGGGCCCTCCTCTGGTGCCAGCTTGAGGTCTCTGCCTGTGCACAGTAGGCGCCTAATAAATATTTGTTGAACCAACAAGTGAATGAATGAACGAACAAAAGAAACCCTCCGTGCTCCAACTTAATTTTTAGCCACCTGCATTTGAAGTTTGACATTCTATTACCAAGGGCCTCCCTACCTTTGCTCTCTCTTAAAATTAATTACTTCCTCTCCATGAGAGAAGCTCTGTCTCTGCCCCCTCGCCCCTTCACTCAGCTCCCCTGCCTGGCTCCCCCTCGAATATATAGCTTGGCTTTGATCCGTCTTCATTAGGAGGGGAAGAAAATTAAGCTCATCTGTACAGGAGGAGGGAGTGGAGGTGCATTGGGAAAATGAGTTTTCTTCCTCTAGAAGGCAAAAAATATCCCCTTTCTCTTCAAGCTGAGCTCAGGAACCTCCCACAGGCTTTGCTTAAGTTGTAAGCTAAATTACTTCTCCCATGCCCAGTGAAGCTAGCACAAGGGAGTAGGAATGTAGGCTCAGGGGCTTTCCCTGCTTGTCGAGGGCTCTGAAATCCTCAGGGTTCAGGCACACAGAATGCCTAGCTGGGGTTCTTTTCCTTCACCACTAAACTGCACAGAATGACAGGTTGTCATTTTAGGGTAGACATCAAGAAGAACTTACCAGGTGCAGGATATTTTAAAAGGGAAACAAGAATAGGGGATTCATTTTTTCTCTCTTCTTTCCTCTTTTTTTTTTTTTTTTTTTTTTGGTGGGGGGGATGTCAAAGGCCTCCATTTCTCAGGAACAAATAGTTATGAGCACATCTCCAAATGGACCTCCTGATTCCCCCCCCCCCCTAAAAAGGGGGAGAATCTCAAGCAGTCAAGCAGATTTTGTGATGGAGGCAGGAACATCCCTAAACTCCTGGATCTCCCACTGGGTGGCCACCTTATCCACTGTGCCTACAAACGTGGCCCCAATGGCAGTGCCACCAGTGAAAAGAGAATTGGGCAACACCAGGCTTACAGTCCAAGATCCAGCGGGAATTAGCAATGTGACCTGACTTCTCTGGTTATTCGTTTCCTCGTGTGCAAATGAGGTACCTTCTAATTCTATGAAATAATAGCTGGAACTTGCAAACTGTGAAATGTTTTATGCATAAGAGATAATGGCGATGATTAATTTGCTTAAAAACAAATCAAGAAACATGCCAGGTGCCGGAGCTAGAAAAGGAAAAACACACCATTCAGGTTTAAGAAGGCTACGTGCATGGGGCGGGGGCTGGCTTTCCAGAAGTGCCAATACCAGTAAATTACAACAAGCAGAGGCCGGGCATCCGCCTCTCCTTCCTAGTTAGGGCTTTCCTACTTCCTGAGGCGCCCTCAGTCTCCAGGTCCTGGTGACAGCCTCACTACAAAGATAACCCAGTACTGATCTGTCTCCAAACATCCTCCCCAAGCATCGGCATCTGTCTAGAGGGCTACTGGCACTACACGGTCAAAGGCAGCAAATTCAACCCCAGTCTCCGCGACCCTTTGTAGGCATGCATGGTTGCACGTGTGCACGCACACGCGCGCGCGCACACACACACACATACACACACACACAGGTTGGACGCCCAGAGCTCCCACCGTGATAAATATTGAACAACTAGAAAAATACACTCAACGCCTTCCACCCTCTGGGCCCCTCCTGGTTATCTGCCCTACACCAAGCTGCCTCATTTCCATAGCTCCCGAGAATCTGCTGACAGAGAATTAGCCCTGGCTAGGCTTCCCCATCCAGAGAGCACTTTGGCTTCTGGCATCACAGCTCATTATATGGAGAGAGGACATGGGGTGAGCAGGGGGAGGGGGGGGAAGCAGAGGGGGGGGGG
>NW_024412525.1:4862810-5019016 GCF_014898765.1 Herpailurus yagouaroundi
CAACTCCGCCTATCCTCACAGCCCCCATCCCCACCCCAAAGGGCCAAAACACATTTCCCTTACTATGACCGGTTGTGGAATGCTGGGGGATGTTCACCCGGAGCTCGGTCCCTACCTCAGATAGAAAGCAGATGAGCTGGCTTAGTAGCCAACGGAGGGGAAATCACAAATCAGGGGTCCAGAGTCAGGTTTCCTCCCTTCCCCACCGTGTCCTTCCTTGGGGCCTCGCCGTACTATCTCCTAGCCCCTGCCCTGGGCTGGAAAGAAGCCCCAGACGGCAGAGTAAGGGTTGCGCTCTCGCGGGCTCTTTAGTCCCGGTCACTGTTTGTAGCGTGCACGCGCGCGTGTGCGTGTGTGCGGCGGGGAGCGGCGGATATCTCAGGGAGGGGAAGTTTGCGGGGAGTGTTCATTCTGATCTTGTGCCCCAGCTTGGATTATCTTATCTTCAAACTGATGACGACGGCGACGACGATGACGATTTTACTTTATGTGATTCCATTCATCTCCCGAAAAATGAAGATAACCGGGGTGGATATTCAGCACAGCCATGCTATGTTATGAAAACGTTGAAATTCTCCCTTATTGGTCAGTAAAGAGCAGCTCTACCAAGCCTCTTGAGCGCCCCCTCCTCACCTCCCCACCGGTGCCTGCCCCGCCCCCCCCCCCCCCCCCCCAGAGATCCAAAGACACCACGGGGGAGGGGGGGCCCACAGGACTCCAGGCCCCTGCGCTTTCTGGTCGACGAATTACTGAACGTCATTCCTGAAGTCGCCATTCCTTAACTGGCAGAACACCAACGGCCCTTGCAAGCGTCAAGATAGGGATTCTGGGCCCAGAAGTTGTGATGTGCAGGACGCAGGACGAGAGGGGCCTTTCCCGCTTTTCCACCCCACGCCTGACCCAACTTGGGAGAACTGGGGACACGCAGCTCCCTGGGGCTCCTCACCTTCCTTGCCCTCACGCTTTGGTTTTGTTCCCTGCTGAAGGGAAAGGACATTTGGGAAGGGCTGTCATTCTGGCTCCACCTTCCCTCCTCACAGCCTTTCCTGAGTGGTGAAGCCTGATGGGAGCAGGGGGAAGGCCCCAGTCTCTTCCCTCAGCCTCCAAGCCGCCTTCTCCTGACAGTCAGCAAGAGTCCCACGAGATAAAGGGGCAGGATACTAATTAATTACTGTCTCCCCCCCCCCCCCCGCCCCGGCTCTGAGCTAAATCCCAAAACCCCAACCTTTCAGAAGCTGAGGCGGCCCAGCTGTCTGCTTCCGAGCCTCCAGAAGGTCACTGGAACCAGCTCTCTTCATTCCTAGCTCAGCAGATTTGGTTCTGGTGTCCCAGACAACAGTCCCACCCCACCTCACCCCAAGGGAAAGCATTCGACAGAGTCAGTGTTCAGAGAACAATGCAACCAGACTAACGTCCCTCCTTCCACACCCTCCAAGGCTACAAATGCCTTCTCAGTTATCAATCCAGCAACCGGGGAGGGTCAAGTTGTCCTGTGCCTCAGCTTCCTTGTGTCAACAATGAACCAATGGTGCAGCCACTCTGGAAAACAGTATGGAGGTCCCTCGAAAAAACTAAAAAGAGAACTACCCTACGACCCAGCCATTGCACTACTAGGCATTTATCCACGGGATACGGGCGTGCTGTTTCAAAGGGACACATGCACCCCCGTGTTGATAGCAGCACTATCGACAACAGCCAAAGTATGGAAAGAGCCCAAATGTCCATCGATGGATGAATGGATAAAGACGATGTGGTATATATATACAATGGAGTATTATGCGGCAATCAAAAAGAATGAAATCTTGCCGTTTGCAACTACGCGGATGGAACTGGAGTATTATGCTAAGTGAAAGTGGTCAGTCAGAGAAAGACAAACATCATATGACCCCACTCATATGAGGACTTTAAGAGACAAAACAGATGGACATAGGGAAGGGAAACAAAAATGATATAAAAACAAGGAGGGGGACAAAACAGAAGAGACTCTTAAATGTGGAGCAGACGGTTACTGGAGGGGGTGTGGGAGGGGGGATGGGCTAAGTGGGGAAGGGGCACTAAGGAATCTACTCCTGAAATCATTGTCGCACTATATGCTAACTAATTTGGATGTAAATTAAAAAAAATAAAATTAAAAGAGAATAATAATTAAAAAAATGAACCACTGGTAATACATAGGCCTTGTTCAGTACACAACACAGATGAAGGGGTTCAGAACAAAGGGGATAAATTAAGCTCATGTGGTCTGGGCTTTGCATTTGGAGGAAGGCAAGGCCCATATCAGAGTCAGGGAAGCTGAGGTCCGTTGTCCCAACCCTAGTGACTGGAGAGAGAAGACAAAGTTCCTGTTCTTTGTCCAATCTGAGCCTTTTTTGTCTCCAGGAAAGAAGAGGGACAAAGCTTCATGATTCAGAGGGGAGACACCTGCTCCACCAGGCTGGCTGCAAGAACACAGGGATAAAAGACACAAACCCTCTTACTTGTAAGCCCGTGGGCCATAGGTCTGGGGACTGTGTGTGACATGCAGCAGGGGCGAGGGGGTACCCACGAATGTTAGTCCGACAACACCTGCCTAGGTGCGGAGATGCGGAAGGGCGGCCGCATACAAACTGCTTACCGCCTGGGCCTTCTCGGTTGCTGTTGGCCAGCACCTCACACACAGTAGGAACGGAATGGGTGATGGCCGTGGTTGCAGAGGCAGTGGGAGGAGTGGACGTGTGCCATTGCACTTTGGGAGCTGGAACTGTGAGTGAGAGAGGCAGGAGGGCTCAGCTTCCGGTCCCTCTCGCTGGGGGATGTGAAGGCAGGTTCCATATGCTCCGGGGCCCCCTCCTCGCCTCCCCGCTCCCAACTGGCCGGCCCATGCTGATAAGAGTCTAGGAAGCAGGGGCTTTGTCTGGGGGAGAGGAGAGCAGTAAATCAATGGGAGCAGAGAGCAGGGGCCTGGACAATTGCTTCTGGGGGGGAGGAGCCCTCATCTCAGGGAGGCGCATGGAGCAAGGGGGGGCAAAGGCAGGCGGATGGCAGCAAAGCTTTAGTGTTAGCATCACCCCTCACCTGCCCTGGGGGAGCCAAGCCGGCCTCTCCCCCCAGGGAGGGCTCAGCTGCTCATCTCTCCTAGACTGGGGGACACAGATGGATTGTGGGAAATTCCGAACACCTCCTTCTGCTGGGAGTGAGGAGTCTGGAACTTCCCATGTGCTTGGGGAGCTTGCCAAGGGCTCTGAGGGCAGAGGCATCTCCCCAGATTGCTGTCTGCTGTAGGGAGGATCCAAAGTGATCCTGGGAACGCAGGCCACCAGTGGAACGGGCCAGAAAATGGCTGTACCTGGGGAAGGTCATTGCCGTCTTCCCCCTCTGTGGACTGAGGACAGCTGTAGAGTGCTCCCCCTGCTATCCCAGAGAGGAGAAGTGAGATATAGAAAGGAAAGGACTTAGAGAACTATTGAAGAAGGCTGTCCCATAGAGTCAAAGAATGGAGAGTGTGTGGATTAACCTTACGGAAAAGGGTGAGGGCAGTGGTTTCCCCATCTGTAACAAAGTGACACCAGAGATGTTAAGTTAAACAAGATCACATGTTGGAAGCACAGAGGAAAATGCCTGGCACATGATCATTCCTTGGCAAATTGCTGAAGTTATAATCATTAATAGATTAAAGGGATCACATAAAACCAGTAGCATTCTTCTTTTTTTTTTTTTAATTTTTTTTCCACGTTTATTTATTTTTGGGACAGAGAGAGACAGAGCATGAACGGGGGAGGGAGACACAGAATCGGAAACAGGCTCCAGGCTCTGAGCCATCAGCCCAGAGCCCGACGCGGGGCTCGAACTCCCAGACCGCGAGATCGTGACCTGGCTGAAGTCAGACGCCCAACCGACTGCGCCACCCAGGCGCCCCCAAGTAGCATTATTCTAAAGCTGTGCCGTCCAGTTTAGTAGCCATTAGTCATATGGGACTATTTACATTGGAATTAATTAAGATGAAATAAAATTAAAATGCCAGTCGCTCGTCATGCTAGCCACATCTCACCGTGTGGCTCAACGGTCACAGTCTCCAGAGGCGACCACACGGGACAGACAGCCATGGCGCACTCTACCATCATGCAGCAGTCTATCTGGACAGCACGGGGCCAGAGTCTCTGCAAGCCACCTTCCGGTTCTAATATTTTTTGATTCTCTGGAACATGTACTTCCACACCAGCTGCTCTGGGCTCAGGGTCCTCAGGGAGTACAGGTACCCTGCAAGTCCTCAGCTACAGCAAGAAGCAGGGGAAATCTGCCACCACCACCAGAGTTTGGTACATTTCAAAGTCGCATCAGAATTGATTTGGAGAATCCATCACTTTTTAAAGCATATACATTAAGAGATTCCCCTCCAAGATGGGGAATATTGTTACTGACAGCCTGTTGGGGGCAGGCTTGGGGGAGGCACTGGGGAAAGGTTACACAGCAAGCAGCTCACTCTGTGCAGAGAGGAGAGGTGGTAAGGGGGAAAGAATGGGGGAGCCCGTTCCTCCCCTGCCTTCCTTTTCTGTCTTGGATTGGCCAACTTCTGGCAGAGACCAGAGGGAGGAGGAGGAGGAGGAAAGAGGTGAGCTGCAGGGTCCTTTGGTTTAGAACAGGAAGAGCAGGCACACAGGGAAAAGATAGAGGAGTGGCCACCAAGGACAGGGGGCTTAGAAGTCCTCCTTCCCTGCGCCTCCCCCATCCCACCCTACCACCCAGACCTGGAGCCTGTGGTAATCACAGGGAAACAATCTGTCCCTAAACAAACAGCACTTGAAGCGGGTGCCAGAGTGCGTTCATTGATAACCCAGGTCGAGACAGGGGAGGAAGATCTCAGAGGAACGGGAGAGGCACTCCCAGGCCTAGACCCCAGCCAAGGAAAAGAGGGGGCCTGCAAAGGGAAGGGAAGAGGGAGACAGAAAGAGGGGACCACTGTCCCCACCCCTGTTCCCCCCGCCCCCGCCTGCCATGCAAATAGCCTCGAAGGAAGACGAGGCAGGGAAGCTGCAACAAGAAGGAACAGAATGCTCTCGGGAGGGGAGTGGAGAGGAGGAAAGGGAGAAGGATGCTGTACTGGTGCCGGTCAGGACAGGTGCCAGTCCGGGTAAGTGACACCAGAGTAACAGGTGCGGCTGCCTGCACCTGTCAGAGCGTGTGAGCCACTGTGCTGCTGTTGCAACTCCCGGCTGGGCCCGGGGACGGCACAGCCTACGGAATTCCCAGGGCCTGGTGCAAAATAAAAACGCAGGGCCCCTTGTTCGAAGATTAAGAATGTCAGGACGGCAACAGCAGAGCATTAAACCAGGCCTTGCTGAGCCTGTGGGGCCCACTGCGCAGGCTGTATGCCCAGGAAGTCCATCCAGCCTGGGGGTGCCAGGCCCTCCGTGCCACTTCCCCTGGGACTTGTGAGGGCGGAAGACGGCCGATCCCCTCTGCGGCTCACTCTCTTAATACAGGGCAGAGCACAACAAGTGGCCCCGCTCCTCCCATCTCTACTCCCCCCCCCCCCCCCCCTTTCTTGGCTCACATGCCCAGAAACTTGGCTTTTGCTCTTGCCCTGCTGGGTCCCGGGCCCGGCCCTTCCCCTTTCTTGTGCCTGGTTTCTGTTTGCCTGTGGGGAGCCCGGCAGCTGAAGCGCCCAGCTGAAAGCCACCAGGGGCTTGGGTTTGCCTTATCTCTCAAATCTGCCTCCAAGATGGCACAGGGAGTGCTCCGTTCCTACCCAACAGTCCCCTTCAGGGCCACCTAACATCAGCATTATGCCCTCCAACCTTTTTCGTCCCAAGAAAGTGGCACGGCTACAAAAGAGCTCCTGGCTAAGGGAGGTGGGGGCGGCGGGGCAGCGGGGTGGGGGAGTCAACATTTCTGCTTTGGAGACAGATCAGGCTTTCATTTTTTGTCGCATGTGCACACATGAGTACACATGCGTGCTGAGCATACACACACACACACACACACACACACACACATATACACACACCATCAGCTGAAAACAGTGCACCTGCCCCCTCCAACAAAACCCAGAACTCTGGTCCACATTCCCTGCAGGAGTCTGACTTATCTGGAGATGGTGCCTGGGTCAAAGAGCACAAATGTTTTGGAAGCTGAGGGAAGGAGGGACCTGAAGTTGAGAGAAAGGGAACGAGAGACACCCGAACCCAAAAGATTGGTCCTCTTTTTTTTTTTTCTGGATTTGTCTGGCTCCCAAATGACAAACTTTGTCTTCTTCATGAGAGTCGCACTCCCGGGCCACTGCCAGCTCTCTGCACCGCCTCCCTCACGGGTTCTGTCCTACCCTCTTCCTCTCCACACCTAAGTAAAAAAAGATGGAAGGACAAGCCACAGCGATCCCAGCCTCTTTGGCGGGGCCTCTCTGCCTTCCCTCTTGCCTGCTCCCAGGAAATCAGCCCACGAGAGGGCAGGCCGGGGGCGCTTCTGCCCGGGGCTCCCAAGCCCCTCTCTGGAGACAATGGCTCAGAGAGGGAGGACGCAGCCAGCCAGCTTTATGTGCAGGGTGGCCACACACAAAACCATTGTCTCCACATCAGGATAGACAATGGTTTGTATCTCCAGCTCCTGTGCCAAGTAGTTCACCCCCTTGGATGAAAGCAACCCTCAACATTCCCTTGTAAGAAATAGCCTGATACTGAAATCTGGCCCCAAGCTGAGAATTTGTATCCGGCTGTAACAAAAGCCCGTTCTAGCTGACGGACTGGGTGTATCCAGCGCTCCCTTACCTGGTCCAGAGCCACCCAGGCAAACACACGGGGACAGATCACCACTCTCACCACTCACTCGCCGGCCTCTGCTTGCTCGTCCCCCGACTCCTTTCACACTCAGGAATAGGGAAAAGGTTTCCTTTAATACTCACCAGGTCCCTGGTGGGTAGCAATCATTAACAGCCACACATGCTGACTGGCCTTAACCCCTTCAGCGCTGGGTTGCCTCCGGCTGACTGATGGACAGCCCTGTCCTCTCTTCCCAGCCCTGGGCCAGCCCAACTCCCACCTTGATGTCACCCACCTGAGTAATGCCGGCCTCCCATGTGGAGAGCGGAGAGCGGGAGCCCTCTAGTCCCACCCAGGCTGCCCCGCCTGATTGGAGCACACTCCAACCTGAGGCGCTTGGCTCTGGCGTGGTGCCCAATTGGATGAGCCCACATTATGAAATATTTGCCTAGCAGGCCAATAGAGGAGCCGGGATCTGGGGGAGGGGATGCTATTTTTATTTATTCCTGGAGGAGGGAGAACAGACAAAGGTAGTCCCTCGCATCCCTAGCCCTGGGACGGGAAGCAGTGGGAAGGTGGTCTCAGGTGGATGGAAGCGTCTCTAGCTTCTCTGTCCATGTACGGGGCACAATCCTTGAAGGCTTCTGAGCATTTCAGCTCCTGGCTGTTTAGCGAGAGGGCTTCGTTGCCTTAATAATCCCCTGCCTCGCTCAGGAGTTTGGAGAGTCTTAGCAGGAACTGTAACAGAAACCAAGAAAGGAAACTCCTTGACCGGCAAAGGATTGCTCGTCTCTACTTAAACTGTGCAGCTATAGGTGGTCTTCTTTATATTTCAAAGTTGCAGAAATTGTTTTGTTTTTGGGTTCTTTTTTGTTTTTGCATCTTTGGAGGATGCAGCTGAAAGGTGGGCAGGAATGAGTGGAGACAAATCCCCTCTTTATCCCTTTAAAAATAGGCTTCTGATTTGGGGAAATCTAAATCCAGCATAAAAGTATCCACATGTAGGACACATGCAAATCTATGCAGATATGTGCAAATGAGCAGCTCCGGGCTTTTCAGAGTAAGTCCTTGCCGGGATTTTTCTAGTTTGAGGAAGAAACCAGGTAGTCTCAAAACCTTATATCAGAGCATCTTACTAGAGCTTAAAGATAGCAGCCGAGAGAACATAGAGAGCTCAGCAAACAGATTTATCGAACATGTACTACGTGTAAGGCCTTTAAGTATACTCTATTAGAGTGTTAAAAACATGATCATAAATATATAGCATACACAGGAGAATGCAAGTGCCCTCCCCCTGCACGCCCGCAATGAATACCCACTTCTCCTTTCAGGGCCCAGTGAGTGAGCTGGCTGCTCCAGGCCTTGCCAGCCTGGGTCTAGCAGCTGGCACCTCCTCCTTATCACCCCTGGTTCCTGTTTGTCTACCAGTAAGCCCAGCCACTGTGGCCCAGGACCCTGGCTTAAACCAGCCCAGGGGCCTTATCTTATCTCCCAGGCTGCCTTCCCAGTGGCCTGATGGCTGGTTGGCCCTAGTCTCTTAAAGGGGCTGCACTATATTTCCATCTAGTCGGACCTCAAGAATACCCTCAGAAATCTAGGGAAGCACAGCCTGTGGAGGGTCAGATTCACCACCCCACCCCCTCTTGGCATTCCCTTTACAGCCACGGCAGGCTGCGGGGCTGCTACTGGAATGACTTACTGACTTAAAACAGGGAAAGATGCTAACGTTGTTACATACCACTTTAAATGCTTATCATATCATGCAAAGGCCCTGCACCTCAGTATTTCCAGGCCCCAGTTCTGTTATTGAGTTTTTAAAAGCCGGGGGGGGTGGTGGTGGTGGTGAGAGGCTCAGGATACACCGTCAATATAGTAAAATCAGTTGTACCTCTAGCTACTAACCTGAAAATTGAAATTTTAAAAACGCCATTTGCAATAGAATTAAAAGTGTGAAATATTAAGAAATACCTTTGGCAAAAGATGTGAAAGACCTATATACTAAAAATTATAAAACACTGCTGAGAGAAATTAAACCAAATATAAATAAAAGGAGATAGGTATTGTTTGCATGGATCGGAAGATTCCATATCGTTAAGGTATCAGTTCTCCCCGTATTTTTCTACAGATTCAACACGATCCTTTGTAAACGCTGACAAGCTGATTCTGAAATGCATCTAGAAATCAAGGGACCTCTAATAACTAAAAAACTTTCAAAAAGAAGTGCAAAGTTAGAAGCCTTAGACTCTCTGACTTCAAGACTCATTGTAAATCTACAGTAATCAAGACAATGTGATATTGGCATAAAGATATATGTATAGACCAATGGGACAGAATAGAGAATCCAGGAATAATCTATGCATATATGGTCAATTGGTTTGCCACAACGGTGTAAAGGCAATTCAATGAGGGATTGACAGCCTTCTTAATACAGGCTGCCGGAAAAAACAGAGATCCCGACACCTAAGGCAAACAAAAACAAGCCCCCTGACCCTACTGTAAAAAAATTAACTGAAAAGGAACCAAGATCTAAATGTAAGAGCCACAACTGTAAGATTGCTAGGAGAGACCATAGGAGAAAAATCTTCAGTGATTTTCGGTTTGGCAAATGTCTTAAATATGACACAAAATTCACCAACTTCATCAAGAAATCATCAAGAAATTGAACGTCACCAAAATGAAAAACCACTCTTCAAAAGATGCGGTTACAAAAAGGAAACGGCAAGCCATAAACAGGGAGGACACATTTGCAAAACATGTACCAGACGTAAGATTTTTATCCAGAATACATAGAGAACTCTTGCCACTAAATATTAAAGACGGCAAACACCACCACCACCACCACCACAAAAAATATGGGCAAAAGACGTAAACAGACACTCCACCAAAGAAGATCTACAATGTCAAATCAAGTACACGAAAAGATGCTCAACATCATTAGTCATTAGGGAAAGGCAAATTGAATGCACAATGAAATAACGCTACACACCCACTAGAATAGCTAAAATTAAGACTAATCATACCAAGTGTTGACAAGACTGTAGGGGAATGGAACTCATCCACTGCTGATGAGGATATAAAGGGTACCTCCACTTTGGGAAAGTTTGGCAGTCTCTTAATAAGTTAAACGTGTGGTTATCTTACAACCCACTGATTCCTAGGTATTTACCCAAAAGAAGCGAAAAGCATGTGTCCACACAAAGACTTGTGCACAAATGTTCATAGCAGCTTGTCAGAGCCCCAGGCTGCAAAAAACCCCAAATGTCCACGAACAGGTGAATACAATGTATGTGCTACACCCATACAACGGGCTATGCCTTGACAATAGGAAGAAATGAATTATTACGGGTGCATCTCAAAATAATTATGCCGAGTGAAAGAAGTCAGACACCCCCAAGGTGGAAAATGTATCCTGTATGACTCCATTATATGAAATTTTAAAATGCAAACTAATCTATAGTGACAGAAAGCAGATGAAAGTTTGAGGGGGAGTGGGGTAGATGGCAGGATTTCAAAGAGGCAGGAAGAAACTGGAGAGCCACACGTCAGGGGACATTATGTTAATCGTGGTCGTAGTTTCACAAAACCCATCAGATGTTACCCTTTAAATATATGCAGTTTACCTTCAGTTAATTGTACCTCAGTAAAGTAGAAAAACTTTCGTTTGAAACATCAGTACAATACAAAACAACACAACAGCTCCACCTGGGTCCTACCCATTATGTTTTACACTGTGATGGATGTGGGCAAGTGGTGGTGGGGGGGACAGGCTGGGGTTCCAGCTTTGCCTGGTGACTTAGTCTGACAGAAATGCTGGTTCAAGCCAGGGATGAGCATGGGCCCTGAATCGGCCTGAATACCTCGCATGGATTCAGGTCAAAAATGTGGCAGATCTGAATACGGTCTTTATAAAAATAAAGGATTATCTTATGACAGAAGGGAAAATATGAAGTACAACCCTTTATGATCCCCAAAGCACTCTTATCCTTATCTCATTTGGTTCTTTCATGGCCCCATGAGGCAGGCAGAAAAATATTATCACCCCTCATTTTAACAAAAACCCTGAAGTTCAAGGAGATAGAGTCTTGGCCAAGATAACCCACCTGCCATATGGGAGGGGAGGCTAAACCCTGATGGGGTCTTTCAATCTCGGTTCAAGGCTCTTTCCTGTTGCCACAAGAACTGTCCCCAGCCGGGGTGACTGGCTCCGACTGTGGACCGTGGACCAGCGTCCGGTGCTCACCCTGCCCTGGGTGGATGTTCTGGTGACTGATCCAGAAGGGGCTCCCAGGGTGGATGAAAACAGGGGCAGATCTGGGGTCAGAATAGGATCAACGAACGGGAACCATGCAGTGTTAAGAGAGAGGAGACTGTTAGAGACGAGAGGATCAAGGATCTAATTTGATCACACATTTGATGAGAAGCGGGAGGATGACAACCAAAGCCACTCCCAAGGCAGGAAGTCTGGTGGGTGTGGAAGCAGCTGGAAGCTGTTAGAGGGCTCCAGGCCAGCAACCCGGCTGGGCTCCAGGCCTCTGTACCCCTCCTCTCCCTCCTCTTCTCTCCCTGCCCCGCCCTCCCTCCTCCAGCACTCTGGCCAGGGCACAAGAACAGTGGCTGGCTGGGAGCCCCACCTCTCTCTCCCCCTTGTTCCCAGGACAGGATGCTGGAAGGGAGGAGACCTAACTGTGCAGGGCATGGGGACACGACATGTAAGGGGCATCCAAGAACTCAGTAATCAAGATTGATACTATTTTCTTAATGGAATATTTTTCAAAATAAAAATGCAAAAAAAAAAAAAAAACAAAACCAAAAAACCCATGATAAATGACATATTTTAAATAAAACCCAGATCGGTATTACTGAATTTCCCTCTTGTCTGAGGCTCTAGCATGGCCTACAGGGGCACTGCTATCGGTCCCGTCTTTACTTAAACTGCTGATATTTCGTTCTTTATGAAATTTTGGCACTAATTTTGAGTTTTTAAAAATATTGCTCTCGGTTGGCGGGGTGGGGGGCACAGGGGTGGCTCAGTCGATTGAGCGGTCGACTCTTGATTGTGGCTCAGGTCTGATCTTACGGTTCATTGCGATGGAATCCTGCATCAGGCTCTGCTCTGACAGCACTGAGCCTGCTTGGGAGTTTCTCTCTCTTTGTCTCTCTCTGCCCCTCCCCTACCTGTGCTCTCTCTCTCTCAAAATAAATAAACAAGAAAAAATAGTAAAAAAAAAAAAATACATAAAAATACTGCTCTGGATAATTGAGTTTTTTGGCACCCCTTAAGTGTTGTCCCTACGAGGGAACTCACATCCCTTACCTCATTCAGACCTGCTCAAGGATGAGGCTAGGGGGGCATGGGAGGGAGCTGGGAAGACTGGACAAGGCCCAGAAAGGGCTAGGGAGGGTCCTGCACTCTTCGAAACACCTCGAGGCACGAATAACAGAAAAAGGCTGAGGACTTCTTCTAGAGTAAAGGGGAATAAAGAGGCATGGTCCTGGATTGGATTCTAATGATTAGGGCAACTGATAAAATTTAAATATGGATTGTTTATTAGGTACTAGTCCTGCATCAACGTGACATTTCCGAAATCTGTTCGTTTGTACTGTGGTTATGCAAGAGAATATCCTTGTTTTGAAAAAGGAAAAAAAAAAAAAAGATGATGCAGAAAGAAGGGCTGGAGGGAAGCCCACGCCCCTCTTTCTCTAGTCTCTCTCCTCCCATTCTAGGCAGTCCCAAGAGGGAACAGTAGGAACTGGGGTTGGCAGAAAGTCTTGTCCAAAAGATCGGGTATTGGAGAACCGGCTGAACATTTTCCTCACAAAACAAGAATTAATTTTGAATTTCCCAATCCTCCTCACCCTCCTCAGGAAGACTTGACAACCGGCACAGAAAAGAAAAGGAAATTAACACCTATCCCTGCCATGACGCCATGACGCCATGACGCTAGCAAATTCTGATAGGTGCTGAGATCCAGCCTAGGGAGGAGGAACCTGAGAGGTCAGGTAGGTAGCCCGAAGCTACAGGGTTAGGAGGTAGGAGAGTTGGGACCATAGCCCAGGACACAGTCCAAAGCCGGCTCTCTTCCCACTTCATGTAAGTTGTGCAACTTGAAATTCCCTTCTCATGCATCATCCTACAAACTAATCCTTTAGTTTATTTTTACTGAGTTGAATCTGCATTGGTCTTGAGATTTTTGGCTCCGGAGTCAGACTGCCCCAGCTCCAATCCTGGCTCCACCAGTTACCAACTAAGGAGCTTTGGGGGAGTGACTCAACCTCTCTGTGCTTTCACTCCCCTATCTGTAGGGTAATATATGCACCTACCTCCTGGGTTTGTCATAGGATTAAATGAGATTATCCAAGTAGAAAATTTAAGAGAGGTCCTGGCACTTAGTAAATGTTCAGTAAATGCAAGTAATCATTCTTATCTGCGCCTGTGCCCTGGACTGCTCACTCATAGGAAGCAATGGCCTGATTTTTACCATAAAGCCCCTTAGCACTTTGATACGTAAAAATGGATGGTTAATAATTGCTCCTAAAGAAGCTATTCATCAAGGGGCGCCTGGGTGGCTCGGTTGGTTAAGCGTCTGACTTTGGCTCAGGTCATGATCTCATGGTCCTTGGGTTCGAGCCCCACGCCGGGCTCTGTGCTGACAGCTAGGAGCCTGACTGAAGCCTGCTTCGGATTCTGTGTCTCCCCCTCTCTCTGCCCCTCCCTCCTTGCACTCTGTGTCTCTATCTCTCTGTCTCTCTCTCAAAAAAATAAATCGGGGTGCCTGGGTGGCTCGGTTGGTTAAGCGTCTGACTTTGACTCAGGTCATGATCTCACGGTTTGTGAGTTCGAGCCCCGTGTCGGGCTCTGTGCTGACAGCTAGGAGCCTGGAGCCTGCTTCGGATTCCGTGTCTCCCCCTCTCTCTGCCCCTCCCCTGCTCATGCTCTGTCTCTCTGTCTCTCAATAATAAATAAAGGTTAAAAAATTAAAATAAATAAATAAATAAATAAATAAATAAATAAACATTAAAAAAAAAAAAAAAAAGAAGTTATTCCTCAAGATGGCACTTAGCCATTCCTAAATCTGGTTTGTAATGTCTTTAAGGTACTACGCACCTCAGAAAAAGGGATCATCTGCAGCGGTCACCTGTCCCCCTACCCTGAGGATCCAGAATAATCAACATCTGAGAATCTCAAATGGGAGGGAGGTTTGGCCTGACGTACTTTGAACTGGAAGGTGCATATTTTTTTCCTGGGTCATATCGAACTTGGAAGTTAAAAAGCAAGTCAATGCCAGGGGCTACATCACTGGGCAGGAGTCAAATGAGGAGCCCCAAGTTCTAGTGTTTGCACCGTACCCCTCCAGCGGTATAATGTGGACAAGGGCTTGCCCCTTGGGGCCCACTGGACAGGAAACAGGGACTCACCTTGCCCAGAGAGTGAACGAGAGGGACCAGAGAGACCACGGAGACCTGAGCACTTTAGGTTCTTCGAGAAAGCCCCTCTCTCGGGCTAATTTCCCATCAGGACCCCTGGCCCCAGTGTAGACCTTTGGACTCAGCTAGGGAGGACCCACAACACATGAAGGACATGGACTGACAGGTCATTCATCTAAGGTGCTGAAGAGAGGCAGGCCAACGGCAGGGTGGCCAAAAGTCAACAGCAGTCAGGTTTCGCCAAGACGGTCCTTCTGTGACAAGGGCAGAGCTGGAACAGGGCAACTTTCTAACTATAAACAGATACCCGAGAAGCCACAAGGCACACAGGACTTGTGTGGGGATGCGAGTGAAGCAAGGGAGACACCAGGGGGTGTATGTCTAGGGGACAGGGCTGTGCGAAGTGGCAGCAAGGGACTGGGGCAGGTGAATGTATCTTGGTGATGGGAATACAGGGGGCAGAGCCAGATTTTGTGGGGCTGAAAGCTTATGCAACCTGAGGGGTCCTCATTAAGAAAAAGACTACAAATACAAATACAGATGGGGTCTTGGAGGGGGCCTGGAACTAAACTGCGTGGCTCACGCCATGGGGGGGCGGTAAGCTCGCCCCCACACCTGTCCGCATCTCTGAGCGGACAGACTCACCTGTGCTTGTTTGAACCTTCCTGCCCCTGCCTCGGCACTATTTCCCTTTCCCTTCACACCCGTGCTTTGCTGACCTGATTTTGCTTCGTGGTAGACAGCGCGAATTAGTCAGTGCCCCCACGCCTTGGAATTAAATTCCTCCCCGCCTCTGCGCAATAGGTATTTGGATTTTGTGCCACGCCCCAGCCCCCCCCCACCCCTCCAATGCACTACACCCTCACCATCACCATCAGGGGCTCAGTTCCTCCCTATCCCAGGAGCCCCACCTTTCCCAAAAGGCATTGCAGGCACCCTCCAAGCTGCCCGAAGGGGTGAAACCGAGGCTCTCCCTGACGCCTGGCCCCTTGCATTCCAGCCCTGCGCCCAGACTTTGACCTTCTCCTGTGGCTGGCTGCAGATGTGTTCTGTGTTACAGAAATAGCCCAGCTCCTGGGCCCCTGCAGGCCCTCCCTCTGCTTTACTCAGAGATACCCCACCTCCCAGGCTCCAGGAGGGAAGTGCTCAGTTCTCCACTCCTCTCTCCCCCAGGCCCCTCACGGCGCAGAGCCAGATGGGGCCTGCCTCCCCCCTGCTCCTTCCAGCCCCAGTGCTTCTGTGCCATATCTGCCATTACAGCTGATGGAGGGGAGCGGTTTGGCGGAGGAAGGTATGAAGGAGGGCGTAAAGAAAAAGGGGGATAGCACCATGAAGAGAGTATACAATCTGACCCCCGTACGGTTTGTCTCTTCTCCGAGGTTCATTTGGATAAAGGGCAGCAGCCAGCCGGAAATGGTTCCAAATCCCAGACACCCTGGCCCAAATTCCCATTCTCTCATACAAGAGGGTGATTTCATCGTCACGGATTCAATCCTAACCTAAACAAGATGGTGGGCATCGGTCTTCCTCGTGAGTCCAAGATGGAATGTGGGACAATGGATCCAATTACGTTATTAATAACTGAATTTAGAAACAGTAACGGGCTTTCCAACTGTGAGGCTTTTAGATGTTGACGCCCTAGTGTCTGATGGAACAATAAAATCTTTTCATAAAGGACTTCACTAAAGAGACAGAGTGTTACCTATGGGTAAGGCAGGGGCCTGAATGGCCTTCTAGGTTCAGGTTCTGTGCCTTTTCCACTCACAGGGAGTGGCAGTGACACTGCAGTCTGGCCACCGACTAGGTCCCTACCCGTCCCCATGATCAGGCAGGAAAAGAGCCGAACGGGAGAGGTCGGGGGCGTATAAAGTCTTCAAGCCAGACTCCTCTAGGCTTGGAGGCCCACGAAGGGCTAACATGTACTAGGAAGCACCCACCCTTTCTAGAAACTGCCCCAACCCCAATACCCACATAGTTACAGTGGTAACAACCATGTCCCTAAACCTGACGCCACTCTCGTGGTTACAGGGGGTAGCCACCTGGTCTCAACCCAACGAAAACCCTCCTCAGGGATGGGAACGGGGATTGAGAGAGAAAAGAGATCCGAGACCTCTTCCAGGTGACCTGTACACGAGGGAGCCACTGGAGGCCACCTTCTGGACCCCGTAGGCTGCCCAGGAAGCTGAGTAGCCTGTCTGCAGTGAGACCAAAGACTGAAGCCAGCACAGGGAGAGCGGCAAGACATCATACTTGTGGCATTCGGCTTCTTGCTTCTAGTTTGTTCCTGTGACCCAGCCGTTTCTCTGACCCTTACAATAAAATCCCCTCTGGGGCGGAAGGTGCTGTGAGTGGCTTCAGTAGTGTGCGCTCAGAAGTCCTAATTAATACCAGGAAGAGGAACAAGGTGCCTTCTGGAAGACCCAACGTCTCACTGACTCTGCACACATGGCTGGTACGAGGAGAAAAGGAAGAGAAGCAGAGGAAGAAAGGAAAGGGTTGAGAGCCGGGCCCAAGGGCGGCACACAACCGGGCTGGGAGGCCCCGGGCCAGCCCAGAGACCAGGTCGGCAGAGAGGGCAAGGAGGAAGGTAAGGGTCAGAGAAAAGGAGTCTAAGTTTGCTACTACTCAGCTTAGAAAAGCTTCTGGGATGTTTAAGAGGGAGCCGGCAACCACAGAGGCAAGCTCAGATCCCTAAGGAAGGTGGCAGGTGACCACAGCTGACAGAGGGAGTCGGGGAGCTCCGGGCCAACAAGCTGACGTGGCTTTGAGACATGTTCTCAGAGGACAGCCACGATTCAGGGGAGAGAAAAAAAATCATCTTGTCTTCTTTCTCCTGAACTTTCCAAAGCAACTGTGGGTCTTCTGCTACCTCTGAGCCTCACAGTCCTCTGAGTTCAAGGGGACCGGTCTGCCCCTCAGGTCTTCTAAACTACTTCCCTGGCACCATTTCCATGAGCTAATGGTCCCTTTAAGAATATTTTCCCCCCATCTGTTCTCTACTGGGCTGGAGCAGATGTTCCTCGTTCCTATGGCAACGGACCTACCACCCTTCCTAATGGGTATCTTCCTAGTGAAGGGCACAGCATAGCCGCTCTCCTCCCAGAGCAGAGTCCCCTGACAGCAGGCTCCTGACCACACAGGAACACCGTGGACACCCGTGTGCCTAGATTTCGAGAGTTCGGCCCTTACCTGACCTAGAGGTGGCCCAGGAATGGCAGTTGTCATCTGACAACACACAGAAGGTCGAGGGAGGGAGATTATCTATGCCACTGCTCCCACAACAGACCAATGTCCATCTTTCCAATGAAGTGTTAAAAGCACATGCTGTATCTTCAGCAGATTACATTAGCACTTGCTTTGACCTTTTTTCACATCACTAATGAAGACCAGTGAGACCCCCTAATCGAATTCTTATTTCAAGCTGCGCATCACTCTCGACCTTATGGGGGCTTTGTGATCCTTCCAGAGAGTCCTTCTCGTAAGACCAGTCCCTACTCAAGGCAAGAAGACTTCAGGCAATTGGTGGGAAAGCAGGAAGCAATGTGCATTCCACTGGTTCTGCACGGGGGTTGTTTCCACTGCAGATGATGCTTCTCTCACTAAACCCAACTTGACCCCATTTGTTCTTGGCTCTCTCAGCCCCCATGAAGCCAGCTGGATTCTTCTTGTAAGCCACAAAGTTGACTGAACTTTAGCTTCCTCTCTTCCGAGCTTTTAGCCTACTGGGATCCCACAAGTCAATGTATAAATAAGAACAAGCCAATAAATGATCCCTATCAGATGTGCAGAAAGCACCTCCCTAATTGGGTACAATGCCAAAGTCAGAGCTCCCACCCCCACCCTCTGCTCTCTTTCCCTCACTGCTGGAGCGGCAAAGTGTGCCATACCTTGGAGGACAAAGCCTGGCTCTGGAGGTGGACAGTCCTGGGCTGGAATCACCCTTATTGGCTGAAAGGCGTTAGGCAACTTATTGATCATCTCTGAGACCTAGCTTCATCCTCTGTAAAATGAGAATGCTAATTCCACCCGATAGGATTATACAATGCAGTACAGAACCACAATGCCTTAACAGCATCTCCAAATCCACAAACATCTGAAAATTGAACGTTTTTCCTAACTCAACGGGTGGCAGACCCCAACTTAACCTGAACCTAGTTAGCAGCAAAGCATGACCTGAACTGGCATGAGACTCTTCAGAGGCTTTGTTTATCCCGGTTCTGTGACTCTTTAGATAAGCCTGGCTGCAGAAATATTAATATGTTTGATTTTGGAGCTGTTCCAGACCCTGCTGGAGGCTTGATGTCTCACACAGTATGTGCATCATGTTACCGTTCTGAAATGCACAGGCCCTGGGGTTTCAGATGACTAACCGTGGAACTGTCTATACTGGTCCTCCAGCCCCTTGAAGACGGGGGTTTCAGGAGAGCCACCAGAGTTATTTAGGCTAAAGATGTTGACAACCATTCAAAACACTTGCCTCGTCACAATCTGGATCTCTCCTGGGTCCCTGGGTTCCTGCAGCCTGCAGCCAGCTCCCCGGAACACATGTTGGCATGGGGCAGCGGAGAGGATCCAAAGACCAGCCTGTCAACCCATAAGAATCTGCGGCCTTTCCACCTGAACAGAGCTGGCACAGGCCCTGTGCTGCTGTTATCTGGTTAGGCTTCAGGTATAGACATGCCCGAATATTCCAAGCATGCCTCCTAACTTCCCACCTCATTGGGCTCCTCTTTCCACCCTACCACCACCCCACAGCTTCACGTGCGCTACCCAGTCCCTAAAGGCACTCCCAGGGGAATAAGTGACTAAGCTTCGGGGACCACTGGGGATGGAGGGGGCCAGAGTTTGTGGAGAACTGAGCTGAAGAAAGGGAAAGATACTGCGTGTAAGAAAGATCGTGAAGATGGGACGCTCTGGGGCGAGAAGCAAACACACAGCGGAACAGGTTTGGCGTGTTTCTCCTGATGCTGTTTCAAGGCCCCAGGAGGCTTTTAAAATGGGAAGCTAGACCTGACCAGTAACTGTGAGCTATGCTGGGCAATGGCTCTTCTAGATCTCTTGGCTCTGGCTGTACATTTCTGGGACTTACAGATGATTATTAAGGACTTGGGCCATGATGAGGCACGGTCATCCAGGCGGGCCTCTCCATTCTGACTCTGGATCTGCTGTCCTCAGGACATCTGTCTCGGCCTGCCACCTCGAGCCAACGGACCCTTTCCCAACAGACATGTATTTGCTGGACACAGACCCGCAACACCGGAAGAGGAAGCAGTCTCTACTCCTCCTGGAGCCACAGGTCTACCCGAAGTTCCGGGAAAGGCCCTGCTGTCAGTTAAATGGAGAATGGAAGCGTGGCAATCAAATTCACCTCCCTCATTTTACAGATGAGGAATCGGGAGGCCCAGAGAGGGACTGAGTTGCCCAAGATCATGCAGTCATGAAGAAAAAGGTCGCCTTGGAGTCCAGAGATTGCTTTCCATAGTCTCACCGTGACAAGGGCGGGGACGTCTTTAAGGTGCCAGTCACGTTCTTGTTGACCTTCATAGTCAGTAAAAGCCAAGCTCCCCCTTTGGCTTGAACATCTCGGATGAGATGCTGATCTCTAAGAATGTGGCTGTACACCCTGACTCCGTGTCCCAGACTTGTCCAACGTTTAATACAAAATCTTCATTAAAGCCACCTTGGGGAAAGCCCCCATCGGTGGTGACCAGAGATGCGCTGAGAGAACCGTTGCTATGTCCCTGTCATGAGCTTGCCCCACGCCCAGGTAGAGACACCAGGTGGACTGTGGAGGGCTCTACCCTCCAGAAGCTCCTCAGGGGGCAGAGATCTTGAATTTGCACCTCTTGGATCCTTTTACCCTCTTGTCTCTCTCCTGCTTCGGCTACTTTGAATAGGTCTGCGGTGTCTGTCATCAGTCACAGCTGTGTGCTTTTCCATAGCGCCGTTCTTTTTTCAAGTTTAAAAAATTAAAAAAAAAAAAAAACCCTCTATGTCCAACGTGGGTCTCGAACTCACAGCCAAGAGCCTCATGCTCTACCCACTGAGCCAGCCAGGCACCCCTCCACAGTGCTGTTCTTAAGGCCTGTGCTGCCCTACCGACCCCTCACTATCCAGCAACCTTTTGGAGAGAAGAATTTCACACACTTGGGCTTGGTCTTCCAGGTCAGAACCTATGGTTTCTCTGTTGTTGTTGTTGTTGTTGTTGTTGTTGTTGTTTCACTAGTTTGTGCCACCTCCCCCTCAGCCCCAGGCAAACTTGAGGTGAGGGGGTGCTACCCACTCCCCCAAATAGAACAACCTGAGTCAAACCTCAGCTGCTTTCCCGGGCGAGGAGGGCTCTTGTTTCAGAACACGAAAATGGGGGAAAATCAGAAAATTCTCTCCTAACGGAGGAGCTCCTTGGCATCTGTCTTCAGGAGAAGGGTCCTAGAATAAATCTCAAAGAGAGCATCTAGTGCAGTGTCCAGGGGGATTTCAAACTGGTGTCCCCTTTAACACTTTCTCCTCTGCAGGTCTGTACACGCATGCACACCCAGCCCTGTGTCTCAGTCTGGCGGCCGGGCTGTCCGGGGATTCCCACATATTTGTTGCTATTCCAGGCTCGACTCCTCAGAAGGGAAGACCCAGACATTCTAAGGCTTCCAGGAGCCTACAGATTTCGGAAAGCTGCAGCTGATATTCTTGAGAGTTCAAGAAAGATCCGCTATTTCAAAAACCGACAGCAAGATTTTTAAATGCCCTTAGCTCCTGCCCATCTCAAGGGGGGGTTTTCCAAATGACTAACGCTGGACACCAAGACCCCAGATATAAAATATACCTCGTGCCGTTCCCCTAATCCAATCCACAAACGCCCTCTCTCTCTCTTCCAAGGATAGAAGGTGATTTCCAACATTTCCAAAAGATAACTGCAGGCATAGGAACTGGCAAAGCCTGATCTTGGAGCCCCTCAGAGAAGGGAGAGTCTCTAGGGCACATTCCTTTGCCAGTGAGCGGCCTCGTCCAGGAGGGAAGAACTTCCCACAACTTTTAAAAATGAGAAAACTGGGGCGCCTGGGGGACTCAGTCGGCTAAGTGTTCGAATCTTGATTTCGACTCTGGTCATGATCTCGCGGTTCTGTGGGATCGAGCCCCGTGTCAGGCTCTGCACTGGCACCTCGAAGCCCGCTTGAGATTCTCTCTCTCTCTCTCTCTCTCTCTCTCTCTCTCTCTCTCTCTCCCTGCCCCTCCCCCGCTCACGCATGTGCTCAATCTCTCTCCAAATCAAGAAACATTTTTTAAAAATGAGAAAACCAAGACTCAGCGTGAGTCTATCATGATCCAAGGGCCCACAGGGAAAGGACAGTGGTGACAAGACCAGAGTCTGGGTTTTCAGGAATCTGCCCAAAGGAGCTGTTATCAGGGAGATTCTCATCTGTTTGGAGAAAGTCCTGCCTGGAGGTAAGATTTTTGGATTTCATGTACCAGTTACATTTCAAAAACTGAAATTTAAGGAACCCCTATCAGGCTGCCAACTTTTTATTTTGCCAAATAAGGACATTTTGAAAGCCCAACTGCCATCTACTCTCACCACCAGCGCATGAAAAGAATAAAAAAGCCATAACCCCAGCATAAATATTGGAGCGCATCTTCCACCCCCAAAAGAAGACCTTTGAACCGAATGCATTTTGTTTCAAGGGGAAAAAAAAAATCGGATCAGGGTTTTCCTTGTTTCTCTCCATTTCACCTCAGACTGGTGAAAACTCCATCACTGACCAAAAATGGATAATCACTGGGCCAGATGACCGCTTAAGCCTGGAAATGAAGAGAAAGATCCTCAGCTTTGGGGATCTGGACCCTTCCAGGAAACCTGGGCCAGACGAATGGGGCAGACGGGGGAAATCAGCAACCAGGCCAGTTACAAAGACGAGAACAAATGCCGGCCACAGTGGCACACACCCAGTGTTCCGTGAGCATCTACCCCTGCGTGCGGCCTCCCAGGTTTCTGTGAGCCCCTGAATTCTACAGTCCCCGCGCCTGTGGAGACAAGCCAGGGAGAGGAGGGAAGAAGACAATCTTCCCAAGTCAAGAATTACCCGAGATGTGAAGGCGGCCTCCGGTGAGCGGTAAAGGGCAGCGAATCGGCAACGTGACACGGACACGGACCCGCCGATGCCATTTGGGTGGCACAATTAGGAGCCCGGGGAGGACTGACTCCCTTCCAGGGAGCGCTTTTTCCACTTCGCCTTCTGCAGATTATTGCTTCGCGCTCATTATGCTGATGGGGATGGCATGGGGGCTGGAGAGGACAGGGAAGTGGATGCAGCTCGTGGTGTAGAGGGAAAAGACTAAAAAAAGGCCCTGGATTAGGAGCTGGTTCTTGGTCTTCGTCCTTGGCCATCTGCCTACTAACCATGAGTTCTCTGGCGCATTTTGGTTCTGGTTTCCTTATCTATATGGTGGGCATGAGATTCTCTCTGTCTTCCTAATGGGGCTGCTGTTAGACAGTGAGATTCTCGGGGACAGGTCTTATCCACATCTGGACCTCAATATCCAACAGGGTACCCGGGGGAGGAAAGGGATTGGTAAACGTCTGCTGCATTGAGCCAGAGTGGCAGAGTTATCTGCGGAGGCGCGCCCACACCAGAAAGCTCCGGTACAAGGGAAGGGCTGTTGTTACCCGTTGGCCAAAACTGCACATGGCGCCAGCTGTCAGATATACAAGGACACTGGAATGCTCTTTGGAAGTGGATGGTGAGGTGAACAAAAAATAAGTTGTTAGATGCCCAGAGTTTCAAGAATAATCAGACTGTACCACCCATTAACGATATCGCCGAACAAATAGCTGCGCGATTGCATGCCAGGTTCGGCCGTCCTACGCAATTTCCTGGTCGAAAATGTGTTTTTACTGTCCTTTGCCCTGTCCACATCGCCTCTCATCCATCTTTCTCATTGTATCCAGAAGCCAGTAGACAAACCCTGGTTCTCTCACCTCTTTGAGGTTACATCTATAATGAGAGTTGAGGTCCCTTGGCCGGCTGCAGCTTTGGAAGGTACCAGAGCTTAGGACTCCCTGGTCCCCTCTCCTGACTCCTTTTCTGTCCACTCCACATTCTGCCTCCGGCTCACTCGGCCACACTCTGCTTCTCGTGCTTATCTCATCACCTTAAATCTGCTTTTCAAAAGCCGCCTCCAGTCTCTTGCCAGTGTCACGGGTCTGGTCCACCCACCAGCCCTCCGGACCCTACCACACAGCATGTGCTGCCCACTGGGCATGACTGTACAGACAGGTCTCAGCGGCCAGGGCAGGCTGCCCGCCCACCAGCTCCTGTAGGAGGTAGGGATCTGGTCTCTGCTCCCGGTCACTGAGAAACACCATGCAAAGCCTGGGAACGCAGACCCGCACACAGCCCAGCCTTACTCGACACCCACCAATCAATGCCAAGCCCCCCCGCCCCCAGGCATCAGCCTCCAACCTGCCCAATTCCGAGACACGGAGAAGAAAATGCTCCCAGCACTTGTCTCTCACAGCTTTGGTTTCCTTAGGCCAGTTCACGCTAATTCCACACGGAGACCATGGTGGGACCCATACTGGTTACACCTTCTCACCGCAAGGACAGCTACGGGACTTATAGTTAGCTTTACTGGGGGTGCTTCCAAGTGCCTGCAGAAAGCAAGCCTGGCTCTCGGGGCATTAGTCCTCTGGAAGTATATTTTCAGTACAGAGCCGTGTCCCTAAGCTCCCTCTGTAGCCCCCCTGCCTCCGAGTGAGGAAATATTCACATTCTAGAAGTCAGAAGTTTTTGATGGGAGATCCCCAAGGGAGATGGACAGTCATGGGGCATTCTTATTTGTTAGTAGAGAAAAAGGAAATAAATGAAAGAAGAATGAAAAGAAAATTTGCTTCCCAGTAGAAACACCCCCCCAATACATACACACGCACAAACGCATACATACACAAACACGCTCTCAGTTCTCTCTCACGCTTTCTCCCTCCCTCCCTCCCTCCCTCCCTCCCGCCTCCCTCCCTCCTTTCCTCTCTCTCTCTTTCTCTCTCCTTGTGAACCACTCCTCTTTGCCCAACATGTGAGCACCCCGTCCTCTCCACTGAAAGTCTGGGTAGCCCCAGTTCTTCCTAGCCCAGGTCCCCAGGACCCCAGATTTTACCTTCCGTGCTAGAAGTCAGGACCCAACTAGAAGATGCAGACAGCTGATTGGGAAGGAATGAGACAATACTCCAGACTGGAGAAAATTGTCAAGGGTGGCCGGTGCAGCTCCCATGAGAAGGAAGGAGAGAGGGAGAGAGCCCGGGAATCCAGAATTTCCCTAGCCTTCCAGAAAGGCTCTGGTGTCAGCTCTCTCCCAGCTCCAGCCTTGACTGAAAACCAGGGGAAAGTCTCCTGATAAAGCGGGGGTCTGAAATCTGAAACTGCAGGTTGGCCGAGTCCTATATAAACACACTCACACCCCCGGCTCCTGGGGTCTGATGGCTCACCCGCCCTCGGTCCCCTCCCTCCCCACCCCGCCTGCAACTCTGCAACTCAGTAACATCAGACAGCCCTCTAGCTGTAGCAGCTCAGCTCCAGAAACCCTGAGCAGAGCCAAGCGGAGCCCGGCAGACACAGGAAGCGACCTGTCAGGCGCTCCCAGCCCCAGCCCCGACCCCCTCCCTGCCTCTCTGCTCCAGTTCAAGTTCAGGTGCTTAAGGGGCACTCAGGGTCACGGCAGCAAGGCTGAGGGCCAAGTTGTTGGTTTAGGAGCAGGGATTTCTAGCCTCTAGCTCCACATCAAGGAACGGTATTTTTCTAAGGCTCAGATTCCAGATAACTGGTCTGGCATAAACTAATTGCTAAACTCACCTTCCCCTCTACTCCTCTTTCAATTTTCTGCATCTGCCTCTTATGGAGTCGCCCCTTTCCCTTACGGTTCAGGCCACATGCGAGTGGGAAGGGAGAGTAGGGAGACACTCGCCCGTTTTGCAGATGAGGGAGCTGAGGCCACGAAGAAAAAATGGCTTCGCAAAGCTGGGAAGTGACTCCCGGGCTGACCTGGCATCTTGGGTTGTGGTACCAAAACCCGAGTCTTCAAAAGTCAGATAGAATCACGCTTTAGTCGGTACAACTAGGTATTCATTTGAATCACTGATGGTGAGAAAAATCACTTAACCACAGGCTGAGGTCACAGATTTGCACTGAAGATCTCTCCCCAGAAGTTTCTCGCAACTCCACCTCCAGGCTCCAAGCTTCAGTCCCCTGGAGCCCACCCCCCGACTGAGCATCAAGCAGGGGTCAGCAAACTTTGTGTGTGAAGGGTAAGATAGTAAATGTTCTCAGGGCCAGTAAATATTTCCTGGGCCATAGAGTCCCTGTTGCAAACACTCAGTTCTGCCTTCGTGTTACAAAAGCAGCCACAGACAACGTGTAAGCGAGCATAAACAGATGAGGACAAATCAATTAGCATAAACCAAAGAGCATAGTTGTGAACAAGCAAAACTCTCCTTGCGGATACGACAACTTGAATTGCATATAATTTTCATGAATCAAAAAGCCTTTTTATTATTTTTTCTTCACCATTTAAAATATAAGGGGCGCCTGGGTGGCTCCGTTGGTTGAGTGCCTGACTTCAGCTCAGGTCATGATCTCAAGGGTGGTTTGTGAGTTGAAGCCACGCATCAGGCTTGCTTCTGCCAGTGCAGAGCCCGGCTTCAGATCCTCTGTCCCCCTCTCTCAAAAACATTTATAATAAATTAAATAATTAAACAAACACCACTTTTGGCTTGTGGGTCCTGACAAATTAGGCAGTGGACTGGATTTGGCCTGGGGGTCATGGTGTAGACTGGCTTAGAGCTTCTCAGGAAGGACACACTGGTTAAGAATGTTCACCTCCAGGGAGGGAGCTGGGGGGTAGATCTGAGATGAAGTGGGAGAGAAACTTTTCTTTGGAAACTATTCTGTACCATTCGAATATTGCAACCTACGCAGGTTAAACACAGTCAATGATTTTTTTTTTTTATGTTTATTTATTTATTTTGAGAGAGGGAGAGAGAGCTGGGGGCTGGGGGGAGGGCAGAGAGAGCATCCGAAGCAAGCTTTGCGTTATCAGCACAGAGCCCGACACGGGGCTCGATCTCACAAACTATGAGATTATGACCTGAGCCAAAATCAAGAGTCAGATGCTTAACCGACTGAGCCACCCAGGCGCCCCCCAGAGTCAAATATTAATGGGCTCGCCATCCAAGTTCCCTTACTTCTATCAATAGCAACCGTTAACCGTCCCAGTCAAACAGGCTTATAACTGCCAGGTCGACTTTGCCTCTCTCCCACCCCAGTCTGTCATCCAACAGTAATTGGTGTCCGGAATCCACTGGCCCCGTTCACCCCGGCACCTCTGCCCACGACTAGCTATCTATTCCTCTCCCATGCATGCTTATTATCACCTTTACCACACCGCTGTCATTTCCTACAGCCTTCTACCCTCAACTGACTTTCTACTTGTGTAAAGCTTGTTTCCTTCCACAAGTGACTGAAGCCTTTTAAGGACTGAGGCTCTTAATTCCCTGCCCTCTCTCTCCGCTCTCACACTAGTGCCTTGCACCTAGCGGGAATCCCACAAATAGTTGCTTGATTGTTAATCTCCCATCCTCCCCGAGACGGTGTGGAACACGGGCGAAAGATCCACCCCAGAAAAGAAGTTGGTTCTGAGACACAGAGCAAGGCGAGGATGAACACAGGCACAAAGCCTTCCATTGTAGTAAAGAACGTTTAGGGAGAGAACTGTGCTCTGGAGAAGAAAGTCAGGAAGCCCAGGGGGGAGTTTTTCCCCTCGCCCCACGCCCTCGTGCATTCGCCTAGTAGGGTAGGGGGAACCTCTGATCCTCAGCTGGGGAGTTTGGGTGATCTCAGAATCAGAGTCTCCCCGGTATAGGAGGGACCTCCATGGTAAGCACTTTGCTGTTCCACCCAAAGCAGGAAAAGCTCTCTCCAGCACCTAGGAAAGATGAGCCTGCCACCCGAACTCGCACAGGGACGAGATGTTCACTACTTCTGAAGGTAGCCTGCTCCGCCGTTGAGGAGCGCGGTTAAGCGTGCCTGCTGTTTCCCCCCGCTATTTCCAGTTCTGGAACTGAGCAGATGAAGACTTGCCGAGTGGGTAACACAAAACTAACGATAACTGCCAAATATAATAGAGTTTTCGAATACTTCTTCCTTCCAAGACGTTCAAAGGGTTTTTAAAGACAAAAAAAATCATTGACTCTTTGAAAGTGGAAATACCTTTGCTTAAACATGTTTATTAAATGAAACTGAATATACTCCCTTTTCCTCCTTTCAGCGTGAAAGTATCCAGGTTATGCAGAAAAGGAATGGTTTTCTTTCTTCATAGGAGGACGCTTCACGACCACCCATGGCAATGTGGGTCCCAACATCCCCTTTTACACCACAGGAGGTGAGAAGGAGAGGAGTTAGCTAGCTTGCCCCAGATCACATAGCTAGGACGTTCTAAAGCCAAACTTCAAACCTAGGCCTGCCCCAGCTTCAAAATTCACGGTCTTTTCCTTAAGCCCAAAGTTGCTATGACAGTCGATCATCTCTGTCAACCTCACTCTGCCTCTGAAACGAGCAGAAATGAATATTTCCACCACTTCCACCAGAAGCACAGGGGAGCTCACCGCATATAACCGCCCCGCAGCCCCTTGCCAAATCCATCGTCACGAGGCCTGCCCGGGATGGCGGGAACGAGGCCAGGATGCCAGCATCCCAGAGACACCCAAGGGGCAGAGTGGCATCTCCCCAGCTCATGGTGCGCGACCCCATGCTTCTCCTCAGCCAGACTTCGCAGGGGCCCCGCTCCAGGCCTCCTGCCAGGCCTAGGGTGCTTGGGGGCCCATGAAGCATGGCATTGTTTGGGCAGCACAAACCCCACATTGACCTGGGGTCCGGCACCTTCCCTCTGCAGCCTGCTTTTGGTAAATATTTGTCCGGCTCACCCAACACCGGGCTGGGGGCCTCTTCGGCTCCCCCAGCCCGACAACCCTACGTCTAGGAAGACGGGCTGGAGAGTGCTGGGGATGGGCACCGAGGGACCACAAACACTTCAGCGCGCGCAGCCGCTCCTCTCATCCTCAGCAGGGAACTTCCTGCATCACCTTGCCTCTCCCCCGCCCTCCAAGCAGCTCTGAAATGTCTGCGGCCAGGCTCTCAGCCCATTATCGAAGCTCGAAGCTCGGCTTCAAATCCCCGAGTGGTTCCTGATTGTCCGGTTGGAGCTCACAGCGCTCGGCGAGGCGCTCCTGCCTGGTTCTCCTTCCAACCTATCAACCTGGAAACACACCCGCTTGCTCTCGGCTGCAGAGAGCGCCTCTCTCCGGGGATGCGCGCGTGCCCAGGCCCCTCTGGCCTCAGTGACTACGTAGGATGCGGGAGAGGACCCTCCCCATTTCTCAAGAGGGCAAACCACAGCCAGGAGTTGAAAGCTCCCACGGATGTTAATGTTGGAGACAGAAGCAGGCCCCAGGCCCACACTGCCTCTTTTCTTGGTCGCTGCAGAGAAGCGACAGTCTGTAGTCTGTATTGGCCCAAGGAAACCCCATGATGCGCTACCTCTCCAGCTCCCCCCCACCCCCATTCTCGGGGAGCTGTCCTTGAGACCTTCACCTGGCACTGTCTAAACCACCCACCTTTTTATCTGCCATCTCCCTGGGAGATGCGGTCATTAGCAGAGAGCACTAGGTAGGTGTCTAATTAAGCAATCAGTAGCAAATGCAAAAACCTGTTCAAGCCACCGCACAGAGCATCCACCCAGGGATCCTCTTACAGTCCCTCCCCGAGCTTCCAGGAAAGGTCCCTATTGTTTGCCTGCAGCACAGCAAAGTGTCCGATTCTGCCCTCCTACTTATCTGCTGGCACTGACTTCCCTGACTCGGCACGCCCTCAGGGGGTGCCATTCACATAGAGCGCAGTGTGAATGGTGCCCCCAGAATTGTGGGACACAGTAGCTCCAGGCAGGCGGGAAAGTGAAGGTCCCCAGATGGGAGGGACAGGGTGTTCTGGGAGGACGTCTGCCTACCTGGCTTTTTCAGGCGTCCCAGAGCTATATCCTGCCATGCTGGCATTTTGGGGTCAGGACACAGGAAGCGAGGAGCCCTCGAGCAGGTTGGTAGGAAGGTGGCAGGGGTGGGGGTGGGTGGCCCAGCACTCCTCCCACCCGTGTCTCTGAGTCCTCTCTCCTTTTTGCACCGGCTGCTCACCTGTTCCTGTTTCACCCTTTAAATGGAATGTTCCACTTGCCCCAGGAGCCCAGGGGTGGGGGGAGAAATCCCGCGCTCACGAAGAGCTTTCTTCTTTAGAGACTGGAGTCTCTGGGATTCCCTCAGAGGCTGCTGCACATGACAGGTGGGGACAACGAGACAAGGGCAACAGGGGGGAGGACCCTTGGGGGTCAAGACAGACTTGAGCTCGCGCCTGCTCCCCCTAGCCTGGGGACGGTCAAAGCAGGAGACTGGAGGCCAACGGACACCTGTTGCCTCCCTTGATCCTGGCGGGTCCCCCTCTCAGGTGTCAGCACCCCGACAAGCTGGGATGAGACACAGCGAGCCCCCCACCCCCACCCCCAACTGCCAACCTCTTCTCCTGTGCCCCTCCCGGAACCCTATCTTGTCTTTCCTCTTCTGGGCCCTTATCTCCCAGCCCAGACCTTTATCAGGCCTCAACTCTTTCACCCTCACAGTGGAGCAGGAGGGGAGGCACCCTTGTACTGATGCCCACAGGCTTTTCAAGGGGACGGTGTGTATGCCAGTGCCGGGGGGCAGGGTTGGGGGACAGCACCTTGGGCTAAACCCAGGGCTTCTCATGGGGGGGAGTCTCTCATGAGGCTCCAGCGACCTCCAACCCACACCCCTATACCAGTGCAGGCCTCAGTGCCCTCCTGTGCCCCGGGGCTCTGCCAGCTCGGCCCAGAACCCTCGGACACCTGTTCCACCAAGATGTGTGGGTTCTCTCTGGCAGAAATGGGAGAACGACCTTTCTTTCCAGTTGCTGGGCCCTGCCCTGCTGTTTTGCAACTCCTAAGAGAACTTGGGCTTTGATTACAGCAGGAAAGATTTAGGGTAGACACCAAGAAGCGCCTGGAACAGGTGATAAGGGAAAGTTCAGGACTCTGCCTTTGTGCTTGAGAAATACACCAGTGCCTCCCTGCTTCGCGCCTGCGTTCATCACGTTACTCTCACTGCTCAGAAACTCCCGGCGGCTGTCCCCTCCCCTGCTGGCTGCAGAAAGGCCTAACTCCTCGGCACCCAAGGCCCACTACAGCACATCCTCATTTACCTTTTGAAGGTCATATCCCACTGCTCTGTAAGTCAATTTTCTTTTAAAAAAAATTTTTTTAATGTTTATTTTATTTTTGAGAGAGAGAGAAAGAGAGCATGAGCAGGGGAGGGGTAGAGATAGAGGGAGACACAGAATCCGAAGCAGGCTCCGGGCTGTCAGCACAGAGCCCAACGCGGGGCTCAAACTCACGACCACGAGACTCAACCAGGTGTGCCCCCCACCTTTTTTTAACGTTTATTTATTTATTTTGAGGGAGAAAGAGAGAGCACGAGCAGGGGAGGGGCAGAGAGAGAGAAGCCGACAGCGCAGAGCCCATCCTGGGGCTCGAACTCACAAACGTTCGCGACCTGAGCCAAAATCAAGAGTCGGACGCTTAGCCAACTGAGCCACCCGGGTGCCCCTGTGTGTCGATCTCCTAATCGGACCACAGTTTCTCGATATTTCCCCCAAAGGCTTTAGGCAGCTGTGTGTGTGGCTGTGCCACCGCTCCCTCTCACCAGGAGTTGCCATCCACCAGGCAGCCTTTCAGGCTGAGCTCAGCCAAACGGATTAAACGATAACCTGGGGAACTTCCCCACAAAACCCAATCCCCCATTCCATCCTAGATGCCTGTTGAATGTAAATCTACCGGGAGAAGCAGGTCGACACTGCTGTCAGGCTGAGCTCGAATGCCACCTTTTCCAGAAAGCCCCGTTAAATACCCCCCGGCCCATACAAAGGGCCCCCCGTGAAGATACGGGCACGGATTGGTCGTGCGTTCCCTAGACAGGTCTTAAGCAGCCACACAGAGACAGACATAAGATGGGGTCCCTGCACTCCAGGAACCCCAATCTAGTGGCCGGACACACACCAAACCCACAAAACCATCCTCTTCTCAAAGGCAGAGGGTGGTATGAGTGAAGAGTCACGAAATGTCCAGGGAGGCAGCAGCAAGGAGACAAGAGCCTCTGAGCGGTGGAAGGCGGGCATTCCAGAAAGGGAGCCACTGTAGAGGGGCGGGAGAATGCTGGGGCCCCCTTGGCATGGCCCCCAGGGGTCATGCTGGGGGGTGAGAATAAGAACTAACATGTATTGTGTGTTTACCGTGCATGTTATTGGAACTGCTCTCTATTTATGGCTTCTCTTATCCCTTCTAACTAACTGAAGCTGGAAGGGGACTAGGGGTCCGGCTGGGGAGTCCCACCAGGCGCAGAGTGGCTCCGGCTCGATTAATATTTTCTCCGTGATCAACAGATAAATTGATCTCTGAAGGCTCACTCCCAGCGGAAGGAAGGCAGGATCCTTTGGGAGCAACTACGGCTCTGAAAAATATTTTCCTCACTTTTTAAACTATTAAAAGCCACACCAGGGCTGATGAGCGGAGGAGGGCCACCGGCTGGGGGAGGGCCTGGCTTTCCTGATGCAGGATGTAAGAGTGGGTGTTAGAGCGCTCCCTGTCCCCACAAGAAACCCAAGCAAGGCTTGGGGAGACAGCTGCCCCTGAAGGACAGCTGTGGGTTGCTCAGAATAGGGACACAGGAGAAATGTTCTCAATGGGCCGGCCCGGAGGTACCCAACCTCCCCAGAAGTCCCTTGTCCCAAATGCCAGTGTGGGACCCGTGCAAGCAGGGTTCCCTCAGCACACCCCAGAGTGGGCAGGGCCTCCTGAACTGACCTGGTCCTTCCTCCCTCTCCTGTTTGTATCCACTTCGCTTAACATCTCCACGGCTAACACGGAATCACGTAATCACGTAATCAACCCCATAATCTGCAGCTGAGGTCACCAGAACTGGAGGCCAGGGGACCCGGGCTCTAGTCTGCTCTGAGCCTTGGCCAGAACATCAACATCATGCCTCTCTGCCTTCACTTGGGGAACAGCATGGAACCTATGCTTACCTAATTCAGTTCTTGTGAGTGTACAACTTGACGAATGTAAAAATATTTCAAAAGTTGAACCTAAAAAAGCAAAGCATAGGAGCGCCTGGGTGGCTCAGTCAGCTGAGCGTCCGACTTGGGCTCAGGTCACGATGTCGCGGTTCGTGAGCTCGAGCCTCGCATCGGGCTCTGTGCTGACAGCTTGGAGCCTGGAGCCTGCTTTGGGTTCTGTGTCTCCTCCTCTCTCTGCCCCTCTCCCACTTGTGCTCTGTCTCTCTCTGTCTCTCAAAAATAAATAAATGTAAAAAAAAAAATTACAAAAAAAAAAAAAAGCAAAGCATTGGGTACGTTGATAGAACACCAATCGGCTCATAAAGAGATGCCTGTGCATTTCAAGCCCTCAGCAATGAGCGCCACGCTCTGGGTTCCAGGTTGAAACACCCTTCCCCGGGTTGGGTCTGGGAAGGGATAAGATAACTGTGAGCAATGTCCCCACAGCCAGGTCTCCAGGAACGAACAGCTGACCCCAGCTGCAGCCATCTCCTGGGGTCCGAACATGCTCTCTCCAGAGCCCCGCGTCTGGGAACCACGAGGTACCTTCCCACCGTCTCAGAGTCCCGCCTGCTTCTGAAAAGGGGCCACGGCAAGCCTGGCGTGTCTTGTTCCCCTTCCCCTCGGGAGCCTCCCCCTCTCTGTCCTCCTCGCTTTCTGAGTGGATTCTGTAGGCCAGAGACTTTCACACTACCGTGTTTGAATTATAATGGAGTAAAATCAAGATTGGCATTTTAAGAATTGAATGAAACGGAATAGAAAATATCAGTACACACAGCACTCTGTAAGAAGAGGTGTTCAAAGGGGCGCCTGGGGTGGCTCAGACCGTTGAGCATCTGACTTCGGCTCAGGTCATGACCTCACGGTTCTTGGGTTCGAGCCCCGTGTCGGGCTCTGTGCCTGCCAGTGCACAGCCTGCTTGGGATTCCCTCTTCCTCTCTCTCTGCCCCTTCCCAGTCGCGTTCTCTCTCTCTCAAAATAAATAAACTTGAAAGATGTGTAATGTCATATATTTACACCCACAGAGAAGGGTACGTGTTTCCTTGCTTACAGAGTAAACATCTGTCCGTAGCGTGAAGAAAAAAACTGAAAACCACTGCTGTGGGAGAAGCTAAGAAGGGTCTCTCCGAGAACAACATACACTTGGACTCAAACTCCCGAGGCTCAGAGGCTTCACAGGTTTCTGCACACCTTGCTTTAGGGAAAGAGGCACAGGTGATGCGATTGAGTGTCCGACTCTCCATTTTGGCTCAGGTCATGATCCCAGGGTCATGGGACTGAGCCCCACATTGGGCTCTGAACTGAGCATGGAGCCTGCTTAAGATCCTCTCTCTCTCTCTCTCTCTCTCTCTCTCATTCCCCCTCTGCCCCTCTCCCCTATTTGTGCTCACACACTCTCTCTTAAAAAAAAGTTGGAAATAAACTTGGCTAACAGGGCTCATAACCATGATGTACTGAGCACTTGATTAATCTCGACAATATGAACTTGCATAGGGATATTAGACTCTCGCACACCCTTTGTTCTAGAAGACCGGGGTTCTTTCTGATCACGTCTCATTTGACCTCCTCCATGGCCCAGAGACGCCAGGAGGGGCACCACTGTCCTGTTTGCCAGCCCCGAGAAGCCCAGCCTTGCCAGAGTCACCCTGTGAGGGAGCGCCCCGTGAAGCCTGGGAAGGTTTCCGGTGGTTAGGAGCCAGGAAGTGATGTGACCTCTGTCTCAAAGGGCCTAGAGGCACTGGCTCTCCCAGCCTGCCTCTTGGTCTCCTCCCGCCTTGACTTCAGTGCAAACTCCCCCCGGACACAAGGCACTCGGTTTACCTCTGGAACCCGGCTGCTACTTCCGACGGGGAGAAAGAGGCCAAAGAAGGCAGCGAAGACTGTGACTGCGGACCAGGCCTCCTTTCCCTCGGGAAAAGTCAGAGCTCGAGTGAGAAGAGGAGCAGGTGAATCTACCCATCAGCTCTACGGACCATTTCCTCTGAAACGCCCGGCGTCCCCCGTTAAGGTCCTCTCCAGTGAGAGCTGGCCAACATCCCCACATCCCAGGCGAAGCCCACGACTCTCCTTTGTATCTTCTCATTCCGTGGTAAACCTCAAACAGTGACCCCGGTACAAAACCGACAAACGAACGGAGAAACTGAAGTCCAAAGAGGCTAGGGGGCTTGCTCCCAGGTCACAGGCTCTGTGACTACAAATGAGGGTAGGTCCCAGTAAGGCCGGGCTCCTTTCCGAGCTGGTGGAAACTTCCACCCCCTCCCCCATAAATCTTCCCTTCCCCTCCCTGACAGACGTGACCCCTCCCTCTCCTGTGCTCTCTCAATAAATGTTCGGAGAAGACCGGGCAGGAGGGAAGGAGGGAAGGAGGGATGGAAAAAGAGGGAAGGGCAGAGAGAAAGAAACAGAAGGGGAAGGAGGGAGGCGAGGGGGCTGGGGAGGGAGCGGGAAGGCAGGCAGGGGTGAGGGAGGAGGGTGAGCAGGTACCAGGAGATCACAGGCACCTCGAGCTGGTGGGACTGGACCACAGCATGTGGGCCTCTGCGGGTCTCCCTGGGGTGCTGGACAGGCTACCCCAGAGCCACCCAGGATGTAAGGAAGGAGCACCTGTAAGGGGGTAGCCTTTCAGCTACCGAGCAGGCCAGTTTCCCAGAACTCCAGACGCCACTGCTCCCCGCCCTTCTTTCTCTCCTTCCCCACCTCCAGAGTGTGAGCAGAGCCACTCGCCTGTGTTCTTTTCCTCTGCCGTGCTCCCTGGCCCCCTCCTGCCTCGCCGTTCCCACCTGTTACATGGATGCTCCTCCCCGTCCTGATGACGGAATGGATTTGGGAGAATGCGGGCCCGCAACACAAGCTGGGGAGTCCCCCCCACTGGACCCCACCCCCAACCTGGGGGGGGGGGGTGAGCTTTCAGGGGTCCTTCTCGGGTGAGGGGCCAGTGTCGGCAGAAGCCTGAGGAAGGAGCCATGTTCCTCCACCCGGATCAACCCCCAACACAAGGTCTGCCTTCCCGAGGGGTTATGAGGCGGGCGGCAGGGGTGGCTTCTCGAGAAGGGGCTCCTGAGCAGCCTTGGTCCCTACGTGACGCAGAGAAACCACCAGGAACCATAACTTAGCAGGTTGGCTTCTCTTTGGAGTTTCGCTGGAGTGAGGAGGCGGAGGCTTGCTGTGTAGACTGAACCCCTGTGAGGCCCCTTTCTCCTTTTCTGGAAAGTACCAGGTCCCCTGCCTCTTCCAATACGGTCCATTGCTCATATACCAGTCACCCCCCCCCCCCAACATGTGTTTGTGGAGACCTCCTATGTGCAAAGCATGCTGGTCCTGGGGGTGCACTCTTGGAGCCAGATCTCTGGAATAGGTGGGGGCGGGCAGTCGGGGGACAGAGGGACTTCTTGGCCTTCTCCAAAAAAATCCAGAATAACGCCATAACAGTCTGCGAACCCTGCCCCATCTCTCTTGCAAAACAAGTCCTCAAGCCAAATCTGGCACATGCCAGGCAGCCAGGCACCTGGAAATGAAGCAGGAAGCTATTCCAGGGGATCTTGTGGCTTCTTCTTTGTGCCAAAGAACCGGGAGGGGAAGGGGGGGCTCCGAGCTCAATCACACTGGGCTCCCTGAATGGGCAAGGCTGTTGTCGAAAGGTAGAATATGGGATAGTGTCAGCCAGAGGCCACGGCTGGCCTGATGACCTTGGCAGTGTCCTCAAGGACAGCAGCCGGAGTCAAGTAACACCAACAGCACAGTCCACCACACAGAGCACTGCTTAGTGGAAGCCAAGGGCGCGGAGCTCTCATTCTGACCCTAGAGCTAATCTGCTGTGTGTCCTCAGACAGGCTGCAAGCCTCTCTGATCCCTCGGCAACACAGCACAGGGCCGTAAGGATGGAGGCAAGGAGAAGAGAGGAAACAAACTGTGCCCCGCGCCCTGCTTAAACCCCTGAAAGATTAAATCCAGTCTCCCGGGTAGGGCTGTCAAGGCTCTTCACAAGCCAGCCCACCTTCCAGCCCCCTCCCCTGAGACTCCAGAAGTGTTCTCTGTGCTTCAACCCCTCACCGTGCTGTTCCATGCGGCCCCTGGCCTGCTGCACCCCTTCCGCCCCCTCACCCTGACCTCAAGGCTCAGCCCAAACCCGCCTCCTTTCACCCAGCGATGTTCCTTCGTCTGCTCGCAAAACACTCTGCGCACCTAAGCTCAGTTTTCTGAATTCTTTGTTCGTAAGTCTACCTCCCCTACTAGGCCGTGAGTCTTAAAGGACCCTGTCAAATCCATCTTTCACCCAACAAGCATTTAGTAAACGTCTGCTCCACTGTTAGGTGCCAGGGTACAAAGCAGAGGGGGGCAGTCTGACCGTCTGCTGTCCCCTGTGCTCAGGACAGTGCGGGCGCAGAGGGCCCGGCCTGCTACGGGGTTGGGAAAAGCAGGTGCCAGGAGCCGCCCCCCAGGGCTTGCAGTGTGCGCTCCGCCTCCTCTCCCTGAGCGGAAGACTAAGGGACATCGGGAAGAAGAGAGCAAAGGCAGAAACTGTAACCGCTTCCTGAGCGCCTCATTATAAGTTATTGTCGGGCTTCTGACGCCATTTTTCTTAATCCTCAAATTAACTCTCTGACAAAGGCTTTGGTAGAGGAGCAAAGCGATGCCCAGAAAGGCCGAGAAACTTGCTGAAGGTCACACGGCAGGTGGCAGAGCTTAGGTGGGACCTCAGGTCCGTGTGGCCACCCCCTGCCCTGGGTCTCACGTTGCCCAATTTAAATACACTAACAAATGAGCACCTTGACTGCTTTTTCAAAAGGAGGAAATAACGATCGATCAACCTCCGGGCTCTAAGCTGTGTGACTTCAGTCCTTACTTTCGAGGCGGCCGTCTGGAAATTCTCTCTTCTCTTCCGTTTCCGTTGCAACAGCAGTTCCCAGACCCCTAATGAGCCAGGCCAGCTTCCCGCCCTGCCTGGGGAAGCCAGAGAGCTGCCTGCCAGCTCTTGCCACCTTCAAAGTGTCATTAGTGGCCGCTTGGCAGGTGGTCCCAGGCCTCTGTAGCCGCAACCACTGCCCCTAGTATCCAGGGCTTTAACCAGTCACTGAAGGGATCCTGCCCTTCACGGGGAGACAGCAGAGAACGGGCCTCCTGCGGTCTGCTCACCACCGACCGCCACCACACTTCTCGAACACGCTCCTGCACGTTCACCAAGCTTTTTTTGTTTTTTTCTCTTACAAAACCCAGCTGTGGCTGCTGCCCATGCAAACTCCTGGGCCTGGGCGTCAAGGGCTCTTTCCCAACATCCTGTACCCCTCTCACTCACTCCTTTCTTCTGCGACCTGCCTCCCCAAGGACAAACCAGCCTAGCTGGCCCTGGGGAGTGTGCCAATGCCCTTCCTGTCCCACGGAGTGTCATTTTACTGATGCGAGTTCTTCCCCTTCTTCCCATCCCAAACCGGAACCATCTCTTCCAGGAAGCCCTCCCTGATAGACACGCCCACTCTTGATCTTGCCTTTGCTTTGCGTTTTCTCAGAACTCAATGCCTTCCCCGCATTTACGCTGGTTGGATCTATTTGTTTGTTACCTTCACTCATGCGACGAACATTTACTGAGGGGCTACAACTAGGGCCCAGGCATTTATGGAGGGTCTATTGTGGGCCAAGCGCTGCCTTCGAGGAGTTTGTGCTCAGGCCCTTTCCTGAGGGAGGCCCACCTCTGCACGTAGGTTGGGAGCTGTCCTGGGGACTGTCTCCTCTTTGTTCCGCCCCAGCCTGACATTTACAAAGCACTTTCACTTGTGCACCCAGGATCTCGTTGTATCTACACGGCACCCCTACAAGGCAGGATGGAACCTACAAGGGTCCACTTGAAAGATGGGGATGTTGAAGCCCAGAAGGACGAAGTGACCTATCCCAGGGCCCCCAGCTGGTTACCAGCCAGGCCATCGACAGAATTCAGGTCCCCTGGGTCCCAGGGAGAGTGGCTTCTGCCCCCATCATGCGGACTAGGATCCTTAAGAGCTAGATGGGTTCTAAGTGACCACCTACTTCTCAACCTCAGTCACTCTCACTGGACCTTAAGGAAGAAAGAGGCTGAGGCCAAAATAGACGGCCTTAGAAAGTGCGGGTGTAACTGGAAACTCGGAACAAGTTTATCCTTGTACTCCCGGCACATGGCAGGCACTTGATGCATATTTGATAAATGAATGAACAACTTACTGAAGAGGCCAGGGGCAGAGGGGGTGAGCTAGTTGACGGTAATGACCATTCGATCGCATACTTTGTGTTGGGCACGGCGGCTCGTGCTGCCTTCACAACCACCTTCTGAGATGGCGGCTACCGTCTCCCTTCCACAGAGGAGACAAAATGAGGTGAGCCACCCGGAGTGGGGGCACCCGGGAGGAACCTGGGCAGACTGACTCCAGAGCTGTGCTGCCGAGCACCCCAGCCAAGCACAGGTCGGTCACACGCTCCCGCCGTCCATGGTCTTCACTCACTTCTCATTACTAGCGTACCGAGTGAGTGTTCTGACGAGTGCTGAGTGACAACTGAAGTCACGCTTCTGCCCTGGGCCCCAGGGTCCGCGTGAGTCACCCCCGGCTGTAATGCGGTGTAATAAAAATCCAGCCGGGGGGGAGGGGCCGGGGGCCGTGTTTCAGCTGGTCCAGGACCTCGTGGGGCCTGTCCAGTGTCCACACCCCAGAGTCCTGCCGCTGCCCCTGGGCCTGTCCCCCTAAAGGGCGGCTCTCCTCTCTGACCTGATCGCCAGACACACCTGGTAAGAGCCAGGGCTGTGGATTATGAGGGGCAGAGGATGGAAGGAAATTTCTAGCATCTCAACCGAGCTGAAGTAGAGGGCAGGGTTAAGGAGGGTAGAACAGTGTTTGTCACTGGGACAAAGACACGCTGAACAGATTTATAAATAGAATAAAGACAGGGGCCTCAGTGAATAACCCCTTTATGAGGCGGGATGGGAAGGACAGGGCTGGGCTCCTCCAGCTCTGGCTAATTTCCGTGCCTTGTCAGAAAGAGACTGATCCTTAGACAGGAAAGTCTCATCACCAACCGGACAGGGCCAGGGCCAAAGAAAGACAATGTAGAAAGAATCACCTCTAAGGCTGGGCTTCTCTGACAAAATCGGAACTGGGAGGGATAAGACGCAGAAGAGGTGATTTGGAGCAAGGGAGACTATTCCAGAAGTCGCAAAAGCTGAAGGTTTTGTGCCGAAAGGCACCGAATTGGAAGTTGGTTCTGATCTCAGTGCTTCTATATGGCCCGACAGCTTACTAAACTCTCCGTGGACTTCAGCTTCTCTGTTTTCTGAAAAAAGGCTAAGTGTCACCTGTATGTGTCCTTGTCCCTTGGCAGAGAGAACGTGTGAAGGTAAAGGAGACCAGAGACCAGATGTCGCTTGGAGTTATCTAGAGGACAGGAGATGCGGAAAGGCAGGATCTGACCAGACGTCTCAGCAGCGGGCTGGCAGGAGCCACGGGCGGGCTCTGTTTCCGCTGCCCCAATTGCTGGCAGAAAGGAGCAACCAGTTTGATTATCTCAGAGCCCCTGGGAGGTAAAGAAGACACGCCTTGTCCATCTTGGGTAGGTAATGTCTCTGCCCAGTTATGTGTGAGAGAGACCCCATCTCTGGGGTCAGCCCACAGAAGCTGACTGGTGGGAAGAAATGTTCCCCGTGATTTAAGTAACACAGAGAAATGCAAACCGGGTGTGGAGGACTGGCAGAGAGAGGATCCCCTGGCATAGGGTGGCCAACTGTCCCAGTTTGCCCAGCACCGAGGGGGTTCTCAAATGCAGGACTTCCTGTGCTAAAACAGAGACAGACTGGTCACCTTCCCGAAGGACTCACACGTGAACCAAGCCTCTGGTTTGGCGGAGCACCCGTGGGCCTTACGTGAAATCTTCATGCTCAGAAATTTCGAAAGCTCAGGTCTCAGGGTTGGTTGGGAGGCTCAGGGCCCAGATGCCCATCCCGGTGAGCCCTTGGCTCGCATGTTACTGTAGGCATACTCGCTGGGCCTTGATTCCTCTGGAAGATCTGGATACGTTTACCCTCCTAGATAGAGCACAAAATACTGGTAGAGACGAACTAAAGTTGCCCGGAACCCTGAGAAAGGTTCCTGTTGGTGACTTCTTAGAGGAGCCTCTGAGTCAACCCGGGAGGAGGCCAGGGAGCAGAACTCTGCTCCCTGGCTGTCCCTAGAGGTCACTTAGTCCTACAAAGATCTCAGCGGTTGGGGTGAAGAAGGGGTCAAAGGATGGGCATGGGGAGAAGCAGTAAGGGCCGTTTCCAGGTTACCAATGCGAAGCACAGCTGAGCTGCGACTGACTGATAGGTGGGACTGGGCACAAAAAGGGGCACTGCCCCCATTTCTCGCCCTGCCCCGCCCCCTTCCTAATCAGTCCAGCACAACGAGCTGCACTTCCCCTGGCCTGAATCCACTTAATTTTCTCCTAAGCTGCTTTGTGGGGCAGGCGGCTGAGCACGAGACATGTCCAGTCCTGCTGTAGCCGACTTTCTCTACGGATGAGGGCAGGCTTTGGTTCCGTGCCCCTTCTGCCAGCTGAAACAGAGCCCAGGCTCACACCGGGCCCCTGAGTTCGCGGAGCCCAGAGGGCAGGAATGGACATTCAGCGCCTCTGTCCCTAAACAGCCGTCTGCCCCGTTCAAGGGCCAGGCAGAAGAGACGGGGCTTGAGACGTCAGGATCGAAAAAGTTTCTCCCTCCCGGCTCTGCCGATTCACAGCCATTTCTTGTTCTTTAAAAAAAATTTTTTTTTCAAGACTTTATTTTTTAAAGTAATCTCTACACCCCACATGGGGCTCGAACCCATGACCCTGAGATCAAGAGTCCCATGCTCCACCCACCGAGCCAGCCAGACGTCCCCACAGCCACTTCTTCATTCAGCAAATGTTTTATCAGTGCCCACTGTGTGCAAAGTTCTGGGAAAGAGACTGAGGTGGTTGAGACCCAGACTCAGAACCCAAGGAGGGACAGGAGGGCACAAGGAGTGGAGATCTACAGATAGGTCCCAGCTTATACTCTGAGGCCTCCATGTGTGGCCCCAGGCATCCCGTCCAAGTGAGCAAACGCAGAGACGTGGAGATAAAAGGGAAAGGAAAGAAACCCAAACCCTGGTTAACTGACGCGGTGCTCCGTGGGATAGATGATCAAGCTTCGCTTCCATTTACAACACATTTCTGACAAACGACTTTTGCTGATTGAGCCCTAAGTCCAACCTGTAGATCAAGCTAGAGAATTTGAAGGGTCTAAGGAGGGCGCCTGGGTGGCTCAGTCAGTTGAGCGTCTGACTTTGGCTCAGGTCATGATCTCATGGTCTGTGAGTTCAAGCCCCGCGTCGGGCTCTGTGCTGACAGCTCGGAGCCTGGAGCCTGCTTCGGATTCTGTGTCTCCCTCTCTCTCTGCCTCTACCCCGCTCATGCTCTCTCTCTCTCTCTCTCTCTCTCTCTCTCTCTGTCAAAAATAAATAAACATTAGAAAAAAAATTTAAAGGGTCTAAGGAGAAACGTAATCAACTCCCCTTTCCTTTTCCTGGACTGGTTGGTTCATTCATTGATTCATTCCTTGATTCCTTGATTCATTCATTCATTAATCCATTCACTCATTCAGTTCACATTCCATGAGTGCCTTCTGCGTGCCAGCAAAGAGCTTGGCACTGGGACTCAGGGAGAAAGTTCGATCTGACCTCACTCGGCGTCCACTGCCCCCATCGTCCCCATTCTGGCTGTATGATCTAAATGTGCGCCCTTGAACTCTGCTCGCTGCCCCAGCCCTGGGACCCCATTCTCAGGCCGGACTGATCCAGGCAGAAGCCCGCTCTGTACAGCTGCCTCTGTAGTGTGAAACTACGGGCAAAGCACCCACTTGGGTTTCTGCCTCTCCCCAGTCTCTCCCCTCCCCTTCTCCTCTGCCTGGGATGGAAACTCTGTCACTCTGGGCTCACACGCTTGAGTCACAAGGCTGAGCGCCCAGCAAAAGAAGTAGTTCAAGGATATAACAGGCAGGAGGCCAGGGAAACAGAAATATAGCATTTCATTTTGCTCATTATGTGCCGGGTCTTCCTTTTTTGATGGCCTAAGAAAGAAGCGCCAGGGCTTACTGTGCGCCCAGCCCTCCTACTTCTCCTTCCCACCTGGAACGGAGGCCTCACTCCCTATGTATCCTCGGCAGTGTTCCTTTCTGTATTTCGCTCAGGACCCACGAAATGGGGTCTTAGTGTCTGCATCGCCCAGCACGTGGAGAGTTACGGGAACCAGCCAGCGATAAGGAGCTAATGCAGAGCAAATGAGCTTGCTGTCTACCAGCCGCCCCCCTTCCCCCCTCCCCCCCCCCAGGAGCCCCCCGCTCTGGAGCCCTTCCTGGCCTGGAGTCTCTGGCCCACTTAGGCCAAGGAGCGTGCTGGGGGCCCCCGTGGTTGATTGGCGCCTCGCAAGGAGGCTTCTCCTCTGGCCAGGCAGGTCGTTGGGTCTCATTGTCTAACTGCAGATTTCCATCTCTGATCTGCATGGGCAGAGAGAAAGTCCAGGCCTCCGAAAGGGAAAAATACAAGAGCGAGTCTAAGCCAAACCCCGCGTCCTCCTACTCCCTCCCGCTTGCTCCCATTCCTAAGGAAAGGGCAGAGCAGGTGTTAGACGGCCAGGGTGGCGGGGTATCCTTTCCCATTTTAGGCACGTCTTCTGACCCTCTGTGCTTCTGAGAGCAAGTTCCTGACTTCGGGTACAACCTCATCATCCTTGAAATTCAGGCTCGAGCCCAGGCCACTTTGAGATGCCCGGCCAGGGTGAATGAGAAAGAAACAGCTGCTTGGACCTCCTTCTGGCTGGATCCCGGAACTAGCCGCGCACAATCCCAGCCCTGTGATAACCGGTCAGCTTCCCTCTGCCGCCGCACTGTCCTGGGTCGTGTCTGTAGAGCCTCACTGTCTCAGACTGTATCGCTATGAGCAATAGCTAACAACGTGCCGGACGCCGACCGTGTGTCAGGGACTGTGCTCTCCGTCCGCATCATCTCACTTAATTCGTAACAACCCTGTAAGGTAGGTGGAGCCACTGATGCAGAGAGAAGTTAGCTAATTTGCCCAAGGCCAAGCAATTAGGGAGTGGTAGATCGAAATCCGCACTCAAGAAAGCTGACCTCAAAGCCTCCCTCGTACCCTCTCGTGTATGCGTGTGTGTGCGTGCGTGCTTTCCGAACTGTAAAGTAGTATACAATTATGAAGGGTTATTATTAGATCACTGGTAGTAGTATGAGCCAGGGGTGGTATAAGGGATAGTCAGGGAAGATTTGTGTCTGACCATTAATCTGATTAACTATGGCTGAACTGTATTTCAGAGCTAATTGGAAATGTTAGAGGGTCTTGCGTTCTGACTCTCTCCGTCGGAGCAAAGACTTGAAATTTGGCTGAATAGAGATGCAGAGGACTCTTTCCAGGACTCCCAACCTGGTATTTATGGGATGCCGGTCTTCGCAACCCACAGGGAGGCCGGAATGGGTGGGAGTGAGCCACCATGTTGCCGTGTGGTCTCGCCTTCCACGGCAACACCTCTCAGAGAAGGAGCCCCCTTCCCAAAGTAAGGGATCACTTATTGTGGGAGCACAGAGCAACGTCTAATTAGAGAGAGTCATTAATGGGCAATTAGCCCGTAATGAATGAATGGATATCTAGGCAATGATCATCAAGGCTGGGAGCACCACAAAAGGAGAGACGCCCAGACATTGTGTGTCTCCTGATAGATGTACACCCCGCAACCAAGGGATTCTTGCACACCCCCCACAACAAGTGAATGAGAGGAAGCTGGATTTGATTCAACACTACATGTAACTACACACACAAGAAATACGGGGACAGCGGAGTACGTTAAATGACATGATGATGATGCGATCGGCCAAATCCAGCCGGTGAAAGTCTACAGGACAAACCACCCAGTTTCTTTAGCAAAGCATGGCAAGAGAGAAGGAAAGAGAAAAAGAATATAATTGAGAGTGACTTAAAAATCTGTAACAACCAATCACAATTTCTATGGACTTATTTGGAGCCAAATTAAAGAAAAGAGGAAAAACATGTACATGATTAATCAGAAAACTATGAATACCAGCTAGGTATTTTATCACATTACGGAATTGTTATTTCTGTTTAGGTGTGATAATGATATATCTCTTTAGGAGTCCCGATCTTTTTGCTATGCCGTGTGTTAACTGTCTTGAATTTAAATAAATAAATTTTTAAACAATAAAGAAATAAAACAAAACAAAAAGAGTCTCTATCTTTACAGATGAAATGATAAGCTGAGTAGGATTTAGGTAAAATAATCAGAAGGTTAGAAGGAACTGGAGGGATGTCTGATACGAGATGGGCCGTGAGCTGAGTGCACAAACGCTGGAGCTTGGGTACTTGGAGATGATTGTACACTATTGAATACATTACACCTCATCTTCTACGGCCAGATCCTTGGACGGGGGTAGGGCCATTACTACGGAGAAGAAAGCAACCCTCTCAAGGTTCTACCGCAAGGTAGGGGAGGAGCCACACTCAATCTTCAGAGGCAAAATTCAGCACTTCCCCTCCTCCCCAGACCACCTTGGCCCGGACCTGAAAACTAGGAGTTTTTCCAATCCCATATTGAATTCAGCCACCCACTACCCTGGGGTCTGGAAAAGAAGTAGCATCTCTACAAAGCAGCATCTGTGACGGCTGGGGCAAATGCCTTCTTGCCTTTCTGCCCCCAGGAGATGCCAGAGTAGAGAAGGGGAGGAGGGGAGAAGGAAGAAGGTATGCGAAGGAAGGCCCCAGAAGAGCCAAGCACCCAAGCCGGTGCTGAAGCCCAGCCCAGCCCCGCCCAGGGGCCCAGGCTGCAGCCAACCCCGCCTTAGGCAAACAGCTACCTCCTACGATGGTCCTTCCCTTAGCACTTCCTGGTGCTTCTGATCACAGGGCTCAAGGGGAGAGAGAGAAGATGGAGGGGGAAAGGGAGGGAGAATTCAGAAAGGAGAGGGAGAGAAGGTATCGGGTGCCTGGAGAAGTCCTCGGGAAGGGCAGAAGGACAAGGGGAGAGCACCAGACCTGGCACATTCCAGGGCTCAAATCTGCCAAGGAAATAACTGAGTCAGAGAAAGATTAGAGAGAAGGAGAAAGAAAGAAGGAGAAAGCAGCAGTAGGGATTGAGGGAGAAAAGATGGAGCAGGGAAGGTTCCAGAGGCCCCCAGGAACATATAATCCGGGTCACCAGTCACCCAACCACCCACCCCTGCTCCCACGGTCCCGCACCTCCAGTGGCCCCAGCCACTGTGTTCCCAGCCCAGTGTTCCCAGGGGGAGTTCCCAGTCCCTCCCAGCCCAGGAAGGGTGTGTGGGAGGCAGCTCCCGGACTCACCACATGGCCCAGAAGGTCCCTTTCCTACCTGCTAGCTGCCTGCTCCTGGGAGAGATATAAGTGGACTGATCCACCTGCCTCCTGAGGGCGGAGTGCCAGAAGGGAGGCTCCACCTCAGACCGAGGGGCCAATCAAGGGAGCCGAGGAGCCAGCCCGGAGCCCTTTGGGGGCACACCGCTGAAGGGGACCCAGGGTTCACTTAGTATTCATCCAAGGCGCCTGTTCCATATTCATGCCCATGCTGGGCGGTCACAAGGTGACCGCCTCCCACCTCCTCACTCTCACTGACCTTCAGGGGCCACAAGGCCCAAGGTTACCTGGGTGTCAACCCACACCAAAGCCAGGGAACAAGCGGGCATCGATGGGGGGCGGGGGGGGGGGGTGGTGGTGGTGGCGGCGGTGAACACTGACCCTTCAGGCACAGAGGCGGTGGCCCCACAAAACCCTCGCTGACGCTCTGGGGCCCTCCCACTAATCCTGGGGCAGCCCTGACTCTGAAACTCAGATCCGGGCTCTGCCACTTGCTGGCTGCACCACCCAAGGCAAGCCATCGCACACCGCTGAGCGTCAGTCCCCGAGCTGCTGCGAGGATCCTCTCTCTCAGCCTGCACCTCCAGAGCGTGGGGAGCGTGCGCGGAAGGAGAAGTGCTCTGGGCTCCCGGAGGAAGCGCCGCTCTATAAACGCAAGGTATCATTCCCATAAAGGAGAGTTCCTGCCACACCTAGGAAGGAGGAGGCAGGTTTCTGCCAGGCTCTGCAAGCCAGCCCCAGTAAGGATAAGGCAAAGGACCGACCGGTCCCCCTGCCCGGGAGAGCCGAGGCGCCCCCAGCTCCATCAGAGGGAAGTGGGACAGGCTGGCCAGGAGGAGGAGGAGTGAGGAAGAAGAGGAAAGAAGGGACAGGGCGGGGAGGCGTGATCTGGGCCTAGGATTTGTATCTGTGGGATGACTGGGGTTTCTCTCCCCATCCAGGGCTTGGCCCAACTCAGAGGAGCACGGAAGTCCCACCACATGGCTCCTTCTCCTTCACTCCCACAGGGAGGCAGCTGCGGGCTATCGGGGCTTCTCGGCCTCTCCTGTGAGTCATAACATTAATAATAATCCCCAAGAGGAGCCCGGTGGCTCAGTGGTGTAAGTGTCCGACTTCAGCCCAGGGCATGATCTCACAGTTCGTGAGTTCGAGCCCCGTATCAGGCTCGCTGCTGTCAGCCTGGAGATCCTCTGTCTGTCCCCCCCACCCCCGCCCCTCCCTTGCTTGCACACACACTCTCTCGAAAATAAACATTAAAAAAAATAATAATAACCTCTGACATTTGCAGGGCTTTTCACACACGTTGACTATTTTTCACTGTGCCTTCCCAGAACCCAAAGAAGCCTTACGTTACTCGTCTGGGTCCTCAGCCGATAAACAATTGGGGCTCAGCAGATAGTGTGTGAGCTGAAGTTATACATCTTATGGAAGTGCCAATGTCCAGACAGGAGCCCTGTTTCTGAGGCTCAGAGACTGTCTCTCTCCCTGTCGGGCAGCCCAGGGCTTGGCCCTCAAGGGTGTGGTGAAAGTAATGCAACCAGCTGGTCCTACAGGGAGGGGCCTCCTTGGCCCTATTCTCCTGTCACTCGGGGACCAAGAGTTAGGGGCCCACCTCCAGACCGGGCAAGTTCAGGGGCCTCAGAGGTCAAAGGCGGATTGTTCTGTTGGCAAGCCCAGGGTTTCACTGGCAATGAACTCCCTTAAAAACTTAAGCGATGTCCACTCGTCTTGCTCTTTTTTTTATAATTTTTTAAAAATCTTGATTTATTTTGAGAAAGAGACAGAGTGTGAGCAGGGGAGGAGCAGAGAGAGAGGGAGACGCAGAATCCGAAGCAGGCTCCAGGCCCCGAGCCGTCAGCACAGAGCCCGATGCGGGGCTCGAACCCATGAACCGTGAGATGATGACCTGAGCCCAAGTCGGCCGCTTCACCGGCTGAGCTACCCAGGCATCCCTTATCTTCCTCTTGATAGACAAAGAGTTCTCAGCCAGCCTGTTAAAAACTGTAAGGTCCCTCTGAGCTTTTGAGTTCTGACAAGGTCCAGCCATTTCTCTCTGGGTCTGAGACACAAAAGACCTAAAAGTGATAGGATGCTGACTGGCAGGGGAAGGAAGAGAATTCAGAACCTTCCCTGGAAGCATGCGGGGAAGCAGGCAGAATGGACTAGACATGTTGCACCCCGGGGACCCTGAAAAAGCTCCCCCCAAGCAAGCCTGCTCCCAGACAGGAGACCAGGACAAACAGCGAGGCTAACACAAACCCCCAGCTCAGAGGGCAGAGTCAGGTGGGGCAGGCCACAAGGTGGGTGGGAACAAAACTCCCTTTCATCCTGCTCAGTGAACTCTTCCAACTCTGTGCCGAGAAAAGGCGCGACTCAAAGACCCTGACCACCCGAAGACCTTCTGTAATTATCTACGAAACACACTGACACTCCGCATAAGATCACCACCGGAGGCCGGCTCTGGACTCGGTCTTGATGAGACCACCTATCTAGGAATCAGACAGAGACACCGCCCCCCCTGGACTCCTTCCTTCCCCTTGGCCTCTCAAGGGTTAACCTACGGCCCACCCCCAGCCCCCATTCCCAGCCAGGCCAGGAAAACAGGATGGCTGGGGCAGCTGGTAGGGGGGTGTTTAGCTTGGCCTCTGCCCAGCATGCAGACAACTCCCCTCAATGTACAGACACCCAGGCTGGGCCCCTTGAACGGAGTCCTTCCCTTCCTCCCCGACCCGAGAAAGGCTCTAGAGAAGGCCTCTCTTGGCAAGAGGGGGTGGGGGAAGGCTATTTTTCAGGATTAGGGGACAGTCTGGAGGACGAGCCCATCTCTCAAGTGCATCTTTGAAGCTTCAGTAGGCAGCTCCGCCCTTCTCTGCTCTCTGCAAGAGCGACTGGGGATCGCAGCTCCAGGGACGACAGTGCCAGGAATATGGTGCCAGTTTCGACAAGAGAAGACAGAAGTGACCTTGAGAGACAGCTGATAGACAAGGAGCCATGTCATTCCCTCCTCCCCCTTTTCTATCTGGGCAGTAAGGGCTGAGCTCCCAGGGAGAATGGAAGGGCCATCTATTCTGAGCATGTAATGGGGGTAATGGGGCCAATATGACATCTGTACCTGCCTTCAATCCTCCCTCGACCCGCACCATGGCCACCGTTCTGCCACAGTCCTCTGTCACCTGGCCTCAGCTAAGAGGTACCTCTAAGGTGTTCCAGGGCAAAAGCCCTCACATATGGGGATGATTCAATGTAAACTTCTCTAGTGTCAGGCAGGGCTTTCTAAGGGGTCATGCCACCTAATCCCTCATCTGGTCCCCTACGCCCTACCCATAATGCTTCTGCCTCCAGTCACCAACTCAACTCTATGCCTGAAGATTTACCCTAGGTCTTGGATTCCCAACCTCACCTCCTGAGCCCCTGAAATAGCTCTGAGTATGTCATCAGAAACCCCCATTACCTGCAGCAACATGGATGGAACTAGAGTGAATTATGCTAAGCGAAATAAGTCAGAGAAAGACAAATCTCACATGACTTCACTCATATATGGAACTGAAGAAACAAAACAGATGAACATAAGGGAAGGGAAGCAAAAATAAGATAAAAACAGAGAGGGAGACAAACCATAAGAGACTCTTAAATACGGAGAACTAACTGAGGGTCGCTGGCGGGGTGTTGGGTGGGGGGATGGGCTAAATGGGGGATGGGCATTAAGGAGGACACTTGTTCAGATGAGCGCTGTGTATTATAGGTAAGGGATGAATCACTGAATCTATTCCTGAAATCATTATTACAGTACCTGTTAACTAACTTGGATTCAAATGGAAAAAAATGAATACTCATTAAAAAAAAAAAAAAAGAAAGCCCCATAACCAATCAATCTTCCCTGTCCATGATACAGTCTAAATTAAACATGAGTATACATGAGTAGAGATTAAACATGACCCAGCGACCTGCCTGAACCATGTTATCCCCAGTCCCACTGCCCTGGAGATGAACGTGTGCTCCTGAATTTGTCTCCCTGCTCTCTCCGGATGCTGATTCTACCACGCCCTGACTCACGGGCCTTCATCATATCTCCATGCCTACGGGATAGAGGATACACTTCCTAGCTCAAAATATAAGGCCTTCTACCATCCATCCGCAATGTATTAGTCCAACGGGATCTACTACTACCCTACAACCAAAAGCGTAGATTTTTTTTTTAATTTTTTTTTTCAATGTTTATTTATTTTTGGGACAGAGAGAGACAGAGCACAAGCGGGGGAGGGGCAGAGAGAGAGGGAGACACAGAATCGGAAACAGGCTCCAGGCTCTGAGCCATCAGCCCAGAGCCTGACGCGGGGCTCGAACTCACGGACCGCGAGATCGTGACCTGGCTGAAGTCGGACGCTCAACCGACTGCGCCACCCAGGCGCCCCAAGCGTAGATTTTTTTTAAAAAATGTTTATTTATTTCTCTTAGAGAGTGTGAGTGGGGGAGGGGCAGAGAGCAAGAGGGAGAGGGAGGATCTGAAGCAGGCTCTTCGCTGCTAGTACAAAGCCCGACACGGGGCCTGAACTCACATAACCGTGGGGTCACGCACGGAGCCGAAGTTGGACGCTCAACCAACCGAGTCACCCGGGTGCCCCTAAAAGCATAGATTTGGGTGGCTCAGTTGGTTAAGCATCTGACTCTCGATTTTGGCTCAGGTCATGATCTCATGTTTTGTGAGTTCGAGCCACACATCAGGTTTCTCACTGACAGCGTGGAGCCTGCTTGGGATTCTCTCTCTCTCTCTCTCTCTCTCTCTCTCTGTCTCTCTATCTCCCTCTCACTCTGCACATTCTCTCTCAATCTCTCCCTCTCTCTCAAAAATAAATAAATAAACTTAAAAAAAAAAAACCCATAGATTTTCTGTTAAGTGTTCTGAGTCATTGATGCCAAGGAATTCAGTGGAAAGAGAGGTCATTTCGGCTAGGGCCATCGGGCCAGACCCCAAGGAAGGGGCACGTGTGCGCGTGCACGTGCGTGTGTTACAAAGTGTTTTCGCAGAATCACCAGCGGACCAGCTTACACGTAGCTTTACTTTCTTCCCTCTACTTCTCCCCACCGTGGGCTTGTCAGCATGAAGGACATACATTTGCAAACCCTCGCGGGTGCATGAAATGCTTTTCTGCGCTTGAAGATTTGTGGGACTCCAGGCGTCCAGGAACAGAATCAGACTGGAACAGAATCACAAAAGCTAGCAACGGTCTGAGAGGAGCCCCTGCTGATGCTGGACCAGAGAGATGAAGAGAGTGGGATCTGGAGAGGCTTCCTCCATAGCTCCTGGCAGGCGGTTTGCTGGGGTGGATTCCGTTTCACCTCCCCTGAGTATGCTGCTCTCCCAAATGACCAGCGCTAGGAGGAAAGAATTCTAAGAAGCTCACGTCTTTCTGGACTCCAAGACTTTTCAGTTTGGATCTTTGGAGGGAAGGGTGTGAGAAGAATTAAGGGAAAAAAAAAATCCAACGCCCTCTGCCTTCTGTGATTCTGGCCACTCCATGTTATACATCAGTAGCCAGGCAGGGGAGTGGAAGAGAGGCCCGGCCTTGGAATGAAGGGACAGAGGACCAGACCAGACTAACGGACGCCGAGACTAGCCAGCTCTCCCTTCCCAGGCAGCATCTCGAGCCAGAGAATGATGAGGCCAGAGCCAAAGCAGTAAGAGGGAAGGGCATCAGGAAAGGAAAGACATAAATTACTGCTGTCCCTAGCTCTACCACGAAACCCCCTTCCCAGTGCCATAGTCTCCTCTCCAGGCCATATCATAACTCATCCGGTGGAACGCTCCCAATGCACACTCATCCTGAACTGGGTCCTTGCGTGTGGTGAGACCGAGAGAGACCCCCAAATGGAATCAGAGCGGAGAGGTGAGGGGAGCAAGCGAGAATGAGGATGAGGAAAAAGAAAGAGAATGAACGCGTCCTTGTTGGAATTAATTTTCAAGGAGCAAACAAAAGCAATTAATGGGGGAAGATGGGCTCCCCAGGCCTGGCTGTGGTTAAGGGAGGCCACCTGGGTGACTGGGTCCTGGCCGTCTGCAGGGCGATTAGAAAGAAGGTGAGAGGCTGCCCGCTGGAGGACAGTCCACGGGAAAGGGCTCTGAGCGTGCTCCACAGGGAGGGAAGGATGTAATCTGGAAGCGTGTACCAGAGTGATTACGTGTTGTGTCGGTGAACAACGCACACACCCGGAGACCTAGCGGGGCAGCTCCATCAACCGTCACTGGCCAGAAAGCCATCCCAAATGTATAGTGTTTGCCAAACCCTTGAGAACAAGAAGTTACACCGCGATGGGTAACGTGGAGTATGTGCCTGCTCTACACGGAGCACAGGATATTCTACAGGTCTTACTTCCTTCCGTCCAAATGACAAACAACTATTGTCCACCCCATTTTCCAGATGATGAAACTGAGCTTCCAAGAGGTTAAGGGTCCAGGAGAGAAGATTTGCCCAAAGTTCCCAAGGACCTAGGTTTCAATCGCAGCTCTACAACTTAAAAAAAAATTTTTTTTTAATGTTTATTTATTTATTTTTATTTTTATTTTTTTAATTTTTTTTAACGTTTATTTATTTTTGAGACAGAGAGAGACAGAGCATGAACGGGGGAGGGTCAGAGAGAGAGGGAGACACAGAATCTGAAACAGGCTCCAGGCTCTGAGCTGTCAGCACAGAGCCCGATGCGGGGCTCGAACCCACGGACCGTGAGATCATGACCTGAGCCCAAGTCGGACGCTCAACCTCCTGAGCCACCCAGGTGCCCCACAGCTCTACAACTTTTTAACCATGAGACCCAACGATGTCACCTTGGATGCACCACATAACATCTCCTCACTGCACCTTCGTCATCTGCAAAACAGGGATACTACCACATCTTTCCCAGCTTGCTGTAAAAATTAAGATAATTTGTAAGTATAAGCTCCTAGCCAGTGCCGGTAAGTGCACACACTGAGTGTTCAGCAAATGTTTGTCCTCCTCCCCACCCCCTGCCTTTCAATAAGATAATCGAGTTGTCCATTCAACAGACAGTGGAGTGTCCAATGTGTGAAAAGGGGGAAGGAAAGAGAATTTATGGAGGCCCCTTTTCATGCCAGGCGCGTCGCTAGGTCTTGAGGGTAGGTGTGGAGATGAACAAGGACAGAGTGCCTGCCTTCAAGCAGGAGTTTACAACCTAGCAAGCCAAGCCCATAAGTAACAGAGTGCCAGGATGTGCTGAGAGCTGTGTGAGACAGTGCGACCAAAGACTAGAAAGGGGGAGGGAGGCCAGATGCAGGAAGAGAGCTAGGACTTCTGTGGGGGCCTCAGGAAGGTTCTGAGAAGAGGTCACATGGCTTCCTCGTGAAGGGCTGGATTTGGAATGGAAATGAAGGGGTGGGGTTCTTACCGCCTCTCCAGAGGCAGCCACGCAGGGGATTCATGAGAGACCAATAGTTTTCTTTCCAGGGCAGGAGGAACAAAGGTGATGCAAATTCTCTGCTGATCCTCTCCTGAGAGGTGGAGTCCCTGGGCATCAGGGCAGGTCTGGGCTCTCGGTTGGACCCACAGAATGTAACAGAAGTGGGGTTGTGTGAATTCTGAGGCTTGGGCATAAGAAACCCCAAGGGGTACCTGGCTGGCTCAGTCAGTAGAGCATATGTGATTCTCAATCTCGGGGTTGTGAGTTCGAGCCGCACGTTAGGTGTACAGATTACTTTAAGAAAAGAGTTTCTGGGGCACCTGGGTGGCTCAGTCGGTTGGGGTTGAGCGGCAGACTCTTGATTTCGTCTCAGGTCATGATCTCATGATTCCTGAGATGGGAACTGACAGCACGGAACCTGCTTGAGATTCTCTCTCTCTCTCTCTCTCTCTCTCTCTCTCTCTCTCTCCCTCTCCCTCTGTCCCACCCCTGCTCATGCTCTCTCTCTCTCAAAATAAATAAACTTTAATATAAATAAAGAAGGGGCACCTGGGTGGCTCAGTCGGCTGAGCGTCCGACTTCGGCTCAGGTCATGATCTCACGGTTTGTGAGTTTGAGCCTCGCATCGGGCTCTGTGCTGACAGCTCAGAGCCTGGAACCTGCTTCAAATTCTATGTCTCCCTCTCTCTCTGCTCCTCCCCTACTCACGCTCGGTCTCTCTCTCCTTCAAAAATAAATAAAAACATTAAAAAAAATTTTTTTAATATAAATAAAGAAAACAGAAGAAAGAAAGTTGAAAAGAAAAAAAAAAGCCTGAAGCTTCCACGTGGATCTCTTAGAATACTCTCCCGGGACACTCACCCTCTTGGAACCAGCTGCCACGTCCCCAAGGCAAGTCCAGGCCATGGGAAGAGGCTACATGTAGGTGCTCTGTTAACAGCCCCAGACTCACACACACACACACACACACACACACACACACACACACACGCCTTCCATGGGGTCTGGCCTCATGGCCTCAGCCAGAAGTGACCTCTCCCTCTCCTGAATTCCCCTGGCACCAATGACAGCCGGGTAAGATGCCACTTGCCTGTCAGGCCCAGTCCAGCCTTCAGATGACTACAAGGGCAGGAGACACCCAGGCAAGCCCCCGCTGAGCCCGGTAACCCAGAGAACCCTGAGAGGTAACAATACATTACTGCTCTAAGCCACTACATTTTGGGGTGATCAATAGTGAACCAGAGGACGAGGCCTCTATTTCACTAACTTGGGCTGTTACTGGGCAAGTTGGAGCCAGGGTCACACTAGAGGTGGATGAGACAGAGGCGCGGAGGAACTGTACTTTGGGCCAAGGAAGGGAGGAAACCAGTTGAACACCCCCTGCCCCGCCCCCCAGACTCCAGCTTCCTCCCCACCTCAGCTCTTCTCAGCACCGTGCCAGATCTATATGACTCATAATTCACTTTACCCCGCTGGGAAATAGCTGGGGGGAAAAAATCAGTAACATATAAAGATGTTCATAGCACAGCTATTCATAAGAGCAACAAATTGGAAACAACCCAAATTCCCAGTAATAAGAGAAGAGCACTCCACTAATGAAGTAACCTGACGGAATTATTTATAGCTATTTAAAATGACAAATGGGGGCGCCTGGGTGGCGCAGTCGGTTAAGCGTCCGACTTCAGCCAGATCACGATCTCGCGGTCCGTGAGTTCGAGCCCCGCGTCGGGCTCTGGGCTGATGGCTCAGAGCCTGGAGCCTGTTTCCGATTCTGTGTCTCCCTCTCTCTCTGCACCTCCCCCGTTCATGCTCTGTGTCTCTCTGTCCCAAAAATAAATAAACGTTGAAAAAAAATTAAAAAAATAAAATAAAATAAAATGACAAATGTATGGGCCATTGGCATACCTGGAAGTATCTGTGTAAAATAACGTTACACACAAAACAGCGCCTGACACAGGATGATGGCCACACGCTAACTACAACTGTGAAATACAGAGACGAGGAAGGGCCAGTGGAATAAGGCATACATTTTAGCATTCACTTACACCCTTTTCGAAAAAACAGGTGTGGCTTTCCAAAAAGGCACCAATTCAACCTCACAAATCCTAAAAACGGGGTCACGACTGCATGGGAATTAGGAGGTGACATTTTGAAGATAGGGACATGCTCTCTGTCACCCAGGGACAAAACCCCAGGTTGAGGGGAGGCCCTGGGATGTGACAGGGGTGGAGTGAGCAGGGCTGCGGCATCTCCTCAGCAGGGTAGCTGAATGTTAGGAAACAAACCCTCGTGTTTGCTGACTCAGTGCAAGGAGAAGGACTCACACAAAAGCCACCCATTATCCCATAATTATTGTCTCTCTCGTGCCTGCAATTAACGGCTGTCTGAGAGGCGGCTGCTGGGGTAAATAAATGTTCACCCGCATTAGAGTCAATCAGCCAGCTGAAGCGCCAATTAACGAGCCCACTGCAGAGACACTCGGGGACCCAGCGGCGACTGTGGGGAGGAAGGGGACAGGACGAGATAACACAGATCTTGGACACACTCCTACCGCAGAAGCAGGGAAGGGATGCTTACAGCAACATCCTGAGCCCCGGGGTAGAAGCCGGTCTTGCCCCAGATGAGCCAGCTGGGTAAGCAGGTGCTCCGACCCCCCGGTGCCAAGTCAGGGGGGTCTGCGTGCATTCGTGTGTCTGTGAGCAAAGGTTCCTGGGAGCTGCTGCAGCTCCCACATGGGGCAGCCCTGGGCCTGTGGGGGGTGGGGGTGGGGTGTGAGAGGAAAGAGCTGCAAGAGAAGGCTCAGAGGTGCTGTCACCTCCTGAGTGACAGAGGAGGACAGAAACGCGGGGCACAGAGAGGAAGCGGGCAGGGAGCCATCTTGACTGACTTAGGCTGAAACTGACTTACACTGGCCTTTGGCTATTCTCCTTACGCCGCAAGCTCAGAAACACAGGAAAGAAGCTCACATCAGAGAAGTCAAAGATGATCCTTTTGTCCCGAGAAGGGCAGGAGAGCACGTGGCTGACAGCAGCCACCCCACGTCCTCTCCCAGGGATTTGGGGAAGACAAGAGTGCCCCGTAGTCCTGCATGGCATGCCCAGTGCCCGGCCACTGTGCTACACCAGCCAGCCAGGCCCTCTCTCCATGGACCTTAGCCAGCAGACCTCAGGCTTGGGACCAGAGGCCCCAGAAGATGCCTACCAGGCATCAGGGAGCCTCTGAGGTCAGAGGGGAGGAGCATGCATGTCAGAGGTAATCTGGCCCAGCGGTTCTCAATCCTGCCTTCACACCAGAATTACCCAGAGAGCTTTTATTATTTTTTTTTATTTTTAGTGTTTATTTATTTTTGAGAGAGAGCGAGCGAGCATGAGCAGGGCAGGGGCAGAAAGAGAGAGGGAGACACAGGATCCGAAGCAAGCTCCAGGCTCCGAGCTGTCAGCACAGAGCCCGACACGGGGCTCGAACTCACACGCCACAAGATCATGACCTGAGTCAAAGTCGGGCGCTTAACTGACTCAGCCAAACAGGCGCCCCTATTTTTTTTTTTAATGTTCATTTATTGTTGAGAAAGAGAGAGAGAGAGTGCAAGCAGGGGAGGGGCAGAGAGAAAGGGAGACACAGAATCTGAAACAGGCTCCATGCTCTGAGCTGTCAGCACAGAGCCCGACGCGGGGCTCGAACTCACAAACTGCGAGATGGTGACCTGAGTTGGACACTTAACTGACTGAACCACCCGGGCGCCCCACCCAGAGAGCTTTTAAAATACTAATGCCTGGGAACCACCATAGACCAACTTGATGAGGTGGAGGCCCAGGCCCAGGCAAGGGATGAGTCTCTGATGGTGCGCCACAGAGGTCTGTTGTGATCCTGTTGTGTTCCACGTGTTCATCCACGGTTGGCACAAAGCCTCAGAAGGCGAGGCTACCAGATTTGCTATTGAGAAAGCCGGGCTGGGCGGCTAACACACCTATGGCAGAATCAGCATTTCATACACTGGAATAAGGGCCTCACGTCAACAAAACGATATAGCTCATAAATGTAAAACCCCACATGTAACATCAACAAGATTCTAACTGTACATACAAGCCCCAGGTTTTGAAGTATGCTCAAGAGCATGTTACTAAGAAAATGGGGGAAGTGCACAATCTATGTTTGCCTAAAGTGCATGAGTGTTTTCGAAAAACCGTGTTATTGGCGTGCCAAGAGGCAGACAGAGAACGCGGACGGTTTGTGATCAACTATCTTGGAAATCGTTTTATGTCTGTCCCTAGGAGCCTGGTCAGTAGGACTCATTGTGAGATCTTGGAAGACAGGATTCTTCCCCCCCCCCCCCCCCCCCGACCCTCCTTCCTACCCCAAGCTGAGTAATACAGGGCAGTACTTTGCAAATTTCAACGTACGTATGAGTCACCCGGGAGATCCTGCCAAACGCAGATTCTGATTCAGTAGGTTGGAAGTAAGGCCTGAGATTCCACATTTTTAACAAACTCTCAGGTGATGTCGACGCTGCTGGTTCATGAAGAGCAAAGATTTGGAGGGTCTCAGAGGTTTGCCTTGAAACCAGGCCTTCTGGATATGCCTGGGGCACCTGTGTCCCTTGCCCTGTAGGCCTGGGAAGTGTCAGAGCTGGATTTGGAGGTAAGGAAGGCCCCGACCGTACATGCTCAGCTCAGCTGATAAGCAAGTGCATCGGGATGAACGGAGAAGAGTAAAAGTGACCCAGTGAGAGAGAAAAGACCTTCCCGCTAACTCACACATCACATCATTTATGTAGGAGAGAGGAGGTCTAAACAGCTGTCCACGGGAAAATAACCTGAGGATTCCAGCACAGTGAGCTCAATTGAAACAGCAGTGACTCACAAACTTAGTCTGAGGTCATAGAAATAGATTGTCAAGTAGGGGGCATCGGAGGCCTGTTGAATAGACCCTATCTGGAGTATTGTGTTCAATTCTAGACAGTTTATTTTAAGAGAATGAAAGCTACCATGTGCCAAGTGACTTCCAGTTGCCAGGCCCTGTTCTAAGCTTTTTACGTGTGATAATTGGCTTAATCCTCTCAACAACCCTATGAGGTAAGTGCCATCACTATTTTTATTTTACAGGTGCATAAAACTAAGGCTCAGAGAGGTTAGGATTACAACCAGGGTCACACAGCTGGCGAGCGTGAAGTCAAGTGCGGGCCGAGGCAGAGGACCCCAGAGCCTAGATTTTTCCTACTGTGTCCTAATGTCTCTCCACGCTTGCCTGACTCTTGAAACCAAAGGATCGAGACAAGTTTACCAAAGGGTAGAAGACCAACTTGAGATCAGCATTACGGCAGGCTACACGTTGGAGCCGTCTACCAGGGCCCAAGGCTGCTTCACACGGGAGTGCTCCTAGTCACTGGGGAATACAGTGGTCATGTGTCTGGGAAGGTGACTGCTATCTGGGAGGAGGGCTGGACCAAACGAAAGGTTGCTTCCAAAGCTGAGACTCCGGGCCGCTCTCCTGTCTGGGTCTCCCGGTCTAGAAAAAACAGACTCTGACACCCGAGTACAGTGTTTATAATGAGCTACATTTAGCCTGGACCTGCCCACAGATTCTGGTGCATGTGACGGAGACAAAAATGACAGCAATGCCCAGACCACAACCTGCCCGGGACGGCTGAGAAATTGAGCCAAAGGAAGGCTTGTGGGAAATATGCAAATGAGCTTCTGCTGCCACCCCCTTCCCCTGACTTGTCATCCTGCAAGGTTCTTGCGGGAGGGATGAACTCCTCTAAGCTGGCTGAAAAGAGCTTGCTCCTTCTCGAAGAAATGTTAAAAATACACAGTCATCCTCAAAAAGAAGGAAAGAGGCTCAGCACTGCCTAACCCAAACTGAACTGTGGGCCAGCACCTTATCTGCGTCATCTGAGCGCCCCAGCACGAGGGACAAAGCCATGCGTCCAAGGAGAAACGCAGAGAAGGATGCAAAAGATAGAATCAAACTCTACCTACAAATCCTTCGGCCGATGGCTGGGAGACAGCGATCCCGGCTCTGAGCCAGAAAGTGGAGAGATCTGAGGTCTCAGCCCACCCAAAGATTTGGGCTGAGAGCAGCTTCACATCTGTAGCCTTCCAAGTTGCCGCATCCCCAAGCATACTGCCCGGGGAAGGTGGGGGAAGGTACGATCAAGTACCCGCTAGTTCACGGCACTGTGCTAATCGCCGTGGGGAGACACAAATTTATCAGAGGGAAGGACATATGTGAATGACAACATTTCAGAACCACTTCTCTTTCCAACTGGCTGTTTCAACCAATAAAAGACACTTTAAAAATACATATAACTTAATAAGTGTAAGTGTTGATAACTTGGCCTTGGTCCTGACAACACCAGATTTGGAAGACGCCGGGCCCAACCGAGATGCTTCCCGTTCAGATCCAACAAAGTCTTTTCTGGGGTCTGGGCGCTCTCTGTGTCGCTGTGGCTCACCTGCTGGGCCTCCAGAACAGCTGGCCGGAGGCGGCCCATCGAAAGGCACACACTCTCCATCTGTTCCCCCAGAGCTCTTGGTCTCTCCTTCGTCTTCCTGCTTTCGTCCCATGGGGGATCTGCCGCCCTGAGGCGGGTCTGCGGGGTCTCCCTGTTTATCCCCCCATCAAAGCCTGTATGCGCTCTGCCCGTGGTCCAGCCTCACCCACAGTACAAGTCCTACAGAGCCAGTGGTCCCACAAAGTGAGCCCCGTGATAAGGATACCGGGGCCGGGTGGAAACATTCGGGAGGAGCACACAGGGGAAAAGAAAGGAACGGGTCAAGCCCACTTTCCAGGCTGCTGCTGGAGGGTTAGGTTGGGCCTGAATGAGGACAGAGGGTTTCTGAACTCAGACAAGGCCTGTGCCACAAAAGGAAGCCATGTATGACTGCTGGAGGAACTGGCCCTGTTAGGTAACAACCCCCCACCTCCCTTCGGCTGTGTGTGGAGGAGGGAGTGGTAAGGACCGGCACTCTCTCATTCCCCCTCCAGCCCAGCTCAGCCTCCAAGCCTCTGCCTCAGCAGTTTGGTGGCTTGCTTTCTGCATGATCTGAAGGGCCCCTTGGTCAGACCAGGAGCGGCCAACAGTCCCTCCCTATATGCACATGAACATGCTAATAACACATGCACACCACCCCCCACCCCACTGCCCCAGGTAGTGGCAGCCCCCCCACCCCCACCTCTCCCAGGACACAGGGTCTGGGCCCCTAGGGAGAGGAGGCCAGCCAGGCGGCCCTGAGTAGCCACAAAAGAGCCATGACTGTTGGGGGGGTGCCACGACAAAATGGAGCCAAAAGAATAATCACAAGCTACCCCTCCCCCCATCTCCACGATCTCACTGCTAATGTATTTGCATTCAAACTTGGGTCACACGAGGGGTAAGGAGAGGGCTCGGGCAGGAAATGTGGAAACAGCCACAAATTCTAATTCTGATTCTCCCCCCACCATTCAACGTGGTCGTGAGTAAGTGGCCATTGGCTCAGAACTGCAGGTTCTTCACAAAAAGAGGGCACCAAAAGTCACCCGGACCAGCTAGAAGGAACATGGTATATAGTTTATTGGGTACGTGCAGAACATGCAGGTACAGAGACAAGGGGGAACCTATAGGATACTCTTCCAGCTTCACGGTGTGAATCAGTTTATCTTCAAGCAAGGCACAGTCTCCTCATATGATCCCAAGCCACTGACTCTCCTTACTGGGAACCCATCTCCCCAGCCTCCGTTCACCCGGCCTCGGACAGAAACTTCCATCCCACTCGAGTTCCCGCAGAATTCCTGGTCACACACCCACCGGCCTGGCCTGACCCGTTACAAAGGCACCAAGAGCCTGAGATCAGGAGCCTGGACAAGATACCTCTGACTGTTCCCGTTTTTACCGTTGGAAGTGTTGACATTCAAATCAGTGGGTGCTGAAGAAATGAAAGGCCGGCCCAGAGAGACAGGCCAAGCTCGGGGCGGCCCCCCCCCGCCCCCCGCCCCCCGCCCCGTCGCCTCTAGAGCCGCAGGCCCTGTGCCACAGGCCCCACCGCGCTACCCCTCAGCCCCCTCTTGGGCACCTGGTGCGTTGGGCGGCCTTCTGTGCAGTGGAGTGACGTGTGGAAGCTGGAAAGGGAATACACCCGAACGGAAAGGGAGTGCCTCTCTGCTATAAATGCCTGGCCCGCGCTGCTGTTTGCAAAGGGCAAAGTCTGCGGTGGGAAGGGACTGAACACTGCACCCATCTTCTAAGCCCCCACACATGGAGAAACCAAGTTCTGAGGGACTGAGCAGCTAAATTCTCACAGCAGGGTTGAGAACAGAACCGAGCAGTATGGATCCTGCCCCCTGCTCCTGATTCTTATTGCGGGCCTTATCTTGGATTGATCACAGTACATATTTATGGGGGGGGGGGGGCGGGTAGGATTCTGCCTGAGTATTCCAGAGCCCCTCTCGTACCCTCCCCTCTCCGGCCACTCCCAGCCTCAGCCGCCCGGTGCTAAGCTCTCCTTCAGCAGAACCTACTCTGCGGTCAGGTCCGCGCTTGGCAGGCCTCCTGCTGACTATCATTTCTGTGGCGGCACAGGAGGGAGACAATTAAAAGCTGGCTTCTCAGGGGACTGGCTTAAGTCTTTCCTGTCAGAAAATCTGAGGACTTTAGGCATGGCCCCAGGACCCCGACACGGAATCTTTCCTCACAGCCCTACCCAGCCCAGCTCAGTAACCAGAAAAGTTCCTTGTTCAGCCAGGCCTCCCTCCCCGCCACCCGCCGCCCTCCCAGACTTACCCCCTCGCAAATGCTGAGGGAGCACCCAGGCTGCTTCAGACTCAGTCTCATCTTTCGACAGCCCTCCTCAGCACCCGGCCGCTCCCATCCCTGTGACAACGGACCAGACGCACGGAGTTCTGCCTTCAGCTCCGGGCCCTCAGTTTCCTCGAGGCGGCTGCGGCAGATCCTTTTGGGCATTGAGATCCCAACGGGCAGAACTGAGATCCCAATTTCTCCCCAAGAAGAACCCTCCAGCTCCTCTCACCGCAGCGGGATCAGCACACACAGGGGTGCCTCACGCACCTGAGCCACAGAGACCCCGGGTCAAGCCTTGGCTCTGTGACCCTGGGCAAATCGCATGTGCAGCAACCGCTGATCTGCGAGCTTGGGCAAGCCACGTGACCCCTGAGCTTCAGTTACCTCACCGACTGGAGCTGTGAGGATCCAACCAGAAGGTGAGAGAAGCCCGAGGCCCCACGCACACCTGAGGGAGCGTGTTTCTCAGCGCTTGTCACGCTGAAGGCAGTGGCTGGTGCCTCCTAACTGCTGAGCTGGGGGACCCTCCTCAGGGAGACCAGGCAGTGGGTGACCCGCCGGTGGGCGTGAAATCAACCTGAGGAGCCAACGCTTTTTTTTTTTTTTAACAAAACAGGCCAGACTAAACGAAAATCTAACAGGAAGCTGGTGTGCACCACACAGAGTCAGGGTAACACAGACGTGTTGGCTGGTTCTGTGGGAGAAGGTATTTCTACTGGTCGCTGTCACAATTTCCAATTAGGCCTTACTTTGAAAACTTTCTTGCAGACGTTCCCACTTACAAAAACTTGCTTCCAGCCCTCAGCAGATTGGGATGGTAAACTCTTGAGGGTGAAAGTCACGTCACTGGGTCCTCAAGGATTCCAACCCTCCCGCCCCCATCCCCTGCCGCAGGGGCCCCAGATACAAGCCCTTGGTGGCTGGAAAGCATTCACGGAATAGAAAATCAGCACGAAGGAGAGCAGGAAGCCGCCATTGACGGAGACAGCCACTGTCCCAAACAATGTCCCTGGAGGTCTGTGTTAGCACCTCCATTTTACAGATGAGGAAACTAGAGCTCAAAGAGGTGACATCGTCCAGGAGGCGGGGGGACCAGGATTGAGATCGGGGTTTGGCTGGTCCACGGCCTCCCCTCTGGATCTCACTGCCTGGGAGATGCTGCCCGGCCCTATCAAATCTTCCCAATGTCCTGCATTGGCCAAGAGGATTCATCCCACAAAACAGACACACTCACACACGCACGCACCTGCACGGCAGGAAACAACACATCCTTTCCTACCTGCCTTTCTCGGGCTTTCCCAATCCCATGAGGGAGACTGGAGAGGGCTGTGCTGGGGGCATCAGGGATTTGTCTTCGTCTTGGTCCCGCCCTTGTCCTTCTCTGCCTCTTTGAGGCCGATTCCCCCCAGCTCCCCTCCCCCTCCCCCAATACCAGCTAACTGGTTACCCAGGCAACCCAGCTGGGAGGCTGCCAGTTACCACGGCAACCCAGCATGGCCGCCAGGCTGCCTTGCTGTGGAAGGTCAGGGGACCAGTCAGGCGACAGAGCCCTGGGATGTTGCCGGCAGGACTGGCCGGGCCGGGCCTACGTGCCCGAGGGAATTAAGTTCCTGCTGTCAAAGGACCACGTCCTGGTCTCCCTGAGGCGGGTCCCCCAGCTCAGCAGTTAGGAGGCACCAGCCACCAGCCGGCCTCCACCCCCACCCATCGCCCCATTGCCCTAGCCTCATCCCTGCAACCTTTTCTACGGGAGTTTGGAGGCCTTCTCAGATTCAGCCACTGTCCCTCGGCCTAACCCTGGCCCCCTTCGCCCACCTTCCTTTCTGAGCATATCTGGGAGTCAACAGGCATGCAACCTGTGCGTGTCTGCGTGTAGACGTAGCTTCTCCGTGAATTACATTGGCCATAAAAAGGGAGCTGTTATGTTCTAGCATTTACTACGTGCCAGGCACGTTCTAGGGGCCTTGGGCGTGAAGTTCCTCCGTGGACCCGTACAACACACCCATGGTCCCCACCCTGCAGCTAGGGCAGCCGAGACTTGGAGAAGTCAGGGAACTTGTTCCAGGTCGCACAGCGATTAGCTGGCAGAACTAAGCAGTTCAGCTCTGGGGGTCAGCTTCGGAAATTCCTTCGGCTCCTGGCTCCTGCCCCTCCCCCACAAAGCAATCACCCGCTCCAAGGGGACATTTTTTCACATTTATTAAACGATTATTCAGCGTCAGATGGTGCACTCATTATTTCATTTCATTTCGCCCTCCCCTCTGTGAAGGAGGCTATAGTTCCAGTGAGACGCTGCCGAGATCTAGCTTCAGACCCCTTCCCTGGGAATCCTTTCCTGACTCTCCAGGGACAGTCTACCACTTTCTTTCTTGGCCACCAACATATGTAGCATATGTCTCTATCGCATACAGGACAATTATTTGCTCACACGTCTGCTCCCTTAACTAGACTGTGAATTTAAAAATCCATTTTTGCAACCTAGTACCTGCCTGGTCCATAATGGGCATACAGTAAACATTCACCAAAAGAAAGCGGCAGGGCCAGGATTCTAAGATTCTGCTCATCTGACTATCAGGGCCATGCTCTATCACCTTACTCTGTCTCATTCATTCGTTCAATCATTCATTCATTCAAAAAGCAGTTACTAGGGTGCCTGAGTGGCTCAGTCGGTTAAGCCTCTGACTTCGGCTCAGGTCACCATCTCGCAGTTTGTGAGTTCGAGCCCCGCTTTGGGCTCTGTGCTGACAGCTGGGAGCCTGGATCCTGCTTTGGATTCTGTGTCTCCCTCTCTGTCTGCCCCTCTCCGGCTCGCACTCTGTCTCTCTCTGTCTCTCTCTGTCTCTCTCTGTCTCTCTCTCTCAAAAATAAATAGACATTTTAAAAAATTAAAAAAAAAAAAAACAGTTACCAAATAACTGCTACGTGCTTGGCTCTGTGCGAAACATCACAAAGACAAAGACAAATTCAAGACCATCTCTAGCCTTGAAGCAACTCAGTCCAGCGGAGCCAGGGGCAAGGCTGAGGACAGGAAATAAATGCCCCCCCCCAACCCCTGCCACATACCAACAAAAGCTTTCCTTGAGCCCAAACTCTCTTCCATCCAAAGCTCCTATAACCAACCAACATTTATTGAGCACCTGCTATGTGCCAAGGCCCTCAAATCAACCACGGTTTGTGGGGAGGAACCAGGAACTACCAGATAGTAGGAGGAATGACTGATAAGGGACAGGGGACCCAGGGACACCGAGCTTGTTTGTGCAACTCCAAAAGGCTTTCACACCTGATGTGATAAAGCAGTTTCATGTTGCACGGCTTTATGTCCGTACCCACCTCCTACGTTAGCTCAGTTGAACCTCTGTGTTGCAGGCTGGGCAGGAATTATCACTCCCCTTTTCGAGATGAGGAGACTGAAGCTCGGAAGGGGAAGAGCATTGGATTAGAAGGAGGGAACCTGGGTTCTAGACCTCAGTTGTGATGCCAATGAGTCTATACCTGTCAGCACCTCCCCACCCCACCACCCCACCTCTCCAACAGCAGGTTTTCCTTCCCCGCTATGACCTCTTCCATTCTAGACAGTCACAGTTTTAGGCGAGGCAAGCAGGCTTGTGGTCTCTGGGTGGCCCACTGATGCCAATGAGGACCCAGGAACCCAGCAAAATCAGAACAACGACCTCACCACCAGGGGCCAGGGTGAACTTAACAGGCTAATTGCAAGCATTGGGCCGATTAAAAGCAAATTGGGACCTGCGGTTAAGGACTCGGGTTTTCAGGTGATGATGAGCCAGACGGGGTGGATATGGTGATGTCAGAGCTAAACAGGGACCTCGCTTTCTCCATGGAGGGGGTCCTCGACCCTGCAGGAGTAAAGCCTGAGCACCCATGAATGCGTATCAGATCAGCATTGATATACCCCACCTTATTTCCTGAATCCACTCCATCAGGACCAACCGTCTAGAGAGACTAAATTCAGTGAGGGAGGCAGATTGGACGGTCACCCTAAATACCATCAGCCCTAAACACACGTTTCCTACTAACCCACCTTGGCTCTGGTCTGACCTTTGAGCTAAAGCATCGCCTTCTGATATATTCTGTTCAAATGCACACATCGAACTGATGTTTGTATAATTATCTGCGTTTTACAAAGCACTTTCATGTATGTTACTCTTCTAGCGATCAACTAGTTACGCGGGTAGTGATACAAACCCCCTTTTTCAGATGGGGAAACAAAAACCTCAGGGATATGAAGTGACTTGTTACAAATCATACAGCCTCTAATTTGGACCAGGATTTGAATCTAATGTCTGCAAATTCCAGACGGGCATCCTTCCCACAACCCGGGCGGGCAGTGTCCCAACTCTCTCTTATTGCTACTTTGGGAAATGCAAATCGGGCTCACAGGAATAAGGAGGGATTGATCAGTACAGACGGACGCAGCGGGGAGGGGGCTCCAGTGGAGTGTCCCATTGGCAGAAGACGCCAGAGGAGCCAAATCCCCTTCATGCGGGTACCTGCTAGAAGTCCCCAGAAGTGCGACATCCCAGGGGATCATCCTGGGAATGGGGTGTGGCTGCCTCATCACGCTCTGTGCTGGTGGGACCACACCCCAGTAAGGCTCCAGAAAAGCCTGAAAAAGGGAGTGGGATCATTGGAGGCATGGGGGCACTCAGTCTAGGACAAGGAGACTTGGGGTGCTTGGAGGAGGGAGATCATGATACTGTCTTGAGATATGTGTGTGTTTCGCACAAACCAATAACGGTGAGATGATAATAGCAAACACACGTGTCGCTCTGCTTGCCATGATTCTACCTGCTCTGCATACATGACTTCACCTATCTTTACAAGAAGTCCAGGAAATAGGTAACGTTGTTATCTTCATTTTACAGATGGAGAAACTGAGGCACAGAGAGTTTTGTTTTTGTTTTTTTTTTAAGTCACTGTCAAGGTCATATTGCTGTTAATGACAGAGTCCAGATTCAACCCAAATTTCACCCCATAACTGCCATCTTGACAACTGCACTAAACTACCTTTTAAGAAAAGCCAAAATCTCGAACAAATGACAACAGATGGACTATTCATGCTTTATACACCTCTTTTTGGGGCGCCTGGGTAGCTCAGTTGGTTAAGCGTCCAACTTCGGCTCAGGTCATGATCTCGCGGCCCGTGAGTTCGAGCCCCACATTGGGCTCTGTGCTGACAGCTCAGAGCCTGGAGCCTGCTTCAGATTCTGTGTCTTCCTCTCTCTCTCTCTGCCCCTTCCCTGTTCCCACTCTGTCTCTCTCTCTCTCTCTCTTGAAAATAAACATTGAAAAAAAAACCCCAAAACTCTTTTTAGGGGCACCTGGGTGGCTCAGTCAGTGGAGCGTCTGACTCTTGAGTTTGGCTCTGGTGATGGTTCATGGGATTGAGCCCCGTGTCAGGCCCAGTGCTGACAGCACGGAGCCTGCTAGGGATTCCCTCTCTCTCTCTCTCTCTCTCTCTCTCTCTGCCCCTCCCCCACTCACATGCGCACACATACACACTCTCTCAAAATAAATTTTATAAAAAACAAAAGCAAACACCTCTTTTTAAAACTTTAAATCTTGGGGCGCCTGGGTGGCTCAGTTGTTAAGCGGCCGACTTCGGCTCAGGTCATGATCTCGCGGTCCGTGAGTTCAAGCCCCGCATTGGGCTCTGTGCTGACAGCTCAGAGCCCGGAGCCTGTTTCAGATTCTGTGTCTCCCTCTCTCTGACCCTCCCCCGTTCATGCTCTGTCTCTCTCTGTCTCAAAAATAAATAAACGTTAAAAAAAAAATTTTTTTTTTAAATAAAACTTTAAATCTCACCACTGATCAAACCAATGGGTTAAAACAATGAAGAAGCAAGGGACTAAAGCAATGAAAATGTTTCAGCATTCGATGCTGACGCTCGCGTAACAAAACGCATTCTCAAACACAACTGCAGGGAACGTAAATTAGTAATTTCCAGCCAAGAATTTGGCAAAATACGTCAAAATGTTTTAAAACAGCAATTCCCTGTTGGTGGGAATGCACACTGGTGCAGCCACTCTGGAAAACAGTACGGAATTATCCCCAAAAAGTTAAAAACAGCACTACCCTAGGATCCAGCAATCGCATCACAGGGTATTTACCCAAAGAACACGAAAACATTAATTCAGGGGGATACATGCACCCCTGTGTTTATAGCAGCATTATTTACAATAGCCAAGATGTGGAAGCAAGCCGAGTGTCCGTCGACGGATGAATGGATAAAGAAGATGTGGGATATACATACAGTGGATTACAATTCAGCCACAGAAAAGAATAAAGTCTTGCCATTTGCAACAACATGGATGGAGCTAGAGAGTATTACGCTAAGCGAAATAAGTCAGAGAAAGACAAATAATATATGATTTCACTCATATGTGGAATTTAAAAAACAAAACAAACTAGCAAAAGGCAAAAAGAGAGAGAGAGAGAGAGAAAAACCAAGAATCAGACTCTTTGCTACAAAGAACAAACTGATGGTTGCCAGAGAGGGGGTGGGCCAGGGGATGGGTGAAATAGGTGATGGGGATTAAGGAGGGCACAGATCTCGATGAGCACCAGGTGATTAAAATAAAAACTTTAAGGGTGCTGCGTGGCTCAGTCGGTTAAGCGTCCGACTTCGGCTCAGGTCATGATCTCATGGCTCATGGCTTCAGGCCCCACATCCGGCTCTGTGCTGACAGCCCAGAGCCTGGAACCTGCTTCGGGTTCTATGTCTTTCTCTCTCTCTCTGCCCTTCCCCCGCTCGCACTCTGTCTCTCTCTCCTTCAAAAATAAATAAACATTGGGGCGCCTGGGTGGCTCAGTCGGTTAAGCGTCCGACGTCAGCTCAGGTCACAATCTCGAGGACCACGAGTTCGAGCCCCGCGTCGGGCTCTGGGCTGATGGCTCAGAGCCTGGAGCCTGCTTTCGATTCTGTGTCTCCCTCTCTCTCTGCCCCCTCCCCCGTTCATGCTCTGTCTCTCTCTGTCTCAAAAATAAATAAACGTTAAAAAATAAATAAATAAACATTAAAAAAATAAAAAAATAAAATAGAAACTTTAAAAAAATAAATAAAATAAAAACACAGCAATTCCATTTCTAGAAAGGTAGCCTAAGGGGAAAAAATCATTGATATATGTAAAGATTAAGATATTTTTATGTTCATTGCAGCATTGTTTATAAAAGCTAAACAATTGAGGGCGCCTGGGTAGCTCAATCGCTTGAGCGACTGACTTCCGCTCACGTCATAATCTCACAGTTCGTGAGTTCGAGCCCTGCACTGGGCTTGCTGCTGTTAGCACAGAGCCTGCTTTGGATCCTCTGTCCCCCCTCTCTGCCCCTCCCCCACGGGTGCTCTTTCGTGCTCTCTCTCTCTCTCTCAAAAATAAACATTAAAAAAATTTTTTTAAATATAAAAGCAAAAAATTGGAAACCCCTAGTTTAACAAGGGGGTCAATTAAACAAATAAATGGAATAGATATATAATGCAACACTAAGAAGTCACTTATGTAAGTGATAAAAATATATATTCTTGGTCCAAAATCTTAACGTATACATGCATATCTTGCTAATATAGTCATGCATCTGTGCATGAATTCGTAAAAACATATAGATATCAAAATGGTAAAATTATATGCCAAATCTCTGAGACAATTATGGGTAATTTTAATCTTTTCTCTATATGTGTTTCTATATTTTTTAATGACTATGTATTACTTTTCTTCTCAGAATAGTAATTTTTTAAATGTATATACTGGGGCACCTGGGTGGCTCAGTCGGTTGAGCGTCCGACTTTGGCTCAGGTCATGATCTTGCGGTCCTTGAGTTCGAGCCCTGCGTCAGGCTCTGTGATGACAGCTCAAAGCCTGGAGCCTGCTTCGGATTCTGTGTCTCCCTCTCTCTCTGCCCCTCCCCCGCTCATGCCCTGTCTCTCTCTCTGTCAAAAATAAATAAACATTAAAAAAAAATTTTAATAAATAAATGTATATACTTCATCGCATTAATTCTGTGTCTTGAGATTTATCCTAAGATAAATCTGCATCCAAACTGCAGAAAAAGACTTCTGCACAAAAAAATGTTCACATTGTATTATTTGCAAAGGGAAAATAAGGCTAACGCCTTATAAGTGTCCAACACAAAACTGGTTACATAAAATACATTACATCCACACATTACTATATGCTATTTTCATGTGAAGAAAACCCTCGTTATCACCATGGGAAACAGAGCTTGACTTGCTTTGTTCTGCTTCAAAGAATCAGAACCAAAGGGCAGACCTTGGAAGTGGGCCGATTTTGATTCCACATAGAATGTTCTAACCACGGAACAGGCTGCCTGGTGAGGTAATGAGCTCTCCGTCGCTGGAGGCTGGTGCTCCCACCAGGAAGCGTACAGAGGGCTCGTCTGGGCGCGGAGGGAGGCTGGGCCAGACGGTCTCTGGGGGGCTTCTGGAGGTGCGGGTGCCAAGCAGGAACCTACCTGGACTGAACAGTTGTCAAGGGAAGGGTCCCACTCAGCCGGCCTCAAGTCCTCTTTGTCTCTGTTCCACATTGATTCTAAATGTTTCCCGACCAAAGTGTTCCTTCCTCTCAATATGTTTTTAATTGGTCGGGGGCTGGCCTGCCAAAGTCATCCCACTAGTGCACTGGCCTCCAGACCACCTCAGCCCAGAGCTCAACCCACGGGGCAAAACCTCTGACAAGCAGGACCTGTTCCCGCAGCCACCGGCCCCTGCCGGTCAGCAAGCTCTCCCTGACGCCCAGTGACAGTCCTCGTCCTCTTGACCCTCCTCTGGGGGACCCATGTGGATGGGGTCCCTGCCAGGTACCAGTGGCTTCGGGGAACCCCACGACAAGCCAGGGAGGAAGACAGAGAGACCGCAGCTGACCAGGACCGGCCGGCACGGAGCTTCCTCACCCTGGGCTGGGCCCCCTCTGGGCTCAGCTTCTCCTGTCCACTGCCCTGGGCCCCAGGAGCTCTCTAGCCTGAGGCCAAGGCCACGGGCGGGGCCTGGGCAGGCCGTGATGTCAGCCTGGGAGCCAGAGCTGGCTGCCGAGCTCCCTGACTTCCTCGGTAATTACTTCATTTACACCGAGCAGGAAGAATCCAACTCAATAATCTAGGCAGACGCGTTAAAAGTAATTATCTGTGTAATGCGTCCTGCACAGTCACCTTCCTGGGAAGATGGGAAAAAAGCTGAACCGGGCGGGAAAAAAAAAAAAAAAAGCCCCCATTGTCTCGAGCCTGTGCAGCCGCCCGCCAGGATTAATTACACACCAGCGCTAACACATTTATCACCTCGCCACTGATTGGAAAACCAAGGACTTTTAATAATTCATATCTGCAGCCCGGCTCTCTGCGCCCTTGCGAGGGGACACAGAGAGCCCGTTTTCCATAAGGGAGCCCAGCGATGGTGCCAGGCAGGCTGCCCGGCCCCCCCCGTCACCCCCACCGAGAGATGGCTCCCAGCCTCAGGACACCATCCGGCCCTTCCAGGACCCCACGCAGGCTGTGTAAGAGAGAGGAGCAGTGTCTCTTTGGGACCTCCCTCCCACCTCCTCTCCACCACCAGGATCTGCTCATCTCCTGTCCAAGCTGAAACGCAGCTTCCCTGAGGGGGGAGGCCACAGAAATCCTCCCCAGCTCCCTGCTCCCCGAGAGGGGCCTGGCGCCAGGATTTGGGGGATTTGTAGGGTGGGTGCCTACGATGCCCCCAAGGCCATCTGGACAGCAAGCTCAAGCAGAGACGTGCCCACAGGGCTCCCACCCCAGCCGGCGTCCAGGAGACCACCCAAACTGCCAGATTGAGGGCGAGGGGTCTCTAGGGATAGGGAAGGACCTGCCAAGCTCAGAAGGCCTCCACCCTCTCTGGCTCTGACTCTGACCCCATCCCTCCCCCCATCTCCCCCTTTCTGCAGCCCTCCCTACCCCTGAGCCCTAGGGCTGGCTCCCTCTGTCCTGGTTCTCCCATCCCTAGCCTTCCCAGACTCCGGCCCCCTCTCTTCCCTCCCCTGGCTTGTCTGTGGTCGCCAAGAGCATCTCTCTTGCCTCTCTTCTCCCTCTGCCTTCCTATCGAATCCCCCCCCAACCCCCACCCGATCTCTCACCACCCCTCTCTGCCAGCTCCCCCACCTTGCTCCTTTGCCCAGAAGCTCACACAATACGGCTGAGGCCCTGCTAGCTGCAGCCCGACCCCACCGTTACAAACCCATCCCCTCGGGCTCACGTACCAGGCCTCAGCTCCTCAGGTGCTCTCCACTAAACCCGAGATCCCAGAGATCAGATGCCCCTAAGAATCCAAGGGCCTCAGCGGCCCTGGGCCCCCACCTCGGGCCCCTAAAATACACATGGCCTGGTTCCTCTCCACACGGAGGGAGGTGAGTCCCTGGGGCTGACCCGAGCCTGACCCCTGGACACCCCTCCACCTTTCCTTCCTGCTGGCCTCCAACTCACTTCTGGCAAGATTAGAGGCAGGGTGGGGCTGGCCTCTTTGCTCTAGCCGGGGGGGGGGGGGGGGGTAGGGGGGCAGTTAGACCCTAGGAAGCTGGCAGCACCAAAGCTGGCCTCACCCAAGAGATGCAATTCAAATGAAAGAAATGCAAACAGCATCAGCCCTGACTGGGGATCCTGGAGGTGGGGGTGGGGGCACCGAGCGGGTTATAATTAGCATCCGCAGCATCCATGATCCCCAAGTGAGGCTGCCAAGAATGAGGGACAGGGAAGGCAGTGGCACCACAGTGCCAGCAGCCCAGACTCACACGGCGGGCGGCTGCCAGCCCTGACCAGAGCACAGCCTTCCTCCTCCCGCCTCATCTATATGATGCATCAGAACAGACTCACCGGCTTCAGAGGTGTGAGCCCCGCGTTGAAAAGCTAGAACTCTCCGGGCCCCAAGGCACCCCTCCCCCAGCTCCGGCCAGCTGGGGTCCTCCTCCCCCGCCCCCCAGGGCCCCCGTCTGAAGAGCGGGGCTCTGGATCTGATCCGGTCTAATCAGTCATCTCTCCGGCTGGCAGGTCCCTGGCGCGGGGAGAGGATGCTGTTGTGACTGCAGGATCCAGCATCTTTCCCAGGCAGAAGCAGCTGGGCATGCTCCATCGGCTCCCGCGGGGATTTCAGGGCCACGTGACTCTCCCTCCCCAAGCTGTCACTTAGGATCAGGAGTAAATAGTCCCTGGAAAGGTTTAACTCCATCAACACCAGCGACAAGCTGCTAACCATCCATGCTTCCTGGAGCCCAGGAAAGGACGGAGCCCTCGGGCACAGCCTTCCTGGCCTTCCACCACCAGGAAGGGCTGCCCCCCAAAGGCGATCCGGGCCGCCTTCCTCGCGTGAGCTGCATTTTGCTGTTCTCCCGCTAGAGTGCAGGGAACCGGAAGGTGTCCAGGGGTCTGGCATCATGGGGACTTACCAGACCTGCCTGTGGTTGCCTTTCATCTCGGTGGCTGTCCAGCCAAGAGATGGGCACACCTCTGGGTGTTAGGAGGGCTCGGTAGGGGTCCTGGTGCCTTGCCCCCCCCCCCCCCCCCCCCCCCCCCAACAAGGAATTTAAAGAAATAATGTCTGGAACTGGTTGGACCCCATTACAAGATGCCAGGACCTCCCGGGTCTTCAGCCCAAATTGGTCTCCAGTGACCTGGGGCAAGGAGGCCCGCCAAGCCAGGGGGTACCCGTGTTTGCTCAGAGACAGAAGGGAGGGCTTCAGACAATAGGACTGCAGCCCCATTTCTGCTGTAGACAAGCCCATGCCATTGAGAGATCTCTCCCGATCTCTCTCTCTCTTTCTCTGCCTCACTTTCCTTCTCTTCTTCACATTTCTGGAGATGCAGGGAAAAAATAACAGATTCTCTGTGACAGTGCGTAAGTGCAATAGAAACGCTGAATTTCACAACCAGGACCAGAAAGATGGGAAGAAAATGGCCTATGCCTGCCGGGACGTCCAGCAGGCTCACTGGGTCTCAGTCCCTCCTGCTCCTGAGACCTGGAAGCTACAGACCAAACCGGATGAGCTACGGTGGTCACTGCTGTCTTGTTTTTTAAGTTCATTTATTTATTTTGAGCGACAGAGCACTAGCATGGGAGGGACAGAGAGAAAGGGAGAGAAAGAATCCCACGCAGGCTCCGCACTGTCAGCACAGAGCCCGACGCAGGGCTCCAACCCACATCCATGAGATCGCGACCTGTGTTGAAACCAAGAGCTGGATGCTCAACCAGCTGAGCCACCCAGGCGCCCCTGGGGTCACTTCTGAATAAAGACTACTTCAAGAAGCAGGGGCTAGATGGAGGGCATCTGCAAGGACTCACCCACCTATTATATCTTTTTTGAGTATTTATTATTACAGCAACTTGATTTCAAAAATTAAGCTTCTCTTCACTCAAATACAATGATTCGTCCTTCTCTGTGGGTCTCTTTTAATGTGATTGGAGTACAAGCATCAGTTACCCAACTGAAGCCTTTCTCTTTAAAAAGAATCTGCTATGGAAGGGGCAGGAGCACAGGCTTCCCTTCCAGGGTCCAGGAAGAGCCACGTGAGTGGGGAGGGGGATCGTTACAGGGATCACACCAGAGAGAGAGAGAGAGAGAGAGAGAGAGAGAGAGAGAGCTACTTTCAACCCCAGAGTAGGCCAGGCCAGAGCTGAGAACCTCAGGTTAGACCAGTATGCACCTGCCTGCAGCCGTGGTGGGGAGGAGGATCCCTAGGTCACCCCTCACCTCTCTCCCAGCCCAGCTGAGATGCTGAGTTCATCGGCGATGAGAAAGGCACTCAGCTGAAGGGACAGAGAAATCCTGGGTGCAGGCCTGGTGCCAGGTAGTACTGATTGAGCCCAACCCACCTGCCCTGGCTGTCCAGGATTTGGCAAGCCTGCCCAGTACCGGCAGGGGGAGAGCCGGCTTCCAGCCAAAGAAAGACGAGGGGCTCTGGGGGGCATCTCTGGCCTTGAACAGTCAATGGAGCAAAGCAGGGTTGGGGCCAGAGACTGCAGCATCTGGGAGGGAGACAGGCAGGGCGAGGAAGGGGATTAGGACCCCAGCCCCAATCCCACACAATCCTTGGGCAACTGGAAAAGGCAGGAGACGGACAGAAGGGCCTGCTGGGAGGGTTTCCTCTCTGGCAGACAGAGGGCAAAGGCTGCAGACAGATCCTGCGAGAGGTCTGAGCTGGCTCTGCCGAAGTCTCCAGGCGATCTGGGAGGCCCCGGGGCATGAGAAACCAAAGGGAGGACTTCTGTGGGGGCAGCACCTTTGAGGAGTGGGGTGAGGACACCTGGCACGAGGAGGGTCTCAGAGTTCCAGCAAGGGCATGCAGAGGAGCAAAGAAAATAAACTCCCTTTACCAAGTCTACACTCTCCCTGAGCCCAGCAGTGGAGAAGCAAGACTCCTGTGACACTCAGGTGGGGAGGGCGTGAGAAGGAGGCATGAGGGAGGAAGGATCCTGAAGAAAGCGCCCTTAGAATCCAGGCCCCCAGGCTCAGGGGGGGCAGGTCCAGAACTCTGGGCCACTATGAGTCGCTAAGCACAAGCACGGGGGTCCTCCTGGCCTTTTGAAGGTCATCACAGTCTCGGTGGCCATGAAATTGACGGACTTGTTGCCCCTCGGACATGTCTTACCCATTCTTCACCCCAGCCGCGTCCACATGGGCCTCTCTCTCTGCCGGAAGTACCAAATGGGGAGCAGAAAAGGGAGCCCCCTGTGGTGAGCTACCTTTGAGGACCTACTGAGTTCCAATTCCAAGTTCCTCCCCTTAACCAACTGAGTGACTTGGAACAAGTTCCTTGGCTGCTGAATCTCAGTTTTTTTCATCTGCAAATGGGGTTTCTCTTCCCTGAGCCCTCCCCCCCGCCCCAGTGGGGTGGGGGCGTGTTCGTCTGTGTCATTTTTCTGTTGGGGGGTTTTTTGGGCCCCCCCCCCCCCACCCCGCAACCCCGAGGGCAGAGCTAGTCAGGTCACTAAGTATGAGGTTTGTTCCCCCTGTGACTCCTCTCCTTGTCCTGTCTGGGTTCTGGAGACAACAAAGCCCAACTTCTGGGGTGTCGCCTCCTCCGGGGCCCCACGGGTTGGGGTCTATGTGATGACTCCCATGAGCACCTGGGGCCAGAGCCCCGGGCTTCTGGATCCTGCCTTCCACAGCCCCTGGCGCAGCACTGAGCAGCCCACGGAGGAGCAGAAGGCACTGGTGGCGTGACCGCCCATTCTGGCACCTCCTTAGAAGAACATGGAAGAAGTGACAGCGGCTGGGTGAGGCTCCCTGGGATGGAGGAGGTGCGGGGCCCACGGGGGCACCGGTGTCAGGGGGTGCGGGACAGAAGGGGCCCAGATTGGGAACAAAGGTTATCGGGCTCTGCAGAAAGCATCACTGCCGTGCCTCCCTCCCTGCCAACTTTGGGGAAAGAGAGAGGCACTCTGGGAGACTGAATTGGCAAGCTCCACAGCTGGCTGCCTCAGCAGGAAGCGGGGGAGGAGTCAAGGGCCAGAGAAAATCAGGCATGGGTGTAACACACCCAGATCTCTAAGCGTTTGAAAGGAGTCTACCAGATCCATAGTGGTTGACCTGTGGCGGAGGACGGTCGAGATGGTTCTGGAGCGAATCTGTGGGTCACCCCTGAGCAAACGCCGCAAGGCCTTGGCCGGGCTGATCACGTGTGCTTTGGCGCCCTCTTCTGGATTCACGTGATACACGCACACTGGGGGTATTGCTGGGGGTTTTACCCACATTTTAACACTTGGCCTTTGCTCTTCTCTCTGAACCACCCTTCCCGTAAGTGACACCCTCAAAACCGCAGGCACAGTTGAGCAATGACATCAGTTGTGCACACCACGAGAGTCACCTCCCAGACACCATGAAGGGAAGGGCTTACTGACACATAATTATCATATTCGTCTGGTCCTGGGCAAATGTCAATGTTTGCTCATTGAAATTTGACCCATCCACGCTAGAAGGAAAAAGAAATAGCTTCTCGAGTTGTCTGTATATCTGACTTTCTTTATTAAGCCTTGGGACCCATGTCTGGAGTCCTCAGGGTCTCCAACTCACCCACCAACCAAAGGTCCCAAACCTTGGTAGGGATTTGATCATGCAGGGAACCATGAAAATGAGAGGGCCAGAGTCATTCACTCATTCACTCACTCACTCACGCAGTCGGGGTTTCCTGAGCACCTCCCTTGTCTGAGCCTGGCACCAAGGATTCCAGAGACAGCTGTGGCATCTCTATGGCGTTACGCTAGGCGCACAGCCTGTGAAATCAAGCAGACGTGGGGCTGAATCCCAGCTTTGCTTTCCAAAAGCTTCATGACACTGAAGGAGTTTTTTTGCTCAGCGTTAAATCTCAGTTTTAAGTCTCTATAGCCTCCTTCCTTGCTGAAACCATTAGGGTTGTTAGCGCCTCCCTCCCAATGCTATCATGAGGACTGAATGAGATCGCGTAGTAAAGCTCAGCTCTCGGAGCGGCCACCGCCGCTCCTGACGCATGGGGTGACCACCAAGTCTGGGAACAGACGCGAACGCTTAACAGCCTGTTGCCAGTTCATTGCGACGCATGATGAAATGATACTGTCTGTGTTTCCAGACTTGATGGCCACCCTATGTGTGCCCTGCCGTTGACCGGCTTTCAGTCTAGCCCTGTGGTTCTCAAAGTGTGGTCCCCGGACCAGCAGCATCGTCATCACCTGGGAAACCTGTCAGAATGGCAAATTCTCAGACCTTCTGAATCAGAAACTCTAGGGCCAGGGCCAATCTGTTTTAACAAGCCCTCCGGGTGATTTCGACGCACACTCAAGTTAGTGAACCACCAATCTAGGGAAAATAACACACATGTAAACAGTTACAACACCGGTGGGCTTCCCTAAAGGAGTGATGTCATGGGCCGAGTTTTCAAAGAAAGGCAAGTATTCACAGGTGGACACAAGCCCTGTGAAAGGAGAGATTAGCACTTGCAAAGGCTGGGAGGCATGGAAAAGAGGTATGTGTTGAGGGAACCACAAATGATCTGGTCTGGCAAACTGGGGAGTATGGGAGGTGAAGTCAGAGCAGGAAGGCAGGAAACCAGATTATGAAGCCCTTTGAAGTACCTGAGTAAGGAATTTCGATTTTATCTTGTAACTGACAGAAGCATGAAAGGTTTTTTTGTTTTGTTTTGTTCTTTTTTTTTTTTTTTCTTGGAGTGACAAGGGGCAGGGGGAGGCGGGCACTGGGGATCCGAAATGGGCTCTGTGCGGACAGCAGACAGCTCAGTGCAGGGCTCCAACTCGCGAACCATGAGATCAAGACCTGGGCCAAAGTCGGACGCTTAACCGACCGAGCCACCCAGGCTCCCAAGCATGAACGGTTTTTAAAGCAGAATGATGTGACCAAAGCTGCGCTTAGCAAAGAAGCATTTGTGAAGCAGTATGGCCTGGAGGCAGGAACACCAGTCGGGAACCTGCTAGAATGATCCAGGTGAGAGCCCGTGTGGGCATGAAGTCAGGCTGTGACCATGGGGTGAAAGAGATTTAGGAGGAGAATTGCCAGGCAGTGGGGCTTGAGGCTGTCTTGGAGGGATCTCCTCTGGTGGTGCTTCTTTATTTTATCACTTATTTATTTTTAGAGAGAGCGCTCAAGCAGCGGAGGGGCAGAGAGAGAGAATCCCAAGCAGGCTCCACACTGTCAGTGCAGAGCCCCACACGGGGCTCGAACTCACGGACTGTGAGATCAGGACCTGAGCCGAAATCAAGAGTCAGTCGGTCACTTAAGCAACTGAGCCACCCAGGTGCCCCTCTGGTGGCACTTTCTGAGAAAGACAGAACTGGTGTTGGTGAAGAAAAGGTGAAGAGCTCGTGATGCTCCGGGCTGGTAGCCGGAGGAGTCAATGATGCCTGTGTGGTTTACCTCCCAACATTTCCATTCATTTATTCCAGCAAATATCTCAGATTCCTGTCACACTCCGGCAAGGTTCTAGGACACAGTGGAGCATGAGATAGCCAGAATCTGTTCTCAGGGCTGACGAGGCAATGGGGAACACCACCGATGACTAAGTAAATATAGAAATATAGAAACAACAAACTTCCAAGTAGTGGCGGGTAGTCTAAAGAAAAGTAACAGGGTCTGAGGGTGCCTGGCTGACTCAGTCTACACAGCATGAGACCCTTGAGCTCAGAGTTGTGAGTTTGAGTCCCACGTTGGGCATAAAGTTTACTTAAGAGAGAGAGGGGGTCTAAGGAAGAGCAGAGCAGGTAGTGAGGAACGGTCCCTCCGAGAAGATAACATTCGAGCTAAATGATACATAGGGGCCAGATGCACAAAAACAGGAGGAAAGTGCTCCCAGGCAAAAGGAACAGCAGATGCAAAGGTCCTGAGGTAAGCATGAATTTGGCACACCGGAGGAAAAGAAAGATAAAAATCACGGTAGCTGGCCTGTTATGGGAGATGAGGTCAGAAAGGGCCAGGGCCAGGCCAAGAAAGGGTCAGGGCCAGGCCACGGCAGGTGGTAAGTGTTCAGGGGTGGTTGAGATGAGGTAATACAGGTGGAAGTACTTAGTAGATGGTCTCAAGCACCAGATCCACCTGAGGAGTATGAAGATGGTTAGGATTTTTTTTATAATTAATTTTTTTTTAATGTTTATTTTTGACAGAGAGAGAGAGAGAGACAGAACATGAATGGGGGAGGAGGGGCAGAGAGAGAGGGAGACACAGAATCTGAAACAGGCTCCAGGCTCTGGGCTGTCAGCACAGAGCCCGATGCGGGGCTCGAACTCACAGACCGGGAGATCGTGACCTGAGCCGAAGTCGGACGCTGAACCGACTGAGCCACCCAGGAGCCCAGAAGATGGTTAGGATTCTTAACCGAAGCAGGGGTTTGGGCTCAATTTCAGGGAAAGCTCAGGCTGTAGAAGCCACGTCCTAGCTGAACAGTCTCCGAAGCAGATAACTTGTCCATTTTGTTTTGTTTTTGTTTCAGGAAGATGGTTCACAGCCAAGCTGATGTAAAGGCTGAGTGGTCTGGAGGGAGGGTGGGCGCTCATGAGAGATGAATGAAGATTTGGAAGGGGAACAGGAGGGGGAGGAGATGAGGGGGGCCCTCCCTCCCCCGGCCAGGCAGGGGATGCCTCTGGCAGTGCCCACGCCCCAACCGTCTGCTCAGCCACTCTCTTACCAGCCCTGTAGACTCCGAGGCCAGGCCAGGCGCAGGCCTGAGCATGCCAAGCCTCGCCCGTGGGAACAATGCCAGGACCCGGCCTGCCTGGGAGATGGAGAGACCCAGGCCAAGGCGGCGGGAAATGAAACCAATCGGGTAGACGTGGACCACCCCAGCCCAAAGAGTTCTCTTCTGCTTCCAAGGTTACATCCGGGGCGCCTTCCCCAGGTGTCCTGCCGGCTGCCGAGAGCACCAGCTAGCCCGGCCCACGGCGGAGCGTGACCAAACCCCAGGGAAAAACAGCACCGCACGTACCCTGCCACCTCCAGGGTCACAGATGCTCGTCTAGGAGAGCAAGAGAGACGGAGTGGGCCTTGCCACGGCCCAACCTGCCTGTCCGCGCACCTCACTCACACCTTCCCTCCTCCTGCTCCACTCCCTGTCTCTTTCGGGCTTCCTCGCGCTCCGTCTCCTTCCTCGGAGACTTTTGTCCCACGGGGGTGTCTAAAGCAGCCGCTTTGCTTTACTTTGTTGAGCCATCCCTGCTCCCCCCAGCACTCCACCCACCCATCAAAACTGGGAAGACTTCCCATGATTGACACTGGCCCTCCCAGGCCAACAGAAACACACACACCCCATATGCGCACGTGCATAAACACACACACACACACACACACACACACACACACACACACACACCACCTAGCTTTCTCTGCCAGGCTGGAGGCCTCCTGGCCACTCACAGACCCCAGCAAGGCCTTCAGTGCAAGAGCAGCCCCTTTAACAACCCCCCCCACCCCCCACCCAGGGAGGCATCAGTGACCAAAACAGCAGGCCCAACAGCCACAGCAGAAAGAAACTCCCATCTTACTCACTTGATGAAGTACACGGCTCCCTCCTGGGTAGAATCCATCTCCCAGCCTTTGGGCAACCCTGTGAGGAAGCAAATTCGCAACATGACCCTCTCTTTCTTCTCAGCCCCGTACACCGGGTCCGCGCTCAGGAGGGATGGGGCCCGGAGAACCAGGAAAATTCACAGACCAGCCAAAAGTGCTCAAACCCACCTATCTCTCACCCTTTTTGGTCCGTCATCCCCATCGGTCTGTTTCTAGCAAAGAAGAAGAGGGATGGCAGTTAAGTGACCGAACGGATCGCTACCTCACAGGGTTTGCTCGTTCATTCGACAAGCTTTTCCTGAGCAGCTACTCAGGGCCAGGCCCTGCGCCAGCCCCAGGGACCCAGCGGTGAACGCACAGGTGGTTCCCCTGGAAGGGCGCTCCGGGCGGTCCCACAGCCCTCTCCCTTCGTCGCAGAAGCACAAGCAAGATCCAAGGGCGGATCCCTTGCCCCAGGCCTCACAGGCGATTAGCACCCAAGATCAGAACAGGACTCAAGCCTCCAAACCCCAGGCCAATATCATTACCACCAGCTTCTGCTTCTGGACAAGATACTGAGGACTTTTTCTTGCGATGAGAACTTTTAGGATTTACCCTTGGCAACTTTTACTGACTATAGTCATGGTGCTGTACATTATATATTTCCTTATTTTCTAATTGGAAGTTTGTACCTCTTGACCTCCTCCACCCGTTCAGCCCCCCACCAGCTCCCCTCCCCTCCAGCAACCACGGTTCTATTATCAACGAGTTGTATTTAGCCTGTTCTTCCGTCTTCCTGTTTAGATTCCACCTAAAAGGGAAATCATACGGTATTTGTCTTTCTCGTGTCACGTCGCACACCCCTCTCCTGGTCCATCCTTGCTGTCACAAGTGGCAGGATTTCATTCTTGTTTATGGCTGAGTAGTATTCTATCAGATATATACCACATCTTTACCCATTCATCGGCCATATTGTTTTCCAGAGTGGCTGTAGCAGTCTGCAGTCCCACCAACGGTGCATGAGGGTTCCCTTTTCTCTTGTATCTTCGCCAATGCTTGTTGCATCTAGTCTTTTTGATAATAGCCATTCTGACAGCTGTGCTATAATATCTTGTTGTGGTTTTGATTGCCCTTCCCTGAGGATAAGTGATGTTAAGCATCTTTTTGTGTGTCTATTGGCCATCTATATGTCTTCTTTGGAAGGATGTCTATTCAGGTCCTCTGCCCCCTTTTTGATCAGAATGTTTTTTGTCTTGGGTTATGTGTTTTGTGTGTTGTGTGGGTTTTTTGGTTTGGTTTTGTTTTTGTCATTGAGTGATACGAGTTCTTTATGTATTTTGGATATTAACCCCTTATCAGATACATGACGTGCAAATATGTTCTCCCATTCTGTACGTCGCCTTTTCATTCTGTGGATGGTTCCCTTGGCTGTGCAGAAGCTTTTGAGTGTGATGCAGTACCATTTGTTTATTTTTGCTTCTGTTGCCCTTGCCTTTAGAGTCAGCTCCAAAAAGTCATCACCAAGACTAGGGTCAAGGAATTTATTGTTTTCTAGGAGTTTTATGGCTTCAAGTCCTACATTCAAATCTTGAATCCATTTTGAGTTCATTTTTGTGTATATGTAAAATAGTGGTCTAGTTTCATTCTTCTGCATATAGCTGTCCAGTTTTGCCAACACCATTTAAAGAGACCGTCCTGGGGCACCTGGGTGGCTCAGTCAGTTGAGCATCCAACTCTTGACCATAGCTCAGGTCATGATTTCATGGCTCATGAGTTCGAGCCCTGCATCGGGCTCTGCAGTGGCAGTGCAGAGCCTGCTTGGGATTTTCTCTCTCTCCCTCTCTCTCTGCACACCGCCCCCCCCCGTTGCTCTCTCTCTCAAAATAAGTAAATAAACTTTAAAAAATTTTTAAAGAGACTGTCCTTTCGCCATTCCATATTCTGGCCTCATTTGTCATAAATTAATTGACCATATATGCGTAGGTTTAGTTCTGGGCATCCCTGAAATAAATACCATTCAATCATGGCAAATGATCCTATTAATGTCTTGTTGAAGGCGGTTTGCTAATATTTTGTTGAGAATTTTTGCAATTATGTTCATCAAGAACATTGGCCCACAATTTTCTTTTTGCCTGGTGTCCTGGTCTGGTTTTGGTATGAGGGCAATGCTGGCCTCATAAAATGAGTTTGGAAGCATTCCTTCCTCTTCGATTTTTTAGAAGAGATCGAGAAAGATAGGTATTAAATCTTCTTTGAATGTTTGGTAGAATTTACCCATGAAGCCATTTGGTTCTGGGCTTTTGTTTCTTGGGAGGTTTTTGATTAGTGATTCCATTTCCTTACCAGTAATTGGTCTATTCACACTTACAATTTCTTCATGGTTCAGCCTGAGAAAGAAGATGGCATGTTTCTAGAAATGTATCCATTTCTTCTAGGTTGGGTAATTTACTAGCATATAATTGCTCATAGTAGTGTCTTATGATCCTTTGTATTTCTGTGGTGTCAGTTGTAACTTCTCCTTCACTTCTGATTTTATTTACTTGAGCCCTCTTTCTCCTTTTCTTGGTGAGTCAAGCTAAAAGCATGTCAATTTTATCTTTTCAAAGAGCCAGCTCTTAGTTCATCTTTTTTATTGTCTTTTCCAGTCTCCATTTCATTTATTTCCACCCAGAGCTTTGTTATTTCCTTCCTTCTACTAACTGTGGGCTTCACTTCTTGTTCTTTTTCTAGTTCCTATAGGTGTAAAGTTGGTTTGGTTATTTGAGATTTTCTTGTTTCTTGAGATAGACCCATATTGCTATGAACATTCCTCGTGGAGCTGTTTTTGCTGCATCCCAGAGATTTTGGTAGGTTGTATTTCTGTTTTCATTTGTCTCAAGGTATTTTTTCATTCCTCCTTTGATTTCTTCGTTGACCCATTGGTTGGTCAGTAGCATATAGCATCCACATATTTGTGATTTTTCCAGTGTTCTTGTAATTGACTTTTAGTTTCATACCATTGTGGTTTGAAAAGATGCTTGATATGATTTCACTCTTCTTAAATTTACTGATACTTGTTTTGTGTCTTAAAATGTGATCTACTTTGGAAAATGTTCCATATGCCCTTGAGAAGAATGTATCTTCTGGTCTGGGGTGGAACGTTATGTCTGTAACCATTAAATTCATTTGATCTAATATGTCATTTAAGGCCATTTAAGGTCATTAATCCTTCTCTGTTGATTTTCTGTCTGGTTAATCTAGAACAAAATCTTTTTTAATAGCACCTCTGAAAAAAAAATATCCATGGAAATGCTCAAAGCAGAGAATCACAGGCTTACAGAGTGAGCAAAACCTGAATAGATACAGAAGGTGACCATGGCTCGGAGGTGCCCAGGCACTCCCTGCAGGTGGCTGCAGCCCCTAAGAGTGGGGCTCTATTAGCACTCTATCTCTTAAGAGCGCTCTATTAGGTACTGTTTCATCCTACCCATCCCCCCCAAAGAGCATCCTGCCTCCCCGACAAACAGGATTCCTCCACCCCAAGGCAGAGGAAGGGTCTTCTGAGAAACTCAAGGGAAACCACTGTCCAAGGTGGAGACAGGCAGGGCACTGGTGGAGATCATTCCTTTTGGGCGTGCAAGAGCCCTGGGGCTGACCTATTGTAAAACATGTGTGGATTCTCTTGACAGATGATCACTGCCACCTGTCTGGTCAAGCCAAACACCTGCCTTGTGTATGAGGTTTTACAAAACATAGCCATTCACTCTTGGTCTGAATCTCTCCCGCCATATTATCAGCTGCCTCAGGGCACAAGCTGCTGGAGAGCAGAACCTGGGTTCTATAGAGTGGCGGGCCCAGTCTGTATAATTCATTTTATTCACCTCTATTTCTCAAGGGTCTAGATTTCCATGGTTAGTGTTGGTGGTGCTGCTGCTGCTTCAAAGTATCAGGGAAGCCAATGAACCCAGCTCCCCTCCCAGGGCTTGGTCCATAGAAATAATAACACCAGCTGCCACTTAGTGCTTCCTTCCTCTCAGCTACACATTTTACCACTGTTAGCATATTTAATTTGCAGAAAAGCAGTATATGATAGGCACTGGCTTGAACATTTTTATAGACGAGGAAACTGAGGCCCAGAGAGGTTAATCAACTTGCTTAAGGTCACACAGGAAGTGTCTGGTCAGGGATGTGAGTCTGGTCTCTACTGCCTCCAAAGCTGACATTCTTTCCTCTGTGCTGCTCCATAAATGCTACTTGTTCCCCTCTGTCCCTGTGGGAGGACGTTCCCATTCAGAAGGGCGTGGGTTGGCAGTCTCCCCAAGTAGAGGGATCCCCATTGGGTCAGAATCATAAATAATCCTGCCACTGTGATGTGCCTGGGAAAGAGGCCAGCGTGGATTTTGTCCCCTGCCTTTTCCAGCAACTTCCCTCCACACTGCCCTCTCTGCCCGGGCAACATCAAGAAGTGCTTATATTCCTGTCCAGGCGGAGTGCCCGCTGAGGCAGCTGCCCTCCCAGCAAGCCTCAGGGGCATCTTAACCCCTTCCCAGCCTCGGACAACCCGTTGGCTGCGGCCCAAAATGAAGTAATTGGCTCACAGGCTTTTATCCGTCTTCTAGTCCTACCTAGGGCCATAGCGAGGCACACGCAATCACATTTTAAACACGGATAGCAGCACAAACAGCAACCCAGGAGAGGGACACAGCCCGATCTTGGGGTAAGAGGCCTTACTTCATGTCAGAAGTAGCAACAGTGACCACAGCGATAGCGGTCACCTCCATTGATGGTGATTCTCTTGGGTAGCCTTTGCTATCACCTTCGGAGGTTCGCTGTCCTATCCCTATTTTGCCAATGAAGAAGAGCCAAGTCCCGGAAGATTTAAGCCACTTGCTCAAGACCACCCTGAGAGACAGGAGAGTCAAGATTTGAGCCCAGGCCTCTCTGCCTCTAGAGCTTAGGCATTTCACCCTGGCACGGCTTTGCGCAGCTGAACAGCCAGGTACTTCCCCTCTGTTCTTCGATCTTCCCCCCCCTTGAAAGAAGGCGTTGGGTTCCAGGGTCCCTGAAGTCCCTTCCGGCCCTGAAAACACAATGATCCTAGCCCAGAATCTAAAAGAAAGTGGGCTCTGGGCAGGCCAACACCTTACTTAACCCAACGTGTCCCGCAGTGCTGGCTGTGTCCCGTGAGCGACCCAGACTCCTAGAACCACGTGGTGTGCAGTCAGTGGAAGGGCCAGAAGGCAGCGAGGGTGGCTCTGTGGCAACATTCTGAAGAGGAACACCGCCTGTCCACTCGAAGTACCCCGGCCCTTCTCATTCTTGGTGTCTCTGCCTCCCCCATTTAGACTGAAATTCCGCCTGTACGTGTCCTCACCTTCCCACTGGCCTGGGCTAGCACTGGAGTCTGCTCTACAGTAAGCAGTCAGTGTGGGCCCCGTGCCCTTTTCTCTCATGTCCCCCCACCCCCACCCCAGTGTGAAGGCATTCCTACTAGCCATGTGGGGCTACTTAAACTTGAATGAATTCAAACGTAACAGTTCACTTCCTCAGCCACACTAATCCCGTTGCAATCGCTCAGTAGCTATTTGTGGTTAATGGTGACTCTGCTGGGCAGCTCAGAGAGAGAACATTTCCATCATGGCACACGGTTCTATGGTACAGCACCAGGAGCTGGGATTACGCCTAGCTCAGGAGCTCTGAAGATGGAGAGGAGTTTCTGACTGGGCACGGGGATGACAGGGGGGTCAAATCTGTGTCCTCAAAGATCGGTCCCATATGCTAACTACAGAACTGGAAACTCAGAAAGACCTCCAGGTGAGCATCAATGCTCCTGCACCCTCCCCAGGTGGTCCAAATGCTAAGCTGAATCCATCCATGCCGAAAAGAAAAAGTGAGAAGCAAAGTCAGGGCAGTTATGCTGCCTCAAGCCATCGCTTCCTCCTCAATTGCAAAGGTGGGGACAGCCAAGCTCCTTACCTGGGCTGGAGGAGTGTCCACTCTGGATGGGTGATTCTGTACCAGGGTGCACCCAGCTGGTTGACTTTTCCTCATCGCTACAAAACAAAACAAAACAAAACAAAACCAATAAGAAAGTGTCAGATACTGGGGCGCCTGGGTAGCTCAGTCGGTTAAGCGTCCGACTTTGGCTCAGGCCACGATCTCACGGTTGTTGGGTTGGAGCCCCACTTCGGACTCTGTGCTGACAACTCAGAGCCTGGAGCTTGCTTCGAATTCTGTGTCTCCCTCTCTCTCTGCCCCTCCCCCGCTCGTGCTCTGTTTCTCTCTGTCTCAAAAAAACCCCAAAAACCCATAAAAAAAAAAGTGTCAGATACAATAGAGGCTTCCCGGAGTAGGACATCCCACTCCCAATTCACACCAACACTGACGGTCTGATCCCAGGCACGTGAGATAGATGAATCCACACAGCCATTCATTCATTCACATGCACAAAGCATTTACTGAGTAGATGCTGAGGAATCAGAAATAAATAACATCTGACCCTGACCTCAAAGAATTTATAACCCACGGGGGAAACAGACATATAAAAAGACGGTTGCAATGTAATATAATAGGAAGTATACCCTATCCCTATTATAGCTACGCATAAAGAGCATTATCCCATCACAGAGGAGGAAGTGCTATCCGGGACGAAATTAAGGAAGGGGAACAGCACGAAGGGTGTGCTAAGGAGGTGACATTTGGGGTGACAGGTGAAGTCTCTGGGGAGAACAGTGAAGGTACTTAACTGGAAGCTTCTCAACGGATACAAGAGGAGGAGGCTAGGTGAACCCCTAGTCCTTGGGTGTCTCAATGTTAAATATTTTCGTTCACAACAGTCCTTCACATGAGGAATTTTACAGATGATGAACCTGAGGTTCAGAGAGGTTAAGGGACTTGCCCCAAATCATATGATCAATAAGTGATGAAGCCAGGATTCTAACAGCTCACTCCTGGCAAGTTGGGCTCCCCAAGACCACAGATCCGCTGGGTCTAGACTGGGAGGCAGATGAACCCATCAACATTTCTCCACCCCCACCAACCAAATGATATTAATTTGTCCAGAGTCAGTTGTGACCCACACGAGGCACCTGACTTTCTGGGCCAACCCAGGCACGTGGAGGAGAGGAGTCTGTATCACCTGCATCATCCAGGCTTTGGGGTGGGGCCTGTCTTGGGGTCCAGGACAGGACTCCACTCGCTGATGTTAAAGTATCCTTAACACTTTAATTAATATAACAAATCTCATTAAGAATTTTTATTGAAGTAAGATACACAATGTACAATGCTGCACATATTTAAAGCGTACCACGTAAAGTGTTGACATGTGTATATACCTGTGAAACTATCACCAAAATCGAGATGTGAACCCCCCGGTTTTCCTGTGGCCCCTCATAATTCCTCTCTCCCACGCTGTCAGCTTTTTCCACCTGCACCGCCCCCCCCAACAACAACGAATCTGCTTCCTGTTTCTGTAGATTAGTTTGCATTTTCTAGAGTTTCTAGAATTTTATATAAAGGAATCATGCAAGCTAGACTTCTTTGACTTCTTTCTTATCTTCTTCCTCCTGCTCTCCTTCCCTCTCTCCCTTTCTTTTCTCTCTCTCTCTCTCTCTCCCCTCTCCGTGGTAACATGTGTTCATAGTTGCTTCCGCTTCATTACTGAGTAGTATTCCATCATAGAATATACCACGGTGTCCATCTACTCACCTGGTGATGGACATTCAGGTTGTTTTCAGGTCGGGCCATTACAAACAAAGCTGCCAGGAACACCTATGCCTAAGTCTTCGTGTGGACACATGCTTTCTTTTTTCACTGGACTCCACTAATGTTTCTCTGAGTTTGGACACCTGCTACAGGACAGGGTTTCCCAGTGGACTCACCCGTCTGATGAGGAGACAAGAAACAAAGCCACCGTTCTGGTGCCCCCAGGACCCTTGTGCACACACAGAGATGCCCTGTGTCGTGGGCTTTGGTGCCGGGAGGCAGTGGGAGAGGAAGCCCAGGAAGAGGAAAGTCAGCCAGTGTGAACTTTAAGTGTGCGGGGAAACTCACGCCCTTACACTTCCTCTTCAGCCACCCGGACACCTTCTGGCCCCGATTCCTTTTCTCCTCTCACATCATTCCCTCAGACGACCGTCTCCACGCGTCCTGGACATCATGGACAATCCCAGGGTCACAGAGGTGGACACGATCCCGCAACCTCAACGTCTTTCCCCTGTCGTTCTGCTACTCCCCTTGCCAGCTCCTGGCCCAGAACGATGCAGTCACAGGCTGTCTCCACCCCTGGCTCTGGGCTGACAGAGAACTGTAAAACTGGGAGGACCGATGTCACTGCAAACCCACAGTCCCCACGCTTAGCTGGTCCCTAAGTGCCACCTAGCATCTTCTTCAGGAGCCCCGGCCAGTTGCCATTTGCAGAGTGTTCTAAAGCTTCCCCATCAACCTCGATCCCCTCACCAGCCTCTTCTTTCCTCCCCCTTCCCCGTTCTCAATGGACAATCTTATCACTTACTTCAAGAAAAACCAGAAACCATCAGTCAGGAGCTTCCTCAATACGCCCAACCAGCCACCCCCCAAAGCACCCATATCCCCACCTTAATACTTGTCTCTAGGGGCACCTGGGTGGCTCACTCAGCCAGTTAAGCGTCCGACTGCAGCTCAGGGCATGATCTCATGGTCCATGGGTTCGAGCCCCACATCGGGCTCTGGGCTGACAGCCCGGAGCCTGGAGCCTGCTTCGGATTCTGTGTCTCCCTTTCTCTCTGCCCCTCCCCTGCTCACGCTCTATCTGTCTCTCTCTCTCAAAAACAAATAAACATTGAAAAATTTTTTAAAAAAATACTCATCTCTACATGAAGAAGCGGCCTTCCTCCACGTAAGGCTAATCTCTCTGCCTGGGTTATAGTCCCCGTCATCTCCTGTTTTTTCCAGAACTTTATTCTATTGAGTATCACAAGATTGTCTCTTCCACTTCTCTCTCCCTCTCGGGTCATCGTCTGCTTAGCCCCACTCTGGTCTTTGTCTTCTGGTCTGAACCCTCCGCCTCCCCTCCCAGCTTGTTCCTCTTCTTACTGACCCGGCATCCTTCTTGGAAACTGGTCCCCTCTAGCTGTCCCCACTTCCTGGTCTCCCTCTCATCCATCCTTTGCAATCTGGTTTCTGTCCTCAGTCCTCCCCGAACCCACTTTTCTTAGAAGTCAGTGAAGACCTCCTTAGTTCTAGCCACTTTCCAGTTTTAAGCTCATTTGGCCTTTCCACTCTTGACCGTTCCTTCCTCTTACCATCTCTCTCCTCCTCCTGCTAGGGCAGTGCCCTTCCCTCGCAACCATCCTGCAATCTCTGGTCTCTCTTCCTCTATCCTTTCCTTCTACACTGGTGCTGCCTGGGTACCCCCATCTTCTTGGTCACCCATTTCTGGACGGTTCCACCCTATGCAACGACTCCCAGGACTTCCTCTCCAGCCCAGGCCGCTGTTTGTACATCCACTTGCCTGTCAGACATGCCCTCCTGAAGGTCCCGCAGGGACTTCAAATTCAATACTTTCCCCTGAATCTATACGCCCCCTAAAATCCATTCCTTGTCCCATACGCCTCATCTCTGTCACACTCAAGTTCAAACCTCTGAGATTCATCTTTGATCTTTCCTTTTCCCTCTCTTCCCCAACATTCAGGCTGTAAATGAACACCCTCCTAAAGATTTCTCCTATCTCTCCTTCCTGCAACCTCACCACCTAAATCCAGGCCTCATCAGCTGTCTCCTGGACTTCAACAGTCACCCCTGACTGCTCTCCAAACCCCAAGTTTCTCCCCCTATGCCCCCGTTCAGCCTTTAAGTCATCATCTGCCCACACAGCTGCCAGAGGGATCCTTCCAAAACCCAGGTCTAGGTGTCAATCCTCTTAAAAATCTCCTTTGGGGGTGCCTAGCTGACTCAGTCATAAGAACGTGTGACTCTTGATCTCGGGGTCCTGTTTGGTGTCGAGATGACTTAAATAAGACAAAAAATAAATAAATAAAAATAAAGGGGCACCTGGGGGGCTCAGTCAATTAAGCGTCTGACTTGGGCTCAGGTCACGATCTCACAGTTTGTGGGTTCGAGCCCCGCGTCCGGCTCTGTGCTGACAGCTCAGAGCCTGGAGCCTGCTTCGGATTCTGTGTCTCCCTCTCTCTCTGCCCCTCCCCTGTTTGCACTCTCTCTCTCTCTCTCAAAAACAAAAAATATAAAAAAATTAAAAACAAACACACAAATAAGTGAATAAACATTTTAAAAATAATAAAAATAAAAATCTCCTTTGGTTTCCTATCACCTGCAGGACCAAGTTCAAACCCCTTAGCCTAACACACAAGGCCTCTCCAAAGCTGCCCCTTCTTATTGGTCCTGCCCCCTCTTCTGCAGCACCCCTGCAGCCTCCACTCCATCTCCACTGACCCCCTCGGAGTGTTCTAGACAACCTGTGCCCTGGCACTCATCAGCGCCCTCCTTCCCACAGGCCTCTGCTTCAGGGCCCCTTTCACCCTGGTCCTCTGCTCCAGAATCAGCCCAAATGTCTCCTCCTCCAGAAAGCTCTCCCTCCGCTCCCCAAAGAACGTCAGTTCTTTTTTTCTTGTGTTCCTAGACCATCAGGCAAATACCTCGAGAATATATCCTATTATTTCCCAAGTATTTATTTGCATTTTCTCCCTATCACCTTCAAGGAAAAACCTGTATCTTACTTTTTTTTTTTTTTAATCTCTAATGCCTCGCGGTGTGGCACACAAACAGTGGCTACTCGAATGTTCGTGGAGTGAAAGGCCAAGAGAAGCTGGAAGGCACGCAAGAGTCTGGGAAGAAAGAGGAGGACAGCCAAATTAACCACTTCAGCTGAGGAGCTCCTGGAAATACACAGGCGAAGGCCCCGCCCCAGATGTGGATCTCTGGAGGCGGGGCTCAGGAAGCGGCCTTTTCTCCATCTATTCCTCCGGTGATTCACGTGGACTCAAAGGTCTGAAACCACTGACCAAAGGGACTCCGGTTTTAATACCGGTGGAGTTCTGTTATTTAAGAATCTGACCCAGGATCGAGAACTTCAGTGGAGCTAATTTCTAACATAATCTAATTACAGCATCAATTATGATCATGGCGATGATAATTACAGAAGAAAGGCCTAAAGCAAGTGTGGCAACGGAGAGGCAAGGGGAAAATCCGCTGGCTTCCTTGGGCTCCAGTTCGGTGCTGGAGGGAAAGCAGTGCTCTAAAGTCGGCGGGTACCGGGCTTGGCCTGAGCTCTGATTAACAAGTGGTTTTATCTGGAACAAGTACCCTTCCTCTCTGTAGACCTCACCTCCCCATCTGAAAAATGAGGGGGTTGCAGCCAAGGCTCCCTTTCAGCTCTAATGTTCTGTGAGTGGCTATCTTGAGGCAGAAAAAAACCCATCATGTGTGGGTAACAGTTCAGAATGCTGTGCTTCTAGACTTGCTACATTATCGGGAGATTTCTATCCTGGCAAAGAACGGCTATAGCAGGAGCGGGCCAAAATCGCACCAGCGAGGCCACTCTGTTATAATGAGATTATGCCAGAGCCATTTTGGTTTATGAAATTAATATAACGGTACTAATATATTACTGAGAGCAGCAGAGGCTCCCTCTCCTTAAAGAATGCCAAATGCGCCGTGGGCATCTTCTCCTTCCCCTTGACCACACAGCCCCATAAAGGAAGCAGGAAGGGAGAGGGGCTGTCTTCCTGGCAACACGGAGTCCTGGGATGAGGGACGGCCAGGAAGTGGTAGCTGAGACAGGGTCTCCTGGTGTGATGTCTCTTAGCCCAAGTGTTCTGTAGGAAAATCTGGTGGGGGGGGGGGGGGGGGGCGGGGCAAGAGAAAGAACATACCCCTGGCCCTTTCAGAGGACGGGGTTGAAAGGAATGACGGGCCCACTGGACACTGGGTTCAATCATCCTGCTTCGGGCACCCGCTGCCCCCCCCCCCACTCTGTTCCCCGTGAATGGGGACCAGCCGGAAAGGCCCGCACCTGCCCTGCCGCGCCCTGCCTTTCCAGAGGAGGACATGCCCAGCCTTAGCTGGACCTTGACCCATTGAGGAAAAGGCGGGAGACACATTCAAACAGGCGGCGATAAACTTATTAGTCATGCCTGCCTTTCCAGCCATCGCTTCCCCCTACCGCTCAGCCTGCCTCCCGCCCTGCCACCTTCGAAGTTGGACAACTCGAAAGAAAACATAAAATGGCAAAACGAGAGAGACCAACGTACTTGATGAAGAAGATTCTCCCACCGCGGTCAACTCCGTAGGTCCACCGGCCGGGCAAGTCCAACCAGTCAATCTCATCGGCCATCTCGGCCCCTCTCACTCTGGGCACCCCCCCGGGGCGCGGGGCTGACGGGGGCGGGGTGGGGGAGTTGGGGGGGGTGGAGGGCTTCCTGCCCAGCAGCCCCCACTGTCCGCCCTCCCGCAGGCGGGGAGGGGGACGGAGGTGGGGGGGGGGGGGAAGGGTCCTTGCGGGGCGCCGGCCTCTCACTGAAGGCGGCGGGCCGCCAGCCGGGCAGCAGGGAGCAGGCGAGACTTAACCCCGGCGGGGCCGGGCCCCCACTCCAGCCGCCGCCTCCCCGCCCGGAGCCCGCTTCGGACGCCTCCTCAACTTAACGCCGGGCAATCCGCGCCGCGGGGGGTTCCGACGCTCCCTCGCCGGACTGCTGGCCGCCGCGCCGAGCGCTGTCCCCTCCCCGCCCGCAGCCGCCCGAGGAGCAGGTCGCCGTGCGCGAGCGAGGGGTGTCGCCTCTTCGCTCCCAGCTGCGAACCTGCACTTGAACCGCCGGCCGGCCGAGGGGAGGCGGGGCCGCGCCGCCGCCGCCGCCGCCGCCGCCGCCGAAGGTAATTCACAGCCGGGAGGACTAACCGCGGCAGCTCGGCGGGTCCCCAGCCCCCGGCGTGGGGCGCGGGGAACCAGTTTGGCCGAAAGGGCTTTGAATGACGAACCTAGGGGACACGTCCGGCCCCTGACCAGAAAAGGGCGGGTGGTCAAACCTGGTTCTGCTTGGAGGGAGGTTAGTAGAGGAACAAAGGTCAAAAGCAGGGAAGGGTGGCACGCACGGGTGTGGGCAGCAAGGGGCCCTGGATGTCAGCCTCATTAGTCAAGCTAGCTCTTACTTTTGTTTCTGAGCACTTCCTCCAAGAAGCCTGCCATGACTAAGGAGAATCGGAGGGAGACCTTAGGAACACACCCAGAGAACAGCAGCTTTTGTGTCCCTTCCCCCTAACTTGCACCAGAAAAGGAAAAGGGAACGGAAAAAAGAAAAAAAGCAAAGAAAAAAAAAAAAAAAAGGACTGGAATGTGTTCTGTGCACAGAATGCAGGTTGCAAACATTCAAAAGTGGCATATCAGAAATAGTATTGCTGGAACCCACAGTTGTGCTGTCTCTGTATCGAAGTCCGGGTGTAGTGAGCTTTTCCCAACTTCCTCCGGACCAGCCCCTGGGGCTCCTATAAGGTGCACACCGTTCCAATCCATGTGTTAGACCCAAGGGAGTCATTAGACAATGAGAAAGACACCTGCCTTTAGAGGAAGCAACGTGTTGCACGGCAGCTGGTGAGTATGTGTGGAGTGAGCGTGCTCACTGTGAACATTCTAAGGGATTTGATCTCTGTTCCACCTAGGAAATCACGTCTGCCCATGTGTTACCTCCTCCGGGAAGCCATGCTTGACTTCACCCCAGATTGATTTGTCTGTCCATCCTGTCTGTCATGAGGCCTTGTTAATAACCCTGTGGTGGAACTTATCACACTGTAATGCAATCCTTGATTTACTCATCTGCATGAGGCAGGGGCTCATCTTACGCATTTCTGTAGTCCTAGCACCGACCTGGGGCACCTAATTAATGTTTGATGATGACCGATACTGTCATAGCTGCGAACATCCCTTAACTCTAACCACAGTCCTGTACTTTGGGACCTTAGTTAGGGGTCGGCTGAATATAGCCATGAGCCTCATTGAGGTGTGCGTAGAGCGTGTTTTCTGGAAAAAGAGACAGTGAGCCTTCCCAGGTATCCCAGTGCTCAACCTGGAGGACGTAACATGTATGCATCTGATAGTGAAGATAGAAGATGCCTCAGAGAACATCTGGTCCAATCCTCTTGTTTTAAATATGGGAAACTGAGGAACTAAGAGAAGGGGCTGATTAAGGTCACCGAGCGAGTGGTGGCAGACAAGGATGTACCCACCAATGTCCGGGCCAGAACTCTTGCCATTACATCATTTTGCCTCCAACTCTGGGAATTCACTTTGCCAACGTTTCCAGGTTGACCCCTGGATGCCAGGTCAAAGCTGAGCCCGTTCTGCGGATGCAGAGGAGTAGTAGAACCCCACACCCAACTTTGTCCTCCCTTCTCAGATCCTATGGGTTTCTGACCGAAAAAGCTGCGTTGGAGAGCAAAACAGAGCTACACCTGAGAAGCACAGGTGAGGCCCTGTGCCACTAACTTCCTGAATGGGGGAGGCTGGGAGGGTCAGGGATCAGACTCCCCTCCAACTTCAGTCGCCTGTCCACAGTCCCCAGTCTTGTGAAACACCTGTAAGGGACTCATCCTGCTGATAAAGCACAGAGCCACCTACCCAGCCCCTGTGATATCGAAGGATCTGAACCCCCAGAATTATTGCCAAGATGCCCCCAGGGAAAAATACCAGCAGCCAGCGCGCTCCCAGTCTAACCTGAGCAACCAGTAAGGGCAGCTGCTTGGGCCGAATGTGGGTGGAAATAGGGGTTGAAGTGACATATATTTGAAAACACATATTCTGCCGCTGTCTTCTTTGAGGTGTAGGGGTTCCTGTTGATTTCTTCACGAGATTTTTGCATTATTTGTCTCTAATCCACCCTGGGGTTCCTTAGAATCTTTACCTATGGGGCGCCTGGGTGGCGCAGTCGGTTGGGCGTCCGACTTCAGCCAGGTCACGATCTCGCGGTTCGAGCCCCGCATCGGGCTCTGGGCTGATGGCTCGGAGCCTGGAGCCTGTTTCCGATTCTGTGTCTCCCTCTCTCTCTGCCCCTCGCCCGTTCATGCTCTGTCTCTCTCTGTCCCAAAAATAAATAAACGTTGAAAAAAAAAATTAAAAAAAAAAAAAAAAAAAGAATCTTTACCTAGACATGAAAAGGGTGTTGGTTGAGATTTGGAAATTTTTTTTTACTCATGTGAAAGAAGCAGTTTTGAAAATACTTTTCCAATCGCGGGGCATCCTCACCAGTGACTTCTCACATTGTAGATCTTGTTTATCAGGTGTGATCAGTATCAATACTGCTCAGAAAGACATTTTATCAAAAGGAGTTCAAAATGAGGCAGAAAAGGAGTAGTAAACTCAAATAAACACAGCCCTTGCTTCAACAGTTACCTGGAAGCGAGCAGGGGGGTTGATACGTTGAAATGAAAACCTTATGTGCTTTGTGGACCAGTTAAAAAGGTAGTTTTCCCCTGAAGCAAATGTTATTTTACTTTTTTAAAAGGCAACGAAGCATATGGGTAAAAAGTACCTGTAATATTTAGAAATGATTCTGAGCCTCTCATATATTTTGAGGCCTCAGATTCATCACTTATATATAATTATGCTTTTCATTTGGTACCAGTGGTGGGTTGAAAAACAGCCCCCAAAGCTGTCCATGTTAAATCCCTGGAATCTACGAATGTGACCTTATTTGGAAAAAAGGTCTTTGCAGATGTAATTAAGTTAAGGATCTGGAGATGAAGAGATGATCCTGATTACTCGGGTGGGTCCTAAATTCGATGACAAGCATCCTCCATAAGAGACACGCAGGGGGAACTTTGAAGCAGACCAAAGGGGAGGAGGCAATGTGACCACAGAGGCACAGATTGAGGTGATGTGGCCACAAGTCAAAAATACGGACAGCCACCAGAAGCTGGAAGAGGCAGAGAAGGAATTATGCCACCCCCCCCCCCCCCACCGCCGCGCCTCCAGGGGGAGTGTGGCCCAGCCAACCTCTTGATGTTGGACTTTGGGCCTCCAGCACTGTGAGAGAATGCATTTGGGTCGTTTTAAGCTGCCCAGGTTGTGGTGACTTCTTACAGCGGACCTCGGAAATTAATGCAGTGCTTGTAAAAAACTCTTACTGAGGCCTCAAGGAAATGTCTATTATCTTGACTTGTCCAATATCTAATCTCCTTTCTTCTGTTAATAGCCCCTGAATTTCCTTTCTGACATTGTCCCTTCTGCCACTCTCAGCCCATGGGGGTTGGATGGGCTGGCCTCGCCCCACGCCAGCCCTACTGGGGGGCAGGGACTGTGGCACGGATGTGGTGAATCTGACTCTCTGTTCCCCTGGCCATAGTGATTGGTTCAGGAAAGGACACGTGACTCAGACCAAATCAATGAGATATACTTTTTTTTTTTTTTAAGTTTATTTATTTATTTTGGGGGGGCGGCGTGCAGGAGGGGCAGAGAAAGAGAGAGAGGGAGAGAGAGAGAATCCCAGGCAAGCTCCACACTGTCAGTGCAGGGCCCGATGTGGGCACTTGAAATTACGAACTGTGAGATCATGACCTGAGCCGAAACCGAGTCGGATGCTTAACCGACTGAGCCTCCCAAGTGCCCCAGCGAAATTTACTTTTTTTAAAGGACCCAGAATTCTCAGGTAAAATCTTTTTTCTCTTGGATTTGAAGCTGGCAATTGTCATTGGGAGCTCCTGGGATCTTCGGGTGGGAGAGGCCGCTGAAAGGGAAACCAGTACAGGAAAAAGTGGAACCAGAGATAAGGAGAGCCCGGGTCCTCCTTATATCCCATGAGCCCTCGGACCCAGCTCACCAGAGGACGCGCTACCTCTGGGATTTCAACCTGTAGGTGCCCTTATTTGCTTCAGCCAGTTTGAATTGGGTTTCTGCCCCTAACAACCAAAAAGTCCTGACCAATACAAAGGTCACGGTGTCTCGTGTTTCTTTTCCTTTGGTGTAAACAATGTGGTTTTTTTGGGGGAAAGCCAATGAGATAACCACCTGCATTTTTTGTGATGCCCAGAACGAGAACGCTTCTCTTTCAAGAAAACCACAATTTTAGATCAAGAGAAGATCTGAGTGATCATCTCATCCGAAGCCTGCATTTTCCTCTTGGAGGACACAGGGAAACTCAGGAAGAACCCAGAATTGTGGCAATTCCACAGTAGAATTCCACAACTCGGGTCTCCTGGAAACCCAGTCTGCAGCAGAAAGCTAGATTTCAAGACATTTACTTTATCGTGTAAACGTATTTGGCCAAGAGACTTACATAGTCACAAGAAGATTATAACAGATTCCTCTGCTCTATAAAGAATAACAACGATGGTAGTCTTTATTGAATGCTGGTATTTAATAGTTATGTTCGCCTCTAAATGAGGTGGAGAGCCAGTGGAGGGTTCCCTGTAGGGGTGCCATGATCTTCACGGTTCAATGTTTGGGGTTTTTTAATTTGTTTTTTATTTTGTTCCATTTTAGAGAGAGAGAGCATGCGAACCGGGGAGAGGGGCGGAGGGAGAGAGAGAGAAAGAATCCTACGCAGGCTCCACGCTCAGCGCGGAGCCCAACGCAGGGCTCGATCCCATGACCCTAGAATCACGACCTGAGCCAAAATCAAGAGTCAGACGCTTGGCTGACTGAGCCACCCTTCCTGGCTTAACATTTTCTCGAGGATCATTCTGGCTGCTGTTTGGACAGGGTAGAAGCAGAGTCCAGCTAGGAGACTACTGCAAGATACAGGGATGGCTTGGTTCATGGCGCTGAGGGTAGAAACGGTGAGAAATGGTGACTTTTTCTGGGTATCTGTTGAAGGAAGAGCTGACAGATTTTCTGGTAGATTAGACTGTAACTGGGCTGTGAGGGGAAGGGAGGAGTCAGGATGACTCCGAGGTATTCGGGCTGAGCAGCTGGAGGACCGAGTTGCCATAGACTGAGACGAGAGCAGGCTGCAGGAGAGACAGGTGTGGCAGGGGAGAGTGGGGAGACGCAGGTTCGGTTCCAAGCACGTTACGCTGGAGATGCCTAGGAGATACCCAAGTAGAGATGCCAAGGAGGTGACTGGCCGTACAAGGTGAGAGTCTGTCTCAGGAGTAGGGATACACATGTGGTGTTGCCCAGTGATTGGATGGTGGGAAAGCCACAAGGCTGGTTGAGGTCACAAAGGAAGTGAGTGTGGGGAGGGAGGAGGCGGGAGATCAGGGGCTGAGAACCGGGCACTCCGACTCTGAAAGGTCAAGTCAGTGAGAAGGAATCCGCAAAGGCAACTGGAACACACGAGGCTAGTGAGGTAGGAGGACAAGAGGGAGCGGTGTCCTGAAGGGAAAAGCCTTGAGCGCAGTCACGTCCCTCGTAAGGAGAAGGAATGTGCGGATGCTGCTAGTGTTCTAGAAGGGCTGAGGTTCGGGTGGGTTCTGTCTGAGCAGGAAGCGACTTGCACTCCTGCGCGAAAGGGTGGGGAGACAGCTCGGGTTATTTTTAAGTTGGTCTGACAACGGGCCTGGGGAAGATGATCGTTTGGCTAATGAGCCCTTGCCCGCCGGTGAGCAGTTCGCCTCAAATGTGCCCCCCTCAGCTCCATCTCCAAGGCGCCGCTCTGACTTCTCCTGGGAACGACGCCAGCCCAAGATGGCTGGCTGATTTCTCCTGCCAGGGCCGCGTCGTGGCGAGGAGCACTGGCACTGGCAGCTCCCCAGAGAGGGGAGGGGAGGAACGAAAGCGTCAGGCCTCCGCTCCGGGCAAGGAGATGTGGGCTGGGTGGAGCCGGGAGGACCGGCCCCATAGTCAACCTGCTGAGGTTTCCTCTCCGGGTCCCTTCTTGAATCCACGGTTCAGGCAATGCTCTTGTCGCGCCCACTTTAAATGTCTGACCGGGGGTTTTTCTAGAAAATGGCAGCTGGTGCTGACTTGGGCATTTCCTGGAACTAACGCAGCACTTTGGCTCAGTTTAGCTCAATAAATGCATAAGGCACCATTATGCGCCTATCTCTATGTGAAAATGGCTCCAGCCTTCAGCCAACCGGTTTCTTCCCCTCCGGGCTCTGCCACCCCCCACTGTGCTGGTCTACACTCATCAGAGACTTTGGCCCCTGGCTTAGCACCTTCCTCGCCATGCCTTGGCTCCCTCTCATTCGGGGTGATCTCAGTACTAATGTGAGTGAACTGACCAATGTCCTAACCCCACAATACCTTACTATTCTCACCTCCGGGAACACTCACCTCCACGCCGTTAAATGATTCATACCCAAGACCATGCCTTAACCTTTCCGACCGCCCAGATTCACTCCAACTTGGAAAACATGAACTCCAACATCCCACTTTCTGATCACAGTTTGGGCCCTCCTAACACCCTCGTTCCTCTTTTCTCCCTTCCCACCTGTTCCTGGCTTTCCTACAGGACCTCTGGGCTTCTCAGATTTCCTCCAAATCTATCCGTGAAAGCCTCACGTCACCTCCTGCGCCATTCAGCCCAAACTCACGGCCTCTCACAACATCCCCCACTAGCCAAAACCCTTATCCATTTGTCCTCAGCCGTATACACACTGCAAAACTACCCTCCGGATCAATCTGTCCACCTTTTCCGCTCCCGTGCCCAGAAAAGCTACAATATCCCCACTCTCCCTCCTTCCACTTCAGGTTGCTTAAAGAAGTGATGTCTTGGGGCGCCTGGGTGGCGCAGTCGGTTGAGCGTCCGACTTCAGCCAGGTCACGATCTCGCGGTCCGTGAGTTCGAGCCCCGCGTCAGGCTCTGGGCTGATGGCTCAGAGCCTGGAGCCTGTTTCCGATTCTGTGTCTCCCTCTCTCTCTGCCCCTCCCCCGTTCATGCTCTGTCTCTCTGTGTCCCAAAAATAAATGTTGAAAAAAAAAAAAAAAAAGAAGTGATGTCTGCGCTCAGAGTGCCTGATTCTTTGCCTCCCAGTTACACACAGTCTGGTGTCTGTCCCCACAGCTCCTTGAAAACGGCTGAAACTATTCTGGCAAAGGTAAGCACTTACTTCCAGGTCGCTAAGTCCAACAGGTGCTTCTTGGCCCTGCCTCCTCCCTGCCCTGGGTACCCCTGTCTGCTTCTCTACTCTGTGCCCCAGCCATCCCGAACCCCCTACAATGGCCTGTACCTTTGTGCCCTAGCCTCCTCGGCCTGGAGAACCCTTCTCTGCCTTTTCAGTCTCCTTCAAGATGCAGCCCAGGGAGGAACCGTCTACACTTGCCTGACGTCCTGTGCTTATCACTATTTTAGTACTCATCCCTGTACAGGAATGGACTTTCCTGTCACCCCACAAGACTGGAACTCCTTGGGAGCAGCGACTGCCTTTTTGGGGCATGTATTTATTTATTTTGAAAGAGACAGACAGAGACAGTGTATGCACTGTATGTTTGCAGAGAGAGGGAGAGAGAAAATCTCAAGCAGGCTCCGCGCTGTCAGCACAGAGCCCAACTCAGGGCTCAGTCCCGCAAACCGTGAGATCATGATCTGAGCCGAAATCAAGAGTTGGATGCTTAGCCCACTGAGCCACCCAGGTGCCCCCCCCTTTTTTTTAAGTTTTTATTTTAATCACCCTGTGTTCATCAAGACAAGTGCACTCCTTAATCCCTATCACCTGTCTCACTTATCCCCCCTCCATCTCCCCTCTGGTAACCATCAGTTTGTTCTCTATAGCTCTCTATAGTCTGTTTCTTGGTTAATCTCTCTTTTATTTTCAGGGACTGTATTTTATTTTATTTATTTATTTTTTTAATTTTTTTTTTCAACGTTTATTTATTTTTGGGACAGAGAGAGACAGAGCATGAACGGGGGAGGGGCAGAGAGAGAGGGAGACACAGAATCGGAAACAGGCTCCAGGCTCTGAGCCATCAGCCCAGAGCCCGACGCGGGGCTCGAACTCACGGACCGCGAGATCGTGACCTGGCTGAAGTCGGACGCTTAACCGACTGCGCCACCCAGGCGCCCCGTCAGGGACTGTATTTTAAATCTGCTTTTTTGTCTTCATTTTTCCCAGTAGCATTTCCCACCTTCAGGAAGCTCTTTTTTTCTCTAGGCCTGCACGACACCCCATTCTCCTGGGTTACCTCCCACTTCAATGGCTATTCCTTCTTAATATCTTGGGTAACTGCTTCTCCTCTGCTTAACATCAGAATGTTGAGAGAATCCAAACTTCACCCTCGACCTGGATCTCCCCTTGGGCCATCTCCCCCATTGTGTTAAATTCCATCTACAGGCTGCTGGCTTCCAGATTTTTATCTGAATCTGACCTCTCCCTTGGGTTTCAGATGCATATATCCCATTGCCTAATCACTCACAGGGATGTTTAATAAATATCTCAAACTTAATGTGGTCAAAACAGGACTCTTGATTTCCAGCTCCAGATCTGTTCTCCCCAAGTACTCTTTATCTCAGTATGTGGCACACTCAGTAATCACCGCATTGCTTGGCCCAAAAGCCTAGGACTAGGGTGATCACTTGTCCTGGTTTGCCCGGGGCCGGTCCTCGTTTTAGCCCTGAAAACCCTGTCCCAGGAAACTCCTCAGTCTCAAGCGAGCCGGGATGTTTGGTCATCTCACTTGGGAATCACCCAAGATCTCCTTCTTTTCTTCGCATCCCTCATCCAATCAACTGGATCTCCATCCAGATATACCCTCTTTCCACCTCCACTGCCACCTCGTCCAAGCCTCCATCATGTCCCACACAGACCGTCCCAATAGCCTCTCCATCTGGTGTCCCTCCTCCCTTGCTTGGCCCACTGCGTTTTTCACATAATAGCCAGAGGATCTTTACACAGAGAAAAACACACCACTAAGGGCTTGAATACCTACTAGTTCAAGCACTCCAACTACACTTAGAACAAATCCAAATTTCCTTCCTGTAGGCTCTGCATGATCTGGCCCTCGCCTCTCATCCACTGGCATTTCCTAATTCACTCCCTTCTTCCCATCCCTCCCTTCCCCCCATCACCTTATGACTCACTCCTTCCTACCATTCAGGTATGAGGCCAAAGTTACCCTCATGACTGTGTCCAGAGTCATTCCCCAAGTTTCTCCCTATCGGATCTCTCTCTCTTCCATTATCTTCAAGGCATAGCTCACCACCTGACGTTACCTTGTTCATTTTTTTGTTTGTGTATCAACTCCTCCATCTAAGATGTAAGCTTGAGAGCAGAGCCCTTGCCAGCGTTGTTCACATCCCTGTTCTCAGCACTTGGCTCGGCACACAGCAAGTGCTCAGTAAATCTTTGCTAAATATATGAATATTCAGCTGAGTACAGGGTCTCTCACTGTGGTCATAAAAGATATTGAATGAACAAATTAATGCGAGTCAAGCAAGCTCTAGGCTAAGCTCTGGGCCCACCTTCATAACTAAGCTATGGTGCTTTAGGAGTTTATGACTTACTAAGAGAAAGATATGTAAATCAAATTTTAAACTAAATAGTCATAACAATTATGAATATGCTGGGGAGTAAGAAATGTCATAACTGGGTGCCTGGGTGCCTCAGTTGGTTAAGCGTCCAACTTCGGCTCAGGTCATGATCTTGCAGTTCGTGAGTTCGAGCCCCGCGTCGGGCTCTGTGCTAGCAGCTCGGAGCCTGGAACCTGCTTCCGATTCTGTGTCTCCCCTTCTCTCTCTGCCCCTTCCCTGCTCACACTCTGTCTCTCTTTCTCTCAAAAGTAAACATTTAAAAAAAATGTCATAACCTTTTCCTTTTTTTTTTAAGTTTATTTATTTATTTTGGGGGGAGGGGCAGAGAGAGAGGGAGCGATAGAATCCCAAGCAGGCTCCACACTGTCAGCACAAAGCCTGATGTGGGGCTTGAACTCACGAACCAGTGAGATCATGACCTGAGCCGAAACCAAGAGTCGGACGCTCAACTGACTGAGCCACCCAGGTGCGCCCCCCTTTTATTATTTTTTTTTATTTTTTAATGTTTATTTATTTTTGAGACAGAGAGAGACAGACCATGAATGGGGGAGGGTCAGAGAGAGAGGGAGACACAGAATCCGAAGCAGGCTCCAGGCTTCGAGCCATCAGCACAGAGCCCGACGCGAGGCTCAAACTCATGGACCGTGAGATCATGACCTGAGCCGAAGTCGGAAGCTTAACCGACTAAGCCACCCAGGCGCCCTCCCCCCCTTTTATTTTTAACTAAGCTTTATGCTTCACGTGGAGCTCGAACACAATCTATCTACCAATGACCCATGAAGTAATCCAAAAGAACCAGTTTGGCCATGTCACCGCCTTTATGTAGCATGAAACAGACCAAATCTCTTAGCATGGCCTTCAAAATACTCTATCATTTAGAGTAACAACTTTATTCTCCGCTACATTTTCCATCCCATAGAACTCATACCCAGCTTGCCTGACCTATTAGCCGTTCCCAACATGTTTCTATATTCTTCCATTTTCACATTTTCTCTAAAGCTGTTTTTCCTACTTGAAATATCCTTTGCCTCCTTACCCATTAACTGCCCCCTTTCCCCAACATTTACCCAATTAAGAGTACTTATTTTTTCCAAGTCTAGCTCTATTTCCATCTCGTCCATGAAGACTGCCTGAGAGGGATGAGGCAGGGACTCGGGAAGCAGACTGGGTTTACCTGCCCATTTCTTGCCATTCTTCCTAGTTGTGTCATCTTGGGTAGGTCATGATGCTTTGGGTCCTTCATCTGTAAATTGGGAGATAGATAAAATACATCACGTAATTTACAGCAGAAAGAAGGAAATGGATTACAAATCAGAAATTACTGGACCAGAGGGGCACCTGGGTGGCTCAGTCCGTTGAGCAACCGACTCCTGATTTCAGCTCAGGTCATGATCCCAGTGTCATGGGATTGAGCCCCATGTCGGGCTTTGTGCTGACAACACAGAGCCTGCTTGGATTCTCTGTCTTCCTCTCTCTCTCTGCCCTTCCCCTGCTCGTGCTCTCTCTCTCTTAAAAATAAATAAACATTTAAAAAAGTTTTAAAGTAACAATGGAAGGTATAGGTCTTTAAAATATATATATGTGACTTCGCATTAGGGAAAGATTTTTGAGAAATGGCACAAAAAGCATGGACCATGGAAGAAAAAATGGATAAACTGGACTTCTACAAAATTTTAAAATTTGCTCTTAAATGACATGATTAACAAAATGAGGGGTGCCTGGGTGGCTCAGTCAGTTAAGCATCCGACTTCAGCTCAGGCCATCATCTCGCAGTCCGTGAGTTCAAGCCCCGCGTCAGGCTCTGTGCTGACAGCTCAGAGCCTGGAGCCTGTTTTAGATTCTGTGTCTCCCTCTCTCTCTGCCCCTGCCCCACTTGCACTCTGTCTCTTTCTCTCTCTCTCTCTGTCAAAAATAAATAAACGTTAAAAAAAATGAAAAGGCCAGCCATAGACTGGGAGAAAATATTGGTAAAATATATACATGGTAAGGGATTTATATCTAAGTCCCAAATACACACACACACACACACACACACACACACACACACAATCTTGGTTAAAAACAGACCAAAGATCTGAACACATACTTCACCAAGGAAGATATTTGCTGTTTCAATTCGACTTATGAAAAGATGTGCCATAACAGTAAACATCAAGAACATGCAAATTTATACCAGAATAAGATATCACTGCAAATCCACTAGAAGAGCTAAACTTAAAAAGACTTACAATATCAAGCAGAGGTAAGGACATGGAAACATTGGATCTCTCATACATTGCTGCCAAGTGGTACAGCAGCTTTGGAAAACTGGAAGTTGTTTCCTTATAAAATTAAACATATACTTACCATGTGATCCGGCAATCTCACTCCTAAACTTATCCAAAAGGAATGGAAATGTATGGCCACAGAAACACTTTTATACACATGTTCAGAGCAGCTTTATTCATTTATGCAGCATTTATGTAGCTATTTATTCAATAGCCACAAATTGTAGACAAACCAACTGTCCCTCTACTAGTGATTGAATAAATAAATTGTGGTGTAATCGTACAAGTAATACTACTCAGCAACTGAAAGGGTGGACAACTGATATACCCAAGAGCATAAATGAATTTCAAAAGTATTACACTCGATTAAACAAGTCAGACACAAAGGGTACATACTGTATGTAAGATACAATTTTTGTGAAACTCTAGAAAAGGTAAAATAGTGATAAAAAGCAGGTCATTGGGGACGCCGGGGTGGCTCAGTTGGTTGGGCATCCAACGCTTGATTTCAGCTCAGGTCGTGATCTCGTGGTTCATGGGTTCGAGCCCCGCGCCGGGCTCTGCACTGAAAGCGTGGAGCCTGCTTGGGATTCTCTCTCTTCCCCCCTCTCTGCCATTCCCATGTGCTCTCTCTCTCAAAATAAATAAACAAAGCAAGAAAAAAAGAAAACAAGGCAGATCACTGGCTGCCAAAAGTTGGAGGTTGGTTGAATACGAAATAGTACGCGGGAGAGGCACCTGGCTGGCCCAATCAGTCCAGCATGCAACTCCTGATCTCAGAGACTTGAGTTCAAGCCCCACGTTGTGCGTGGACCTCACTTTAAAAAAAAAAAAAAGAGAGAGCATGGGGGAGCATTTTGGGGTAGTGGAAATGCTCTTTATCTACCTAACGAGGAAGCGCCTTTCATAACACCAAACCTCATGCTCTCACTTGAAAGAATCACCTGATTTAAAACTGTAGGTGTAAATTCACCACTAGTAATACTAGCTTCTCAAGAACACCGCAATTACTATAAATAAGCATAATGTGTACATGGAAGACAGACTTTCCACACATTTAATTGCTTTTCTGAAACACACGAGTCAATAAATTCCTGAACTGTGCGTGTTGGTGGGGGAGCCGGTCCACTGGGAGGAGGCGGCCATGGAAATTATCACTTGAGTTGACGAAAAGTATGTTGTGCCCCTAAGACAGCCGGGTTACTATGCTGCACCCCTGGAGGTAGACCGGGGCCAGCCCGTGGAGCCAATACCAACTTCCCAAAGAGCGGTCTTGGATGTCCACCTGGCCTTGGCTACTAGCGTTAGGAGGGAATCGGGCAACAGCAGCCCGAAACCCCAGCCCAGCGGTTCTTGAGGATCCTTTCCACCTTCCGAGCTGGTCTCGTGTACAGCTCTGTGATCAGACACAGTGATTCTCCACGCCTCGAGCAATGTGCCACCCTCTCTCCTATCACTGAGGATGACTGCCCTGGTTCACCAGCATGCAATAGCAAGCAGAATGCTAAGCAAATAGCTGAGTGAGATGAAGCCCTGGACTGGAAAAACCCTAACCCGGAAAGTCGAGCCAAGATCCGACATCATCGGCCTCTTAGATTCCACCTCCAGTCTCCTAAATTAGCCTCTCTCTGTGGAGCTCAGGAAGAATCGATTCACTTGTTCGCGTTCAAATACAAACCTTGGTACTCCCACAGGGAACAGCCTCCACTTCCGGGCACTCACCACCAGAAGGTGGAGTCACAATGGGCAGGCCTGGACCGGGCAGGGCAGTTCTCCCGCTCGGTTACACACCGCGGGAATGGCCTCCAAGGGAGCAGTAGTACATTGGTAACAGCAGGGATCCACCAGGCACTCTGAGATGGTGAGGAGCGCCATCTAGTGGAATCAACGGAGCATCTCTAGAAACCCCCAGCAGCAAAGGAAGAGAACAGATACCCTGGCGCCGCAATACGGGCTGTTAATTCTGGAAAAGAAAAGGACTCCGCCGATGTGCTCACATGTAAAAGTCAGCAGTTGACGTGCACCGTATTAAGGACACTCGAACGAACTGATGTGGTATCCCCAGCCAGGTTGACGTTTGCGATTCCATTCCACAAAGTTAAGAGCGTCCGGCGGCTTCCCTGGGAGGACCTTTCCGTTCCGTGATTCGACCTCATCTATGATCGGGGCACATTTGTTTGTAATCAGACCTGGCTGCGTCGATGAGACCTCAGCGAACGCTCTGTGAGAGGTGACTTTACCAAAGTGATTAACCTGGAGCACCTGGCTGGCTCGGCTGGAAGAGCGCGCGGCTCTTGACCTCGGGGTTGTGAGTTTGAGCCCCACGTTGGGTGTAGAGATTACTAAACACACACACGCAAACAAAGGAAAGAAAAGAAAAAAGTGATGAACTCATTCAAGAGATTATAAATAAATAAACAAACAAATAAATGAAAGTGATTTACTCATTCAAATCTTTGTTGAATATCTATATGCTAGTCACAGTTCCAGGCCAGCGAGGGTAGCAAAAGACAAGAAACAAGTGAAAATGTTAACAAGATGAGGTCAGACTGAACATAGTTTTTTTAAAAAGGTGAAGTGAGGAATGGGGCACCTGGGTGGCTCCGTCAGTTAAGCGTCCGACTTGGGCTCAGGTCATGATCTCACCGTTCGTGAGTTCGAGCCCCACGTCCGGCTCTGTGCTGACAGCTCAGAGCCTGGAGCCTGCTTCGGATTCTGTGTCTCCCTCTCTCTCTGCCCCTCTCCTGCTCAGGCTGTCTCTCTCTCTCTCTCTCTCTCTCTCTCTCTCTCTCAAAAATAAACAAACATTGAAAAAATAAATAAATAAAAAGGTGAAGTGAGGTAAAGGGCAGGTTGTGGATAGGGCAGTGAGGAGTCTCTTGGAGGTACTTTTGAGATGAAGGACTCATCTTCTCATGGGGAAACATTTTTAAAGACAACCATCCCAGAATATATATGCAGATGCATTTTCAAAACTGTTTTGGGACTGACTCCTCTCTGGTTTTTGCCTTCTGAGCCAATGCATGAACTCCACCAAGAAAAGCATGCTGGGGCACCCGGGTTAAGCATCTGACTCTTGGTTTCGGATCAGGTCATGGTTTCAGATCAGGTATCGTGGGTTCAGGCCTTGTGGAGGGCTCTGCGCTGAGAGTGCTTGGGATTCTCTCTCTCCCTCTCACTCTTTACCCCTCCCCCACTCGTGCTGTCTCTCTCTCTCTCAAAATAAATAAGTTTTTAAAAATTAAAAAAAGAAAAGAAAAGCATGCTTGGGGGCACCTGGCTATCTCAGTCGGTACAGCACGAGACTCTTCATCCCGAGGTTGTAAGTTCAAGCCTCATGTTGGGGGTAGATATTACTTAAAATCCTAGGGGCACCCGGGTGGCTCAGTCAGTTGAGCGTCTGACTCTTGATCTCAGCTCAGTCATGATCTCACAGTTCGTGAGTTTGAGCCCCCCATCGGGCTCTGCAGCTGATAGCGTGGAGCCTGCTTGGGATTCTCTCTCGCTTCCTCTATCTCTGGCCCTCCCCTGCTCACGTTCCCGCTCTCTCAAAATAATAATAAACTTTTAAAAATAAAATCTTTTAAAAAAGAAACAGAAAAAAAAACAGGTTTAACTCAAAATGGTATACTGCAGGAAGCTTTACTCTCACCTCTCTTTTCGACCCTGAACATCTTTGGGATATTTATGAAAATTAACCCAGTCTTTTTTTTTTTTTCCAATTATTTATTTTTGAGAAAGACGGAAAGAGAGAGGGGGGGCACAAGCAGGGGAGGGGCAGAGAGAGAGGGAGAGAGAATACCAAGCAGGTTCCACACTGCGCTAACCCTAACCCTAACCCTAACCCTAACTCACAAACTGTAAGATCATGACCTGAGCCAAAATCAGGAGTCAGACACTTAACTGACTGAGCCACCCAGGTGCCCCATCTCAGTGTATTTACGTTTTTAATGTTTATTTATTTTGAAAGAGAGAGAGTAAGCAGGGGAGGGGCAGAGAGAGAGGGAGAGAGAATCCCAAGCAGGTTCCACACTGTCAGTGCAGAGCCCAGTGGGAGGCTCGAACCCACGAACCAGATCATGACCTGAGCCAAAATCTGAGAATCCGACAATTCACTGACTGAACCCCCCCCCAGGCACCCCCAAAATTAATCCAGTCTTAAACCACATATATGGTAACCTATTATTTTGGTGGGAAAGTATGCAGCAAGCTCTGGAGAGAGTTAAGGCCCCTGTGAGCTCCTTTCTTCCTCTTGGGTAGACGGTGTCTTTAATGAGCACACACCTCTGGCAAATTGTGCTGTTCTTTTGCTGCGGAGGTCCTCATGCTTGTCTTCTAGGGAAGGATCTGCAAGAATAGTGAACAGATGGAGGAAAGAGTAAAAGATGAAAAGAACAAAACTTGCTCAATCACTCCCAAGTTCGTCCCTTGTAGTTCAGGTTTCTAGACCTTATGTCCTCATCAGATCCCTGGGGTATCTTCCCGATGGGTCAAGCAACCCGCTTTCTATACACCTAGCTTCCTCTGTCTTCCCTGGTGAGATTACAGAGCCGGCCGACGGTAAAACGGGGATGCAACTCAAATTATTACATAGTAACACATACCCCTACGGACCCCCTGTATTCTCCATTCCATGTGTAAAATGGTTTCTTTAAATTCCCTGATGGCAAACTTGTCACTAAAACATATTAATTGGAAGCAATATAAGTCTTGCTTAGTGAATCCTCAAAGTGAGCGAGGTTAAAAGAGATTGATGTATCCTATTTATTACCCCTATTGCTCCAGATATTGATATCACGCTACCTTTGTATTTTAAAGTCATAACTGACCGACACAAACAGTCTCTCTGGAGCAAATCCAGGGAGCAAAAGACTAATGTTTTCTATTGACCACAAAGCATTCAATGAAGTCCATAAGGAAAAGATCCTAATGACCAACACAGAAAGATTCCCAAAAAACTAACATTCGTGTTATAATCAGTTAAATGAAGAAATATCAAAACCTCCTTACACATACAAAAGAAATGAAGTCTCTCAACTCAAAGGGTACCCTGGGCAGCATACTTATTTTTTAGAATGTACTAAGAATTCTTTTATATATCTCTATATTAGATACTTTTATAACATGTGTTTTGTGAGAAAAAAAGACAAACAAGATATTTCCACTTTTTTTTTTTTTTTTAAAGAGAGAGAACGGGAGAGGGACAGAGGGAGAGAGAGCATCCCAAGCAGGCTCCATGCTCACTCAGTGCAGAGCCCAACACAGGGCTTGATCCCAAGACTCTGGGATCATGACCTGAGCCAAAATCAAGAGTTGGCAGCTCAACCGACTGAGCCCCCCAGAAACCCTCCATTTATTTTTAAAGGTACACAGAAGGGGGCGCCTGGCTGGCTCAGTCGGGAGAGCATGCGACACTTTGATCTCAGGTTTGTGAGTTTGGGCCCCGTGTTGGGTGTAGAGATTAAAAATAAAACCTTTAGGGGCACCTGGGTGGCTCGGTCGCTTAAGCGTCCGACTTCGGCTCAGGTCACGATCTCACGGTCCGTGAGTTCGAGCCCCCGCGTCAGGCTCTGGGCTGCCGGCTCAGAGCCTGGAGCCTGTTTCAGATTCTGTGTCTCCCTCTCTCTGCCCCTCCCCCGTTCGTGCTCTGTCTCTCTCTGTCTCAAAAATAAATAAACGTTAAAAAAAATAATAATAAAAATAAAATCTTTAAAAAATAAAAGATAAAAGGTACACAGAGAATCCAAAGAAGTCTCCAGATGAGACCACCAAATTCCTAAATCTGTAACCAGCAAAATTTGAGGTCAGTAATTAAATATTTGCCTTAAACTTTCTATTAAAGTAGAAAAAAAAAAAAGCACAATTTCTCCATGATATCAGGAGTCATAGCAATAAATCTGGTTTGATGTGAATATGGCTATTTCCATAAAACTTCCAGGAAGAGAGAGCCAAAAATGCTTCAATTAATCCCAAGATGGCATAAAGTATAACCTGGGGCTATCAATTCAATTTGTACTAAATACTGATTGCTTGCAACTATTCTTTCCTCCCGGTTCAGAACTATATCTTTAATAAATTTTCTTCATCAGCTAGGAAGATCCAAATACCCAAATTAAGAATGCTATTATGCCTTAATCCATTAATAGGCTTGTTATAACCCAAATGCTGTCTTTTTTTCAGGGTAAGAAGTTTGATTTTTCTGATGTTGCCGTCACGTTTATGCAACATTGTAAATGGGAGAATGTCATGATTTACAGTATCATGGTTATCATTAATAATAATGCACAAACTAAAGAAACATTAAGATTTCCCTGCTACTTAACTGGCGCAGCCACTCTGGAAAACAATATGGGAGTTCCTCAAAAAGTTAAAAAACAGAACTGGGCGGGGGCATCTGGGTGGTTCAGTCGATTAAGTGTCTGAGTCTCGATTTCGGCTCAGATCATGATCTCACGATTCAGGAGTCTGAGCCCCACATCGGGCTTTGCACTGACAGTGTGGAGGCTGCTTGGGATTCTCTCTTCCTCTCTCTCTGCCCGGGCCGCCCCCCCCCCCTCACAAAACATAGCCTAATTTTAAAAATCAAAAAATAGAACTATCCTGGGGTGCCTGGGTAGCTCAGTAGGTTGAGCATCCAACTTCAGCTCATGATCTCAACAGCTCATGAGTTCAAGCCCCATGTGAGGCTCTGTGCTGACAGCTTGGAGCCTGGAGCCTGCTTATGATTCTGTGTCTCCCTCTCTCTCTCTCTGCCCCTCCCCCACTTGCTCTCTCTCAAAAATAAATATTAAATAAAATAGAACTACCCCACAACCCAGCAGTTGCACTACTATGTATTTATCCAGAGGATACAAACATGATGATTTGAAGGGGCACGTGCCCTAATGTTCATAGTAGCGTTATCAACAGTAGCCAAACTATGGAAAGAGCCCACGTCTATTGGCTGATGAATGGATAAAGAGGTGGCATACACACACACACACACACACACACACACACACACACACACACACACAATGGGATATTACTCAGTCATCAAAAGAAATGAAACCTGGCCATTTGCAATGATGTGGATGGAACTAGTGTGTTATGCTAAGTGAAGTCAGTCAGAGAAAGACAAATACCATGGTTTCCACTCATATGTGGAAATAAGACAGAGACAGAAGCAAACCATAAGACTCTTCACTATAGAGAACAAACTGAGGGTTGCTGGAGGGGAGATGGATGGGGGGGATGGGCTAAATGGGTGAGGGGTATTAAGGAGGACACTTGTGGGGTGCCTGGGTGGCTCGGTCGGTTGAGCATCGGGCTTTGGCTCAGGTCACGATCCCACAGTTCGTGGGTTTGAGCCCCACGATGGGCTCTGTGCTGACAGCTCAGAGCCTGGAGCCTGCGTCGGATTCTGTGTCTGCCTCTCTCTCTGCCCCTCCCCTGCTCGCACTGTCTCTGTGTCTCAAAAATATATAAATGTAAAAAAAAAAATAAAATAAAATAAAGGACACTTGTGATGAGCACTGGGTGTATGTAAGTGATGAATCACTGGGTTCTACTCCTGAAACCAATACTATACTGTGTTAACTAACTTGAATTTAAACTTAAAAAAAAAAGAAAAATTTCCCTGTACCTAAGAGAAACACTATGCTAAGCCGAGCATGTGAATTTGACTGCTTCTGTGAAATACCCCATTTTACTGTTTTCTTTGCAGAAGTGGATGCCTGGGCCAATTTTGGAATCAAATCCCCAGTCTCTAAGAAGGGCATTTCATACTCTAAGAACCAAATTCCCCTATTAAAACTTGGTTTGCAATCCTACTCATCCCCTTAAAATTCCTCCCCTTCAACAAGCTGAGGTGCAATTTACATGTCACATAACCTTTTTAAAGTACAGAAATTTGTCCAGCCCCTCTAAGTTTATAGTGCTTTCACACAAGTACCTGATTTAATCCTGAAAATTCTGCTCAGTAAGTCCAAAGCTAATGTAAAATACCAGGAAACATACAGTATCAATTTGAACCAAAATATCATGTAACATCTAATAATTGCAAATATATTTATTACAATTTACAGATTAGTTAAAGTTATATACACAAATATAATTTTAGCTATAAAATCCCAACAAACTGGTTACATTTAAATCACTGCATCTGTAGAAGCCAATTTAGAGTCTCCTCGTCCCCTAAATTCACCTTCCTTAAATTATAAAAAAATAAAATCTGACAGTTTTGATTTCAAGTTAAAGATGAAGAGGCGCTGTTATCACATTTCAAACACTCAGAAAAGGAAATTTTACCTGTCTGTACAAAGCCTTTCACATGCTACATTGATACTTAAAGCACCACTGCAAGACTTTAAACGTGCACAATGTTCAGTGACAGCTTCCAGGTTTGACTTTGTTCTAACAACTAGGATTGGGATGAAATGACAAGAATTTTTTTCTCCTTCAGCCCCACTTAAAAATAGCCCCTTCTGTCCTTTTCATCACTGTCCGATCGCTTCTTTTAAAGGAGGGTGGTAAGTGGGAGAACTCTTCCCCAAGCTTTTACTCATTTGGTAGTGAGGTCGGAATCCCCAGGGAACAAGGTTCCAAAATCCAATACGTGTCAAGCTCTGCCATTATTTTCACATAAGCGAGAGGTGCAAGATTTCAGGCGGAGCCTGTGAAATAACCAGTAGGCTCCAGGCTGGTTTTAAAAGAACGCCTAGACGCTTTCAATAAGCTTTGTTCAAGGCAAATGGTGCCTTCTTTCCATCTGACACAGCGGTGCTTGAAACCAGCCTGTTTCCACCGCGCTCCAGCAGGACTCTGCAAGTGCAGCCCCTACAATGGCCTCAAGTGGAGGCGCACAGCGCCCGGGGGGTAAGGGCTCTGCAAAAATGGGACCGGCTTTGATGATGGCGTACTCGCCGTGTATTCACCTGTGAGTATGTATGTTATCACTGGAGGCAATGCTTAGAGCAGACTGGATGGAAGTAATGACCAGGTAGATTATAAACTGAGGTAGTAACTCTGCCAGCACTTCTGATGAAAAATTTGTTTCCACACTGGAACAAGTTGAAACTGAAGAGGTCACCTGTCTACTCATGTGTTCCATCACCTGCGACAGGAGGCACGTGGGGTAAAGAGGGACCAATAGGAGGAGATCACCATTACCTCGGCCTAACAGTTGTGCACCATGTAGAGCTAACCAAGCAAACCAAGGACAATCAGTCACTGCAGAAACTTCAATTCAAAAGTGAACTTTGGGCTAAAAATATTAAGACTTTCAAGTTAAGTCTATAGTACCATCCTGGAAGTACAGGCCTTGTCTTACTTCTCTCAGTAACAGAACACAATAAACTTGGATATCGACTGAAGTCTGTATTTTATGTTGCAAACTGGAAAATTCAGAACTGCCCATTTCCAAGTTTACAGTGTCCCCCTGACAGGTTTTAAAAGTGACGGTGCTGAGACGTGAGATTAATAACACTGGTTTTCTGTTGAGAGCATACACAACAGAACCAAATTGCTCTGAGAGGTCTCCTAGCTCCTTCCTAGGACAATTCTTGGCTTTTCAATTAAAAAAATAAATGCCTATGATGCAATCATTGCTTTCCAGAGTCTTTTACAACAATTTCTACCTGTTGCAACATGCAAAGAACCATTGAATTGGGAACGACAGTAACATGTACAGAACCCTCTCCGAGACGGTTTGCACAGAAGTTAAACGTGTTAGACATTACAATTTGGCAGAAAGATGCAATTTTCCCAAACACCAGAAGAGTCCTACACATGGAAGTTTTGTGGCGGTTCCTGAAAGTGTCTTAGGTAGAACTTCACCTAGAAACAATGACCCACCACACAACTTTCAACCAGAGTCATTTTTAGTAGAGGGAAAAAAAAGTTGACACAAGATATTTAAGCTGGTAGCACACACAAGATTATTTTCTCAGCTTTTAAGTTAGAAGGGCCACATCACTGAGATAAAAATAGAGAGAACATAAAAGCCTCTTAATTTTAGAATGTCACGGAGGAAGAGCCCAGTGTTTTCAGACAGGTAAACATAATTTAAATTAGAATGGAAAATGGGCTTTGCACCCTATAAATATTGTTTCCCAAGAAAATAACTTTTGGAAATGCAAAATTACACCTTAAACGGTCCCCTATTTCACCTTGGCAAGCACAGAACATTCAAAAACACATCCAACTAAGTCAAAAAAGGGAGGATTAGAAACCACATCATCTCATCCTTCATTACCAGGGCTCGGCTTCAAACCTGGACATTTCTGAGTGGGATTGGTTGCAAAAAAAAAAAAAAGGAAATTAGACTAGGTCACTGGGTCCAAGTTGCATATCCTCTAAAAAAAAAAGGACAGCTGCCAAATTTTGTTTTTAAAAGAAACCTCTCAAATAAGAGGTAGTGTATGCTCGAGTTAGAGGCTGTCAAACCATCTTAACATTGCTCGAAAGCAGTAAGTCCTTTGAAGCATGTTTCCTGGAGTCTATTGAACATTCTTTCTCTGTGCTCAACTGTCAAGCAATATCCAATAGCATCTTCTGTTTCTTGAATTCGTTTCTGGAACCTGCACCCATCCCGTGCAAATTCTTCCCATGGTCCTTTGCGGTCCTCATCACCACTTATATAATACTCAGTAACTTCTTCAAGGAAGGTTACCTATAAAGACAAAGACTATTTTTAATCGTGCTCTAGGATCTTACAATCACTGAGGTAATTAACCAAACCTTCATGCTACTAATTCTTTCGGAATATCAAACAACCCAGTACCTCAGAGGAATATTTGGTTTCAACTGTAACAGAAGTTTAAAAGAAAAAGAAGAAAGCAGCAGTAGTTCTGACTGATTAGATGGCCTCTCAATAAACAGTGAGCAAATGGCCATTTGCACCTACATGGATGGAAGTGGAGGGTATTATGCTAAGCGATACTGGAGAAAGACAAGTATCATATGACTTCACTCATAGGAGGAATTTAACAGACAAAACAGGTGAACGTAAGGGAAGGGAAGCAAAAATCATATACAAACAGCGAGGGGGACGAAACAGAAGAGACTCTTAAAAATGGAGAACAAACCCAGGGTTACTGGAGGGGTGGTTGGAGGGGGGATGGGCTAAATGGGGAAGGGGCATTATGGAATCTACTCCTGAAATCATTGTTGCGCTACATGCTAACTTGGATGTAAATTTAAAAATTAATTAATTAAATTTTTTTTTTTTAAAGTGAGCAAATGCCATCTTAATTTCCTTCACACATACACATACATTCCTGCCCCATGTGTCATCGTGTTGTTCTACCTCCCTCCTCTTGGTTTTGGTGTTAAGAAAATGAATCCAGATGGGGAACTGTAAGTCTCCTGATGTTATCCTTGTTTGTTTGGTTTTTTTTTCAATCCTTAGGGAAGTACAGTTCTGTGACACTTTTCTTCCAAAATGACAAATGTTTCCCCCAGAACTTTTCAGAAATATTTGAAACAGTTATTCGTCAATGTCAGTCGATGCTTTTCTTACGGCACCAAAAGCTTTAACAAGACCTTCACTATTTCTATTCTTTTTCCTTTTAAATAAAATTTCACTTTTTCGGTGCTTTCCAACTTTTGCATCATGAACAAGTAGTGTTACTCTTATACTATTACTTTTGTAATCAGACTATTAAAAAGGTTACTTAGTCAACAAAATACAGCGAAATTAACATATTTTAAGGCTATGTTGCTGAGAGACTTTGTGGTTGAGATAAAAACCCTTTTCATTCCTCCTTAATATGCTACCATTACATACACATGAAATTGTAAATATTACAGTACACATGATTTCACGTAATGAGTGACAGTCCCTTTTTAACCCCTACTTAATTTTTAATATAGAAGTTTCTTTCGGACGGAGCAAAGTACAAAAGTAAATACTTGCTCTAAAATATGTTCAATAGTTACATCAGCTAATCCCACCGTGGCCTACTCCTTTCTCCTTTCCTTCCCTTTACATCAGGCCAAGGAATGCCCTGGAGGACAATTAGCAAGCATGTAACATCTTACTAGATATTGCATTCTAGAGTTACTCACTCACGGTGTCACTAAATAATAACAACAACATGGATAGAGTGTTTACCATATGCCAAGCTCCCTTCAGAGCACTTCACAATTTCTACCTCATTTAATCCTCATAGGACATGTACGATTATCACCTCCATTGTATAGAGAAGGAAAGAAAGGCAGGGAGGTTAACGGGCTTGTTTCAAATGACACAGCTTCCAGGAGGTGTAGCAAACAGACTGCAAACCGAGTGCGGCCCCACAATCTGCACCATTAGTGCCGTAGCACAGGCGTTTCAAACTCCCATAGCTCAATGTTTCGTTTTAAGAATTAGGCACTATCAGGGGCGCCTGGGTGGCTCAGTCGGTTAAGCGTCCGACTTCAGCCCGGTCGTGATCTTGCGGTGAGTTCGAGCCCCGCGTTGGGCTCTGTGCTGACAGCTCAGTGCCTGGAGCCTGCTTCTGATTCTGTGTCTCCCTCTTTTTCTGCCCCTCCCCTACTCATGCTCTGTCTCTCTCTGTCTCAGAAATAAATAAATGTTAAAAAAAAAAATTAAAAAAAAAAAAAAAAGAATTAGGCACTATCCACAATTCCCATATACCTGAAGAATGTCAAGTACTAAAAGGCTGCCCGAATAATTTTACTATGTTTACATAATCCTTTATAAATGTTGCTTCCACTTCATAGTCAGTAGTCTCCCAGCTACTTGACTCATCTCATTTTTACTCAATGAGTAAGCGAAAATGAGACATGAGACTGGCCTGAGGTCCCTGAACTGTACAGCTACCATTTAAAGGCAAGGGGATGAATTAGGAGTGTTATTTACTCATCTCATTTAAATCATGCAATAACTCATACAATAGATGCAATTATTACTCCCATCAGATAAATGAGTCAATCAAGGCCATGAGAGGTCAAGTTACTTTGCAGGTCTGGCTGTCTTCCCAAATCTCTTGGCCCTAACAGCTCAGCAGGAGGGAACACAAGTCTCCAGATACCAAATGTGCATTCCGCTGCCCCACTTTGCTTTTTAATCTAGTCACGAAATAGGTCATTTTGTCAGGGGCCCGTTAAAAATATAAAGAAAAGATCTTTTATGACGACATTTACAGAAGAGTGAACGAATTTTTTAACATGACTTATTCTACTTCTACAGGCGAGACATACGTTATCACCATTTAGAGAAATTTTCTACCCAGTAAGAGTTTCAAAGGATTAATTCAGCTGGCTATTTGGAGCCAACAGATTATGGCCCTGTCCACTTGAAACTCTGATGCGGCAGAATCAGAGGGCACCAATAATTTCCCCTTCTTTCTCTTTCCAAATAAGTATACAGGAAACTAAAGAAACTTTCCCTCTACAATAAAAGACACCCTGTGTGCTTAGAGGGATTCCTCTCCAATTAATAACTTTAGCTGAACAAACAATAGAGGGAAAATACAAAGCAATTCAAAGGGCTTCCCAAAATAAGATTAACTTGACAATGTGTTAAAAGAATAAAATGAAGTTTTTGAGACTAGTTTAGGAAGCAACTACTCAAGTTAAGCCTAGTAAGTGACCATCATTGTTACAAATGATTATTAACCAGTAACTGGCCAATGAGAACTAATAACTAATTGCACTCTCAGGAAAAGGCAATACTATTTCCTGGTTTTTCGGTTTTTTACCGTCAAAGTCACGTACATGTCAAAAAGTCTTTCATATTGAAACTAGTATTTTCTTTCATGTCAAACAACCAGACAAATCTGGCCTGCTACTTGGTACCATCATCCCTCTGGGTCCTAATGGAGAGTAATGAAGACACTGTTATCCCGTAAATAAAATATTAAGGTCTGCAAATGACGTACCACATTTAAAAACTCTATGGCTACAACAGGACCTGACCAACCTCCCGAAAAATTTAAACTGTGTATACACACAAGGTTTAATTTTTCTGTTCCGTAAAAAAGAGTGGAAAGTTGAAGTTTGCATGCAAATAGCCCAGAGCTACAAACCCAAATGAAAAGGGCACTTTCCGGGGCGCCTGGGTGGCTCAGTCGGTTAAGCATCTTACTTCGGCTCAGGTCATGATCTCACACTCCGTTGAGATCGAGCCCCACGTCGGGCTCTGTGCTGACAGCTCAGAGCCTCGAGCCTGCTTTGGATTCTGTGTCTCCCTCTCTCTGACTCTCCCTCGTTCATGCTCTTTCTCTGTCTCAAAAATAAATAACCATTAACAACAACAAAAAAAAGGGCACTTTCCTGCTAACGTCTATACCCCAGTGTCTTCCATCTGGACAGGAACAACATTCTACAAGAGGGAAGGGGGGGGGGTGGAGGTGGGAGGGTGTCATTTCTTAATCCGAGTATATAAGCTTAGAGTCCTTCCGCGCAAAAAATATGCACGACTATGCCTCCAGAAAAGTCATCCTATTGTATTTAACCACATCAAAACAGTACAAATTAACAGGCACATTAGAAGAAAGACACAAACCTTTTTCCTCTTGATACGCGTGTGTCTTTGTCCAGAAAGAACCCCACCCTGTCCCAAGTCTGGACCTTCGGTTTCTCGGCTCCCTAACAGGTGCACCTCACAAGAAAGTAAGGTGTGATACTCCGAAATGGCCGCAGCGGGCTCAGACGGCCTCTCTGGGTCGCAACAGCCTTTCCAAATTTTCCCTGATGTTTGAAAAGGAGCCTTAAAATTTAAAAGGTTGTAGGGGTCATCGGAATTACAGAAAGAATTCCACAGTTTGAGATTCTCTGCTTCATCTGCACTAGATTCCCAGTCCTCTTCCTCCCCAGAATTCTGGTCAGGAGACTCGGGAAGGCTTCCGGTCTGGGGAGAATTCTCTAGATCAGACTTGTCAGACAAATCCTTCTCGGAGTCAGAAGGGGCTCCAGGAACAATTCTGGCAGCAGTCTGAATTGTTGCCGTAAAGTTTTGGGGATTATACGGATCTACGCTATAGAAAGAGTTCCAAAGCTGAAGCCCTTCAGAGTCTTGTTCAAGGTCTGATTCTGAGAATGAGCTATCACTATCAAAACCATCATCCTCAGCCTCCTCATCCCAACCCTCACCTTCGGAATCAGAACTTGTTTCTGGGTCACTGGATGCGCCTCCCAAAATGTAATCTATCAACCTGTTGCTACAGGCTGGTCTCGAGGATAAGGGAATGTCATCCTCTAGGTCCGAGGAGTCAACTACACTTATTTGGTCCTCGCCAGGCTCTTTTTCCACCGGTACCTCACGAGATGGACAGCCTTCTGAAGGCCCCGGTTTCTCCACAGCAAGCGGGTCCTCTGTGGTCACCAACGCGACTTCCTCCTCGGTTCCCGGTTTCTGGGCGGTTCCGGGAACGGCTCCAGCAGAGGGAACACACTGTGTGGCACTGTCTCCGCCGGGTTGCGGATCCATCCGGAGCAAGCTGTGCTCCTCCTCCAGACTGTGGTAGCCATGATCTTGGTCTGGGCTGGGTAACGCTTGCCCCTTGCTGGCCTGCTGGAGGAATTCCAGCCGTTTCATGCGAAGATGGTGGATTTCGGGCAGGCCCTCTCTAGAAAGGGGCGGACATCCCCGCCATGAAGCGCAAGTGATCTCTGCCTTCAGTGGCTGGGGAGGGTCATGGGCCTCAGTCACACAGCTGCTCTCGGGGCTGAGGGTCTGGAAATCAACTAGCTCGCCACTTCCCACGCCGCTCTGATAGCCGAGCCCCACCCGGGGCAGGGAGTCCAGATAGGAGGGGTTCAACAAATAGGAGACCACGCTGAAACTGCTTACACGCTTAACGTTTGGAGGCCCGGAGGGCAAAGAGCCAAGTTCCCGGTCCGAGCAAAGATGGCCTTGAAGGCCACTCGGCAACAGCTCCACTCCCCACAGCTGGTGCTCTAACAGAAAAGCGTGTGCCGCGGGGTCCAGGGCTCCAGCCTTGGCTTTGAGTTCCGATGTTAGATCTAAAGACGAGCACTGCCAGTGGATCCCCTCCTCCAGCCAATTGAGGGGGCTGGCACCAGAGTCGTCCGAGGGGTCGAGCCGCAGCGAACTCAAAGATTTCTGCGCGGGGGGCGCGGCTGGGTCCTCCCGAGCCTTCAGGGCCCTCAGGGCGCTGGACCCTCCAGCAAAATCTAGCCATCTGGTCGGAACCATCTCTCCGAAAAGCTGGCTCCAAACCAGCAGCTTCTGAAGCAGGCCGGGGAGTGGCGCGAAGAGCTGGGAAAGCAGCTTCACCCAGTAGCTGGTCCGCGGCTGGGGGGAAGCAGCAAGTCTGGGGTCCCCGGAGTGTTCCGGGGCAGGAGGCGTGGGCAACTTGGAGGTGCCGGGCTGCGGGCGTCGAGGGAAGAAGAAGGGCAGCCGGATCCGGGGGCCCGGCCGAGAGGCTGGCCGTGGCCGAGACCCGTCTGCTGCCGGCTCCATCTCCTTGTTCTTGGCAGTCTTCTCAGGGCTGAAGGTCGGACGGGATTCGGAGCGGCCTAAACAGTCTTGGCCGGAGTCGGGGCCCCAGGCCGATCCCCGGGCCAGCAGAAGAACCACAGCGGGAAGCGGCTTCCGCCGCGGGCGGCAGACCACAGTCCGGAACGGCAGGCGCAGGACGTAGCGGCCGAGACGACATTCATCCTGGCGGGAAGAAGGTGTCCTAGTCCGCCCGAGGCCTCTCCACCATAGATAGAGCCCTCCCGCGGCGACGGCAGCGACTGTCCAGAAGAGACGGACCGTTAAAAAGCCCCTCGGCAGCGCGACCCCGGAAGGGCTGGGCAAGAGGACGCGGGTGGAAGCGAAGCCCAAAATGGCCGCGGGGCCAGCGCGGAGCAGGACACCCCCAGGCGAGAGGACGAGACGAAGGAGGGCGGCTGGCTACGCCACCAGCCCCGCGTCGCCCAACGTCACTCGCACAGCCTCGGCGGGAGGGCCTTTCCCCACTCCGGCGTGCGGCCCCTGATTGGTCTCCGGCCGTTCCCTGTCGGCTTCCTTACTCTCGGCGGACCCAGCCCACCCGCCGGAGGTTGCATCAGCCGGGCCTAGGCTGTACGCGTGCGCACTGGTTCCCCCGTGGTCTCCTAGGAGACCGCCCCGCCCCGGTGCCCCCCAGCCCCACCCAGTCCTTTGGGCAAAGGGGACTTTGCCAGATAACCCGACAATTCCCGGAAGCCCTCTTAAGGTCCTAATACACACAAGTGTGTACACTTACCCTAGGCTTGCATATATCGGGGTTCCTGTATTGAGTGCTAAGTAGATCGTCAGCATGAGATCTTAGTATAATAAGAATTGACAATACTGTGTAAATACACGTCTGGTGTTAAGACACTAATGATTTGGAGTGAATAATGAGTGCAAAATCATAAGGGGAAAATGAGTCATTCTTATGCATTCGTGCCCTTTCGGTTTTCTCGAGTTTCTAAATCACTACTTAGCTTTGCCTACGACCCAGCTTTCAGTATCTAATCCACATACATCTCCCCACGAAAATGTGAACTCTTGTTTCTTAGGTGGTGCCCTATTAGACTGTCCCCTTTCAGGAGAGGCAAACTGAAGTTGCAGAGGAGGAAAGAAACGTAGTCCTCGGAGGTGTTGACTCTCTTATATGCTTCCCAGGAGGCAACACATTCAAGTCCTATTTATGTCCTGAGCCGCCCAGAACCGCAGGATACAGCATGTAAAGGACACGCGGACCGTTATCCTTTGAAAAAATTTTGTCTATTATAATTGCTATATTTAATTCTCCTTAGTTCATTTCTTTTTTCTGCTAAAAGTTTTTCATTGACACCTCTGAAATTAAAAAAAAAAAATCTATTACAGACGGAGTGTGGCAATTTTAAGCACTTAGGGACTGCGGAACGATCTTTCCGGAACCAGGAGGACGCCAGCTGCTCTTCTGCTTCAATGGGACTGTTCAAAGAACAGCCACTTCCTTCTAGGAATCTAAAAGGTCCTCAGTTTCTATGGTTTACCTCCTTATTATCTTATCCGTAGCTCTGGAAATATCTCATTTTTAATCCTAAGAACTTCAGAAAAAAATGTATTAATAATAGGAGGTTAATAATAGAAAAGAGATCTAAGCATGAAAATTAAATACCTGAAGCCTCAGTTTCTTGGTTGTCAAGTGAGACTAACAATTCCTCTTTCAACAGGTTGGTGAGAGAATGAAATTCCTAATACAGTGCCTGGCCTAGAGAGAGTAGGGGCATAACCATCAGCTAATGCTTGTGATTTAGCAGCTAACAATGGTTTCCCATGACCTACGCAATCAAGGCTCTGTACAGCCTGTCCTCCCACTATGCTTTGCCAGCCTTCTCTTCAGTAACTTCCGTTCATGCGTGTTAATACTCCAGAACTTTGGACTTGTGGCCTGCCTCTCTATGTGTGCTGTTTCTCAGCCAAGAAAGCCCTCTTCCTCCCCCTTATATAAGTACTCATGCTTCAAGGTCCAACTCAAACATCAACCCCTTCTTGAAATCTTTGTTGACCTTCCCGGTCAGAACAATATTATTATATACTACCTGAACACTTAACATGCTACACTACAGGGGCGCCTGGGTGGCGCAGTCGGTTAAGCGTCTGACTTCAGCCAGGTCACGATCTCGCGGTCCGGGAGTTCGAGCCCCGCGTCAGGCTCTGGGCTGATGGCTCGGAGCCTGGAGCCTGTTTCCGATTCTGTGTCTCCCTCTCTCTCTGCCCCTCCCCCGTTCATGCTCTGTCTCTCTCTGTCCCAAAAATAAATAAACGTTGAAAAAAAAATTTAAAAAAAAACAACAAACATGCTACACTACATACACCTATGAATGTTCTTTCCTGCTGGAGGGCGATTTCCCAATACCTAGCCCAGTGGTTCCCGAAATATGATCTAGGCACCCACGGGGAATCCCCTTTTCAGACCCTTTCAGGGGGCCCTCAAGGCCAAAATAATGTTCATAATATGCAGCTATTATTTTCCTTTTTAACTCATTTTTTTCATGAGTGTATGTTGGACATGTATCTTCTAGAAAATACATGATAAGTGATCTGGCAACCCGTGGAATGCAACAACAGATAGGAGATTCGAGTTCTCTTCTATCAAGCCAGATATTAACAACATTTGGGGAAAAAAAAGTAAAACAATATCCCTCTTCTTGCTACATTTTGTTTTGAAAAATAATTTTTCATTAAAAGTGTTACGTTGACATGTAGTGGGTTTATTATTTTTAATGAATATTTAAAAATTCCTCAGTTCTGACTTCTTGAACGGTAACTATTGATAACTATATAACACACATAAACAAAAGTTCCTGGGGGTCTTCAATAATTTTTAAGAGCGTAAAAGGGATCCTGAGCCCAAAAAGTTAGGGAATGACTGACCTAGATGTTGGCTGGCACATCATAGGTGACCAATAATGTTTGCTGCACGAATGGAAAAGTATTAATACTCTGAAACCACAGCATCAGGGGTGCCTGGGTGGCTCAGTCAGTTAAACATCGGACTCTTGAGTCAGAGAAAGACCAGTATCATGTGACTTCACTCATATGAGGAATTTTTTTTTTTAATTTTTTTTTTCAACGTTTATTTTTGGGACAGAGAGAGACAGAGCATGAACGGGGGAGGCGCAGAGAGAGAGGGAGACACAGAATCGGAAACAGGCTCCAGGCTCTGAGCCATCAGCCCAGAGCCTGACGCGGGGCTCGAACTCACAGACCGCGAGATCGTGACCTGGCTGAAGTCGGACGCTTAACCGACTGCGCCACCCAGGCGCCCCTCATATGAGGAATTTAAGACACAAAACAGATGACCCTAAGGGAAGGGAAGCGAAAATAATACAAAAACAGGGAGGGGACAAAACATAAGAGATCCTTGAATATGGAGAACAAACTGAGGGCTGCTGGAGGGGTTGTGGGTGAGGGGAGGGGCTAAACGGGCAAGGGGCATGAAGGAGGACACTTGTTGGGATGAGCACTGGGTGTTATACGTAGGGGATGAATCACTGGAATCTACTGCTGAAATCATTGTTGCACCATATGCTAATGACCTTGGATGTAAATTTTTTTTAATTAATAAAAAAAAGAAATTGACTTTGGCTTGGGTCATGATCTCACAATTTGGAGGTTCGAGCCCCACATCGGGGTCTGTGCTGACAGCGTAGAGCCTGCTTGGGATTCTCTCTCTCCCTCTCTCCTTCTCTGTCTTTCCCCTGCTGGTGTTTCCCCCCCCCCCTCTCTCTTTTTCTCAAAATAAATAAATGAACTTAAAAAACTTTTAAAATAACAGCATCTTCCTTATGGCTAAGCCTTTTGTTTTCCACTGTCGACTTTATGGCTAACACCACACGTCCCCCCAAAAGTTTTCTTAAAGCTTTTTCTTTTTTCTATTTTTTTAGTGTTTGTTTATTTTTTGAGAGCAAGAGAGACAGAGTGGAAGTGGGGGAGGGTTAGAAAGAGAGGGAGACACAGAATCCCAAGCAGGCTCCAGGCTCTGAGCTGTCAGCACAGAGCCCAACGCGGGGCTCGAACTCACAAGTGGTGAGATCATGACTTGAGCCGAAGTCGGACGTTTCACTCACCGAGCCACCCAGGCACCCCTTTTTCACTAAGTTTTTCTAAGTTTATTTATTTATTTCGAGAGAGAGAGACAGAAAGCACAAGTGGGGGAGGGGCAGAGAGAGAGGGAGAGAGAGAATCCCAGCAGATTCTGCACTATCAGCGCAGAGTGAGATGCGGGACTCGAACCCACAAACCATGAGATCATGACCTGAGCCAAAGTCTGAGGCTTGACCGACTGAGCCACCCAGGCGCCCCTTAAAGCTTTCTTGAATGAGCCTCCCCTTCCCCATCTCGTCCTGGAATATATAATTTGATTCTCCTTACCTTGGAAGTTGTTCTAAAGGGGAAAAAAACCACAGTCATAAAGTATCAAAACCTGTAAGAATTTGTGACTTAGCCCTGTCAGTCCCAACAGGAAAATAAAGTGTAAACCAGCTTCCTCGAGCCTGCTATCAACCAGAGGGTGGAGGGAGGGTAGCTCTGGACACCGAGATAACAAAGTGTTGCCATAGCTGTAGGCGTGCTGGTGAGGACAAGAAGTCCTTGGACTGGCAAGCTGACTGGCACTTTGGCAGAAGGTAAGGTTTAAACCTCAGTTGATCATGTTTATTTTAAAAGATTTTGCGGGCCTGAGGCAGAGGGTATACAGCTTTTGACTTCATTTGTCTGCCAGCACCACCTCCAAAATCTCACTTCTAAGTATCCCACACTTCACATGGTCACCACCTGCCATCTTTCCAACTCACTGCCCCGTATCCCTAGTCAGCGACTTACCACCCCCTGGAAACCTCCACACCACTGCCGTTTCCACTTCTGTTGTGATTTCTCGCCCTCCTTCACTTCCCTCCTTACCCAGCGTGAATTCCACGTTCCAGTATCAAAAACTAACCCACTACAAAGACGCTTCATTCTCTTGCTCTTCGCTGGCCAAATCCCAACCCTAGTTGAACTCAACTACCCACTTGTTCTTAGTCTACGCACTCAGCTAATCATGGCCGAGGAAAAGCACTCAGCAGTGCCGACTGACTTGCTTCGTATTTGTGACCACAAATTTCATCAGTGCCGGGCATTCCTACGACAGTTCATAGTTCCAGCTTTGTTTCTCCCACACTCTGAGACTGTTTCACAGTTTCTTCCAATTTCCAGCATTCCCTTAAATACACATCCTCAGCTTACAGTCACACCTCATACGTCATTGAGAAACCAGACACAATTGGACATAAACAACCTCATTTTTCCACCACTAAATCCACCCATCTTCCAGCATTTGGACCCACATACTCCGCCTTCAATCCCATAACAAGAAAAGAAGCCTCCTGGGGGCGCCTGGGTGGCTCAGTTGGTTAAGTGTCCAACTTCGGCTCAGGTCATGATCTCACACTCCATGAGTTCGAGCCCCGTGTCGGGCTCTGTGCTGACAGCTCAGAGCCTCGAGCCTGCTTCGGATTCTGTGTCTCCCTCTCTCTCTGCCCTCCCCTGCCCTCTCTCTCTCTCTCCATCAAAAATAAACTCTAAAAAATAATTAAAAAAAAAAAAAAAAAAATTCCCCCTAACTCAAAAAGAAAAAAAAAAGAAAAAGAAAAGAAGTCTCCTGGATCCTGTCCCTTTGTGTCTACGGAAGGAATTCCAGCCTTCCTTAGCCCCTCTTTCTTGTAACCTATAATTGTCTCTCTCAAGCTTCTAGAACACTCACATGCAGTTGGTATCACCCATCTTAAAAATAAACAAAACTCTCTCAGATTCATGCCCTCCAAGTTTCTGCAGCACTACAGCAAAGTTTCTCGAGCGTCACCCACGGTCATGGTCTCTACTTTGTGATGACCTCTTCTCTCTTCCACCTCCTCCAATGTGGCCTTTGTCCCCACCACTCAAACAGCCTTTATCAAGGCTGCCAGGACCATTTGCCAAGTCCAAGTCTCTGACTACTGTGGGTTGAACTGTGTCCCCCTAAAAGATATCGAAGGTCCTCATCCCGCAGTACTTGTGAATGAGACCTTGTTTGGAAATAGGGCCTTCACAAGTTAAGGTGAGGTCATTGGGTGGGTCTAATCTAATCTGATTGTGTCCTTATACAAAGGCTAATTTTGGACACAGACACACATGCATGAAACACATGTACTTGTGAACCCCATGTGAACACGAAGGCAGAGATTGGGGTGATGCCCCAACAAGTCAAGGAATGTGAACGACTTCCGGCAATCCATGAGAAGCTAGAAGAGGCATGGAATAAATTCTCCCTCTCAACCCGCAGAAGGCACCAACTCTGCCAACCCCTGGATCTTGGCCTAGCCTCTAGACCTGTGAGCAAATTCATTTGTTGTTTGAGCCACCAGTCGGTGGCGCATTGTTACAGCAGCCCCGGGGTACCGATGGAACTTTTCTTTGTGCCCCCATGACGCCACTCCCCTGGTTTCCCTACAGTTCCAGTGGCTCCTCTGAATGTTGGCCTGTATCAGAGCTCAGTCCACCCATATCTTTTTTTTCTAGCCTCTCTAATCTAGGTGATCTCAACCTATGCTGATGACATCCTTACCTAACTCTAGACTGACCTCACCCATGAGCTTCAGATTCCACTCTCCTGCCTCACCACGTGGATGTCCACACATCTCAACTTTATCATGATCAAAACAAAACTTTTTTTAAAAAATAAGTTTATTTATTAAGTAGGCTCCATGCCCAACATGGGGCTCGAACTCATGACCCTGAGATCAACAGTCACATGCTCTACCGACTGAGCCAGCCACGCACCCAAAACAAAAGTCTTTTTTTTTTTTTTAAATGTTCATTTATTTTGAGGGGGTGGGGAAGGGCAGAGAGAGAGGGAGAGAGAATCCCAAGCAGGCTCTGCACTCACAGTGCAGAGCATGTCTTGGGCCTTGATCTTAGGAACCATGAGATTATGCCCTGAGCTGAAACCAAGAGTCAGACACTTACCTGACTGAGCCACCCAGGCGCTCCCCCAAAATAAAACTCTTAATTTAGCTCCCCCAGGCCCATCTTCCCCACGATCTGTATTGCCCCCAGTCCTCCTCACCCAGCTGCCAAGGCCCTAAATTCAGGAGTCACCCTCACTTCCTCTCAACTCCACATCTAATCCATCAGCAAATCCTGTCAGCACTACTTTGAAATTCACCAACTCTCTATCCGAAATTGACTCTTCTCACCATCCCCACACTATCACCTCCCTCCTAGACTCCCGCAGAGACCTTCTCTGCAGGGACCTTCTCTGCTGCATCTTGTCATCCAGTCCTGCTTCAAACAGCAGCCAGAATGACCTTTTTAAAATGTAAATTGGAGCACTGCAGTCCCTTCCTCAAAAGCTTAGTGTGATGGCAGCCCCATCACACCAAGAATAAAATCCGGAGTTCTGATCGACTTTAACGCTCAGTTTCTCCCTGTGAGGCCCTCTCTGCCTCCCTTTTCCTGCCCTCGTCTGGCCCTGAGCCGCTGCACTGTCGCTTTTTGTTCCCGGGTCTGCCTCCCTAGCTGGATCTACATCTTTGTCATTTTAGTTGCCACACTGCCTGGTTGCCCTGCCTGACCCAGAGAAGGCCATGAGCGTGGTTCGTTGAACAGACACCTCAGTCTGTTGGTTGCACAGACGTCCCATCACCAAAATTCCCTCCCGACTTAAAAATGCTGCCTCAGTTTTTAGGGGCGCCTGGGTGGCTCAGTTGGTTAAGTGGCCGACTTTGGCTCAGGTCATGATCTCGCGGTCTGTGAGTTTGAGCCCCGCATCAGGCTCTGTGCTGATTGAGGCCTCGGAGCCTGAAGCCTGCTTCTGTTTCTGTGTGTCCCTCTCTCTCTGCCCCTCCCCCAGTCGTGCTCTGTCTCTGCCTTTCAAAAATGAATGTTAAAAAAAAAAAAAATGCTGCCTCGTTTTTGACCTTTCAAGCCCAATCTAATCTTTGCCCCCACAATCCCAGCCAGTCAGGTTACTTCATTTCTGCCGCCTCTCTCTGAACTCAGAGAACCCAGCCTCCTGGGCTTCTCTTGTTTCTCTTCTCCCTGAGCAAGCCCTCTTACTGTACTCCCAGCTCTCACCCCCACGCCCTCAGGGTGGTTCAGATTTCTGCCCCATTTGGCCAAGAAATTTCCTCAACTAAGACTCTTGCCAGATTCAAGTTTAACTTTTAAAAGGTCCCCTGGGATTTATCCAGAACGGCAGTGACACCTCAAAACCACTTAGAAACACCGCAGATGGGTAACACTTCCCCCTGTTTACTACTGAAAGTCCCTGGGAAGCCTCACAAAATTTCCTGGTGTGAAATATGACACCCCACTGGAGAGTTTTGAAAACTTTTGGGTGAAATGCTGGTACAAGGTTCACACCACCTCCTTCTTGCATTTGGTGGGTTCTGAGCTATGGCTCTGCTCTAATGACTTAACAGTTGTAAGGCACCTCAGAGGCTCCGTTTCCTCTTTCAGAAAATGGGGCTGGTTAAATATCATTAGGCAGTAAACTTTTTAAAATATTTTGTTAATGTTTATTTATTATTGAGAGAGAGAGAGAGAGAGAGAGAGACAGAGCATGAGCATGGGAGGGGCAGAGAGAGGAGATACACAATCCGAGGCAGGCTCTAGGCTCTGAGCTGTTAGCACAGAGCCCGACATGGGGGTCGGACTCAACAAACCGCGAGATCATGACCTGAGCCAAAGTCGGATGCTTAACAGACTGAGCCACCCAGGTGAGCCAGCAGTAAACTTTGTAAAGTTTATTTATGTATCGGAGTGGGGGGGCAGAGAGAGAAGAGGACAGAGAAGCCCAAGCAGGCTCCGTGCTGTCAGCTGGGAGCCTGATGTGGGGCTTGATCCCATGAATCTCGAGATCATGACCTGAGCTCAAATCAAGAGTCAGACGCTCAACCGACTGAGCCACCCAGGTGCCCCTAGGTGGTCAACTTCTTAAATGCAGAGAGTGTTTGAATTTGTCTTTGTAACCCTCAGCCCGGTACGTGGCACAGGGCCCAACGCACAACCCCAGGAGCTATATTCTTTGTAGATGGAGGCATGTCACTTTGTAGCACTGGAAAGCACGGTACATGTTTGTTGATAGAATTAACGAACGAACCAGATCTACTTTTCACGGTAGCGTAACGAAAAAGGACATCGTTTATAGTAAAACACGCTGAAAACGAACAAATGTTACGCCAACTTAAAGGGCTGTATTAAACATTACCTAGGAGTTGGCACAAGGTTTGGAGCCAATCCCAGATTCCAATTCGAGATCCAAGGCTGATTGGCTGTGAGTTTAAGACAGATTACTTAATCTCTCTGAGCTTCCACTTCTTCACCTATAAAATGGGGATTCTACTACTCACCTGATCAAGCTGTTCTGAGGCTAAGATTTCACTGACAAGTGTCGAATGCCCAGGGCAGTGCACCAATGCATATCTTCCAATCGTAAGACCACTGCTGTTATTATTTTCATCTTGTACACCAGGTGTCTTCATGTGAGCATCGACCAAGTTTGAAAAGGATGGTTTTGTTTTTCTCAAATGTCATTTATTAGAAAATACAGTTTCAGAGAAAGTAGCAGATGCAAGGGAAGTGGATACAGTACACAGACCTCTTTCAATCAGGGGCAGAGAGGGTCGAAATAAAATGAGCTACAGGCCAAAAGCCAGTAACGCATCTATGGTCCATTCACCTGGAGGAGTTCTGCCCCTGTTCCCCACTTCCCCCAGCCCCTCCCCCACAGTGGCCACCTTATCCTTGACATTTTTAACCTAAAAGAAAAGTTTACATTTCCTTGCTACCCTGTGGCTTCAGTGGACGGAGCTTCTTTTCTCTGGTTATGGAATGAGTCAGCAAACGGAGGAATTTCTGATCCTTGGAGCTGAGAAGGAAGCTGGGGAGGGATAGTTCAGAGTCTCCTGGATTCCCTCCATGCCCCAACCCTGGGGTACATCCAGCCAATTCCGGTTTAAATATATCAAATTCAAAGTCTCTCCCCCCCCTTTTTTTTTTCCCCCCAAAGGATACAACCCTTTGGAGTAAAGCACAAGAGTGAATCCGAAATCCACCAGGTAGGGAATAAAAAGTGTAAGAGACAAGAGACCCAGTCTCTCGCTCCTAGCTCAGCTCCCGGGGATCAATCACCCCCCCTCCGATCCAGCCTTCTCGCCACCAAAGAACATCACTGGAGTCCCCCACCCCACGCCCCTTTTCCTCCGCTTAGGGCATCCCTTTGGCTCCAGACTAAATAAGTTTATGGCCCCAAAAAATGAGGGAAATTCTTATTTTAAAAAAAAAATGTGACAGAAGTGGAGTTTGGGAAAAGCAGCACACAAAAAAGGGGGGGTGTGGCAGGTGATGGGGCCACACTGGCACCTGCGGCCTAGCATCTCCTTCCCAGGGCCAGGATGTCCTTGGGCGGGGTGGGGTGGGGGGACCAAATCTGAGGGCTGATGCAGCACTTTATCCCACCAGGGAAAAAGGAAGGGAGAGAGATGTGTGGAGAAGCACCCCCAGCATACCCTCAGGGACCAGATGGTCCCCAGAGGGGTCGTGAGAATGGAGGGGTAGAAGACCGTATTCGGGGCACGTCCTGGCAAAGTTGGGGAAGACGGAAGGAAAAACTCCCCCTGAAAGAGGCCAGGTCCCTGAACACAGGTCCTCGGCAGGGCCCCGTTCGGAAGGCCCTCCCTTACACCCGTAGGTATCACACCACTCTCCTTTGGAGGCACAATCAGAAAGGCCCACAGCAGGCCTCAGTCCAGCAACCAGACCCTCCCTACCCCTCCCCGGCCTGCCCTTAGAGAGGGAGGGCTCTCACCCAGGACCCACTGGGCCCCTCCCCAAATAATTCCTATGGATAGAAAAACACTGATGAGAAACAAACAAGCGAACAAACAAAACCCTAGGGGAAAGTCCAATAAGAACCTTCATCGTACAAAAAGTCCGACGTCTTCCTCTTTTGCCTTCCGAGGCATATGCAAGTCCCTTCTCACGAGGCTTCCTGTCCAGTCAGGACAACATTACTATTTCATTTTTTAAAAATAAAAATAAAGATATCCACCCACCCTCCCTCAAAACGCTACTTCATTCAGCCCGCCCCACTCACCCCCAACCAGGCGTTGCTCCCTTGACACAAGGTAACCTTAAAACTTCGCGGCAGCCTCACAGCCGCTCAGCACAGCCAACCCAGATGCCGCCAGGCAGATGAGGGGACAGCAGACAGCATCTTACTCTGCCCGCCTCCCGTCACAGGGGCCTGAGCCACCCGGACAGAGGGGAGGCCCGCCAAGGGCTCTGCCCCTTCACAAGGAAAGGGCACATGGAGCAGAGGAGAGTCGTCTCCCCCGGCACCCCCAGCCGCCTGGGGTCCTGGGCGGGGGTTGGTGGGGGGGATGGGGCGGGCTCTGCTGGGCTCACAAGGTCTCATGACTTCGAGATCCCAGTGCGAACCAGCCAGTCTTCTCCTGGGCCAGGTCCAGCTCTCGAAGGCGGATGTGCACCTCCCCGAGGAGAACGTTCTCCCAGAATCCTTGCTCGCTCAGCACACTCAGCTGCAGCTCCCGCTGCTGTAGGTCTCCCTTGGGGATCCCGTCATACACCAGCTGCGAACAGAGATGGGGAAGATGGGGGGGACACAGAAGAGGGAGATGCTTAAGTCTGTGGAGGTTCGATCTGGCGGGGGCTAAGACGACTTCTCTCCCCAGCCCGAGTCCGCGGGATTAGAGAAGGTACTTGGAACCCAAGAAGAGCTTTACAGAACTCTGCTCTTTGGGGCAACCTGGCTGGCTCAGTCGGAAGAGCAAGAGACTCTTGATCTCGGGGTTGTAAGTTCAAGCCCCACGTTGGGTGCAGAGATTACTTAAATATCTAAAAGCAAATGAATAAATAAGTAGATAAATAAAGAACTTTGTTCTTGGCTTAGAGTTGAGGAAGGTGAGGACTTTTTTTTTTTTTTTTTTAAGTTTCCTTTTTTCCTTGGGGCACTTGCGTGGCTCAGTTGGTTGAGCGTCTGACTTCAGCTCAGGTCATGATCTCATGGTTTGTGAGTTCGAGCCTGCATTGGGCTCGCTGCTGGCAGCACAGAGCCGGCTTCAGATCCTCTGTCCCCTCTCTCTCTCTGCCGCTCCCCCACTGGCGCTTTGTCTCTCTGAAAATAAACTTTAAAAACAAGTTTCCTTTTTTCCCCCGTTTCTTCATTTTAGACAGAGAGAGCATGAGCAGGAGAGAGGGGTAGAGGGAGGGGGAGGGAGAGGGCAGGAGAGGGAGGGAGGGAGGGAGGGGGAGGGCAGGAGAGGGAGGGAGGGAGGGAGGGGGAGGGGGAAGGAGAGGGAAGGAGGGGGAGGGAGAGAGAGAGAAAGAGAGAGAATACCTCAAGCAGGCCCCATGCTCAAGTGACGAGCCCAATGCAGTGCTCTATCCTACAATCCTGGGATCATGATCTGAGCCAAAACCAAGAGCTGGATACTCAACCAAGGGAGTCACCCAGGCACCCCACAGGTGAGGGCTTTTTATTGGGGCCACGGCTCATTATCAGCAAAGGACCAGGAGGCTCCTCCTCCCCACGGGACAGGGCCAAGGCCATACCCCAGCTGTGGACTCCCTGACCGAAGGGTCAGCAAACTTGTTTACGTGAGGAGCCAGACAGGAGTACAAACAGTCTGGTCTATGTCACAAGCACGCAATCCTGCCATTGCAGCAAGAAAGCAGCCACAGATGACACTTCCGTGATAGGTGGGGCCACATTCCAATACAACTTTATTTACACAAACAGGTACAGTTTGCCAACCCACCCCAGCCCCTCCTCCACACACCATCTCATTGTAGGTGGGGTTGCAGGTTTTCCGGGCCACTTTGGTTTTCTTCTTCGTGGTTTTCTGAGGGTCAGGAAGGAGGTATATCTTCACGTAGGGGTCTGGGTCATTTCCATCCTGCAGCAGTTGCTACAAAGGGAGTGCAAATTTTACAAATAAATGTTACAAAAAGAAGATTCATACGTCTGTGTCCCTATCACCATTCCTGTGATCACAACCTGATCCAGACTCTTCTCCCTCACACCTGGCTTCTTACAAGGCACCATAATTTGTCTGCTTTCCAGCTCACTCCCTTCTGATAGAAATATCTACCATGACAATGTTACGTGTCCTACCAAAACATCAATCCGATTGCCCATTACACCCAGTCTACACTTTTCATACAAATGCTCGGGGCATGCCATAACTTGGTCTGTTTCTTTTTTTTTTTAAATTTTTTTTTTCAACGTTTATTTATTTTTGGGACAGAGAGAGACAGAGCATGAACGGGGGAGGCGCAGAGAGAGAGGGAGACACAGAATCGGAAACAGGCTCCAGGCTCTGAGCCATCAGCCCAGAGCCTGACGCGGGGCTCGAACTCACGGACCGCGAGATCGTGACCTGGCTGAAGCCGGACGCTTAACCGACTGCGCCACCCAGGCGCCCCTAACTTGGTCTGTTTCGACCGAGCCATCGTGTCCCCAGATATCTTCCTGCCTTGCCCAATGTCTTTGTCTATTTTGTCATTTGATCCAAGTAACCCCCAAGAGGTGCAAAATGAGTCAGAGAGATATTAAGTTGCTTGCTGAAGGCCAGCCAATTAGTGATTCATCCAGCCTGATCCTTTTTAATTAGATCTTGTCATGCCTCTGCTCAAAACCCTCCAATGGTTCCCATTTCATTCTGGGTAAAAGCCACAGTCCTGACTGTGGGACTCAGGTTCTGGAGTGCTGTGCCCTTTCCAACCCCAACATCTACTATTCATTCTCCCCTTTGCTCTGCAGCCTTCAGCCACAATGACCCCTTGCAGTTCCCAGCACACCCCAGGCAGGTTCCTGACTCAGGGCTTTGGGATTTAACTGCTCCCTCTACCTGGAACGGTCCTCACCTTGTTCCGTCTTTGCCTGAACACCTTGTCATCAATGAAGGCTTCCCTGACCACTCTTTATAAAATTGTCACTACTTCACTCCACCCCAGTATTTGTTCTCTGCTTTATTCCTCTCCAGAGCACTTACCACTATCTGACCTGCCATATATTTCACTCATCTGTTTGTCTGTCTGTCTCTTCCTACTGGAACGTAAGCTCCTTGAAGGCAGGGGTTGTGTTTTGTTTACCCTTAGATCTAGACCTAATAAATCCGTGCCCGGCACAGAGGAGGCACCTGATGAACATTTACTGAATGAATGAATGAATGAATGATGAATGAATGAATGAAGTTGTCCGAGTGAAACCCAGGTTGCTCTGCTTCCAAAGTTCACGCCCCTGCCACACACCAATGCCCCAATCCACAAAAGTCCAGCACATGGCAGGTATTGAATGCAAGTTCCCTTCCCCTTCCTACCAACAATTTTGTGATTATATGCTGCCTTATGCTCAAAGGACATCATGTGGGTGCCTTATCTCTACAACCAGGTAATAAACCCTTTGGGCCTCTTCCTCATAATAATCATCATAATTGCCACAACAGGAATACCAGGCATTCTGTTAAGTGCTCTGTATGTGCTATTTCATTGAAACCCTCCATAACTCTACGAGGTAGATACTAACATCTTCATTTCAATGAGGGTCGGGACACTTAGACAACTTGCCAAAGACCGCAGGTAGGAAGAACCTGTGTCTGGCGGTGCCTGCCTGCTTAGTCATATCTCAGGCCTGGCCTGGTAGCAGGGCCACTGGGGGTACTCAGTAACTTCTGTGGTTCCTCTCATGAGAGGAAGGGAGAAAACTTCTGACCAGTCAGAAAACTGCTGGAAGAAAGATACAGAACCACGTGAAGCCTGTGTGTGTGTACTTACCAAACCCCGAATATGCATCACCATGATGAAGAGTTTATTGTTTTTGTAGGAGATGGACAACTTCACCTCCCCTCCCACCTTCCCAACGGGCCGGGCCCATGAGCCGTCTGGAGGGACAAAGAAACCAAGAAAGGTCACAAAGGAAGTCTCGTCCCCAGCTGGTGCCAGGCAGTTGTTGTCCTCTACCCCTTCCCCCCCACCCGTCCCCCAGGATCTCCCTGTCAGGTTCTTGATATCAGATGGGGGAACTGTCAAGTGATGTCTGTGAACATGATTCCGAATCGGGTTGAGATGTTCTATCCAGTTTGTGTGGTGTAATGAGCAGGCGGATATCCAGTCGCTGGGAAACCTGCACGAGGAGCCGGGGGCCCCACAGCCTGAGGGGGAAACCAGACTCTCCAGCCAGTAGGCGAAGAGACAGAGGCAGGTCAAGGGAAGAGAACTGGGGAGGGAGGGGGGGCAGGAGAGATGACCTTTGGGAATGGTTCAGAGAGGTTGGCAGGAGCGTCACAGAGAAGGCAGCGTACCTGAGGACTTAGGAGCTGGGCTGGTGCCCGTAGCCTTGTCATCTCGGGGCAGGGGGTGGAAAAAGGTGTATACCAAATCACACTGAAATGATATCAGACACAGAGTCACTCTTCAAGAAGGCAACGGACCCATAAAAAAAGGCAAGGGACTATTCCAGATTTAAAAAAACTTGATAAAACGGAACCACCAGATATCTTATGCACTTCTTATTTGGATCATGGCTCAAACCAACCAGCCATGATCTCATGGCCAACCAGCCATGGCTCAAACCAACCAATTCAGTAAAAAGAATTTGGGGGATGACAGGGAGATTTTCAATATGGACTATATATTAGATGGTATGATTTCTATAGCTTTATAAAAATACATAGTATTTAGGGATAGAATGTCATGATGTCTGGGATTTAGTTTAAAATACTTCATACAAAAAGAGATGAAGCAAATATGGCAAAACATTAACTGTTTGGGTGATGCAGATATAGGCACTCATTATACTGCTTCTCTGCTTCTCTAGATGTTTGAAAGTTCTCATAACAAAAGTTCTTCAAAAAGGAAAAAAAAAAAAACCTAAGTCACATCAGGTCAAAAGCAGTCTGTTCTTTTGTGCCGCCCCCTCCCCTATGGACGCACATACACCTTTCAAGCAGAGAAATATTTGAGCCAACTCTGGACAGAGCCCATGAATCCTACTCTCAAGAATGGTTCCTAAGTCTGTTAGGGAAAACAAAAACTAAAATGTGTGAAAATACCTACTCTCGCGTTAATAGTGAAAAAAAGGGGGGGGGAGGCATAATCTCTCTCTCAAGAAGCAAATGGTTAAGGAGATTTTGGCATTGCAAGTCAAAGTATAATTTCGTACAGATATTCAAAGTGTTGCTTATTATAAACACCAAGTGAGAAAAATATTATCTAGTGATATTGGAGCTAAAGCAGTAAGAGTCACATTTGCGTATAGACAAATAGGAAGGAAACACGGAAATGGGGTTAGATGATGGGTCGGGGGGGGGGGGGTGGGGCTCGTGATGCCTACGTTGGTTTTTATGCCCATTATAATACCAAATTACAATGCCATTTGTTTAAAAAAAAAATCTAGGTAAATACACACTCAACCTGCTCAAAAATCTCCTTTCCTTCCCAAGGTTCTGAATACTCCTAGCACTCCAAGACCGCCTCTGATACCTGCCCCAGACAGCACACGTTCAAAGCGTTTACCAGCACGACCCCAGGCGCTGCAGCCACGCCCCTCCCTCCCTCGCTGTGCCGGCCGCCGCCCTCCTCGCAAATCCCGTCCTTGACCGCCAGGGGGCGCGCATCCTCCCTGCTTCCACTACATACCCCTCCCCACCCCCCCACCCCGCCAACAAACCAGACCTTCCCCGAACAGCCCGCAAGAGAGAGCCCACTCACCTCGGCCACCTCTGGGGCTGCGTGGGTCAAGTGCCAGATGTAGCGGTTTAACTCCTCCCTCCGCCGCTCGGCCACCGCCTCTCCCCTCGAGCGGCCAATCACGAAGCGACTAGGGAAGCTGGCGAGGCAGGTGGGCCGTGGGAACGCCGGAGGGGCAAGAAGGGAAAAGAGAAGAGGCGACAGGCTTTAGCCACCTTTCATTGGCATTTTCAACGACCTGACCCACACGTCTCACTAGCCGGCCCCATTCCTCCCGCAGCTCCCGGGGTCTGCTCCAGCGACACACTCCTTCCCGCAGCATCTCGCACCGCAGTTCCAGGGATGCCAGGCAAGAAAACCACGTGGATGGGCAGTGTCCTGGGGCTCCCCGGAAGTGCCTCGGGGGCTCTGGAGGAGCTTGCAGTTTTCCCCACCAGGGCCAAAATTCATTTGAAAAATCATTTTAAAAAATTGTGGTGACATACACAGAACGTAAAATTTACCATGTTAACCATTTAAAAAAAATTTTTTAACGTTTATTTTTGAGAGAGAGAGAGACAGAGCCCGACGCGGGGCTCGAACTCACGGACCGCAAGATCATGACCTGAGCCGAAGTCGGCCGCTTAACCGACTGAACCACCCAGACGCCCCATCTTAACCATTCTTAACTGTACGGTTCAGTGGCATGAAGCACATTCACGGAGCTGTGCAGCCATCACCGCGCCCCTCTCCAGAACTCTCATCTCACACGACTGAAACCCTGTACCCGTTAAACAACTCCCCATTCCGCTTCCTCCCTCCAAACCCCGGTAGCCACCATGCTACTTTTGGTCTCTAGGAATCTGGTCACTGTAGGACCTCATATAAGTGGAATATGACACAAGATTTGTCTTTTTTGTGACTGGCTTACTTCACTTAGCGTAAGGTCCTTCAAGGCTCATCCATGTTGTAGCATGTGCCAGAATTTCCTTCTTTTCAAGATTTCATAACATTCTATTGTATGTATATATCAAATTTTGCTTATTTATCTTTTACTCTTTAAAAGACCAGAAACTGGGGCGCCTGGGTGGCGCAGTCGGTTAAGCGTCCGACTTCAGCCAGGTCACGATCTCGCGGTCCGTGAGTTCGAGCCCCGCGTCGGGCTCTAGGCTGATGGCTCAGAGCCTGGAGCCTGTTTCCGATTCTGTGTCTCCCTCTCTCTCTGCCCCTCCCCCGTTCATGCTCTGTCTCTCTCTGTCCCAAAAATAAATAAACGTTGAAAAAAAAAATTAAAAAAAAAAAAATAAATAAAAGACCAGAAACTTTGAGGGGCTCCTGGGTGACCCAGTCGATCAAGTGTCTGACTTCGGCTCAGGTCATGATCTCACGGCTGGTGAGTTTGAGCCCTGCGTCGGGCTCTGTGCTGACAGTTCAGAACCTGGAGCCTGCTTTGGCTTCAGGGTCTCCCTCTCTGTTCCTCCCTCTCTCTGTTCCTCCCCCACTCACGCTCTGTCTCTCTCTCTCTCTCAAAAATAAACAAACATTAAAAAAAAAAAGAGAGAGAAGAAACTTTGAAACAAAGATTCGGTCAGTCCTCTTAGACCCAGTTTTCTCTCCTTCTGGCGGGTGGGCTCAAGGTTATTTTCAAGACTGGGCTGAGAAAGTCAGGAGATACAGGCCAGCAGGGGGGCACTTGCCATCACACTGATCACCAGGCCAAGAAAACCAAACAGATCTCGGAAAAGGTACTTTCAGGATCCTGCAGTACCCCCCAACCCTACCCCCCAGCCCGCCCCCCCCCCCCCGGGCCCTCTGCAGCTCCGGTCTCCCTCCCCAGGATCTCCCTGTGCAGAGAAGAGAGGGGACAGCTACCTGGGCAAAAGGGAAGAAGGGAAGAGCAGCCGCAGCTTATTGTGTAATTCCTGGAACTCTTCAAACGTCCGTTGGATGTAAGTGGCCTCGTGAGCATTCTCTCGCATCACCTTCACCACATAAACCTGCAAAGGTCCAAGTCTTAGACAGTACCTGCCAACCCCTGTGCACCCAATGAAGGGAGTAGGTAAGGGAACAGAAGAGGGTGTGCGTGTGTGTTGGGGGAATACCCTTTCCAGAAGGAAAAGAGCAAAAGTGCCTCCAAAGAAGAAGAGGATAGACCTTACATGTGCAGGGATCTGAAAAGCAAAGATTTCCTATACATGTTTCATAGGATCTTTGACCCAGAGGGAATAACCACTCAGTTCAGCTCCCTGATTCCAGCAGCCCACTTGGGCACGGGAGAGGGAAGTGGTCTGTGACTGCGTGGCTCCTGGCACGGGATGCTCACGACTCCAGTGCCCACGTGTGGATGTGAAGAGACGGAATCCCAATACGCCGGGGGCGGTGGGGAGCAAGGCAGGGTCATATTGGAGAAGACACTTACGTAGCCCTTGTTGGGGTGGAAAATCTTCTCGTGGCGGCAGAGGAAAACATCACTGATGCGGCCAGAGCTCTTGAGCGTGTGTGTTCGGGGGGCAAAGGAAAGGGTCAGCCGGTCGTCTGAGCCTGTGAATTTCATCTGAGCCAGATTATGGATGAAGAAATTGAGCTTTGTGGCTACACTGCCCAGGCTGGACTCAATCAACCTGTTGGTGCAAGATGACGGGAATGAAAAGATGTAACCGTGGACCCAAGTCCCCACTGGCTGGACAGAGCTAGCTCAGCGAATATCGTCTGACACCTGAGACCCCCACGCAGTTCAGACAGACTCATTTTCCCTGGGGAATATCCTCGTAGAGTGCTCGACGGGCACGTGATCATCTACATGCAATTTCTTCATGTGAATCCTGGGGGCTTATCTCCCCTCGCTGCCCTCCTGAGCATCTTTGGATGGTTAAACCAAGGTAGGAAGGAATGAGGGATTCCACCACAGGGTCGGCATGTAAAGGTCTATATATAGTAGACATCCAGTACAGTGAAGCCTCACCAAGCACCGTTCAATCTAGAGACTTCTGATCAAAAGGAGAGGTTCTATGTTAGAACACATTGTCAAATGTGGGAACATGGAACCATGGAACTCCACGTTTCGATAAACGGAAAGGCTCTGATCCAGAGAGCCGAACCCTAAGGAAAACCCACGATCAACCCCATCAACAAAGTCTTTGACCAGCACCTAGCAAGAACGCAAGTAAGAGATTGCAATGGCTCTGTACACACAAAGCTCAGCACCAACGACTGAGTCAGAGAAGTCAAGTAACCTCCCTAAAGGCAGAGGCAAAGTCAGGACGACACGTGTTGTCGACTGTAAGCTCTGCCATCTGAGCTAAGCCTTTCCTGTCTCCCCAGCCCTACTCCTCCCCATCCTCCTCCAGGCAGCCCGGACATGAATTTCTCGGGGTGGGCAGCGCTGTTCTGTGCACAGGGTATTACCTAGTGAAGTAGGTAGTAGCATTGGCCTCTGTGTCCTGAGGCCTCAGAGCATCATACACATATTTGAGGTCCTCCAGGTCTGAGAGCTCGGGGATCCCACAGGACAACATCTAGGAGAAAAGCAAAGTTGGAGAGAGGGCACCGGGAACAGCCAGGAATTCTTGGTGCTTCTTCCCCTGCTATTTTCTATAGCGAGGCTCCCTAACCCTCTTAGAAGGCGGTAGACAGATGCCGTGGGCAGTGGCTAGAAGGCCACAGGAATGGAGGGGCTGGGGCAGGAAGCCAGACATTGCCCAGACACCACGGTCACCAGTAGTCTGGGCCCTGCCTTTATCTAGACCTCAGAGAAACCGATCTCCAGAAATCCTCTGCAGCCAGACAGGGGAGTCTTAAAGAAGGTGCCAGATGATAAGAGGGAGGGGTTCAGAGAGAGATGGAACTCCTCACCAGGCCCAGAAGGTTGAGGAAGAGGTGGGTGTGCTTGCGAATGAGGTTGTAGGCTTGGCAGCAAAGGTCAACAAAATCATGGAAGCGGCTGGAAGGCTTGTCACCCCCGTTGATGACATACGCCATATCCGAGGTGAAGACAAAGGGGGCACGGTCCCTGGGCCAAGGGGAACATACAGGTAGAAGGTCAACATGGAGGAGGAAGCCCACCTTGTGGGGTTACATCAGAGAATGGTTCCCCTCAACACTTGTGGGAACCTGGGGAGACGAGGCTCTAACTTTATCCTTTTTCTCTTCCTACCTTAATCTTAAAAGATCCCCAGAGGGGCACCTGGGTGGTTCAGTCGGGTGAGCATCCGACTTCGCCTCGGGTCATGACCTCACGGTTCGTGAGTTCGAGCCCCGCATCGGGCTCTGTGCTGACAGCTCGGAGCCTGGCGCCCGCTTCAGATTCTGTGCCTCCCTCTCTCTCTGCCCCTCCCCTGCTTGTGCTCTGTCTCTCTCTCAAAAATAAATAAACGTTAAAAAAAAGAAAAAGAAGTTTTTAAAAAAAGATCCCCAGAGACATCCTTCAGTGCTTCCCTGTCCGTGAGCTACCAGTATTTTTTCCTGGATGTCTAATCGTGTTCCCTTTTGCTGTGGTTTGGGCCCGTTTCCCTCTGCCCGCTCCTCAGCACGGAGGGAGAAGAGCTGGTCCCCACCTTCGTCTGCAAGGCCTCGCAAGGACTTGACCTCTGTAGCAGGCTTCCCTTCTCCGGAGCTGCTCAGCTCAGGGACTGAAGTACAGCCCCTTCCGTTACAGGCTTGTGTTCAGTGCTGAACCATTTCTACTGACCTCCCTGCCCTACGCACACAGCCTGGCTTCAGGAGACCACTTACCGCTTGATGTTGCCAAACATCTGTGCATGGCCCAGGAAGCGGCCAAAATCTATGTGGAACATGTGGCCCGTGGTCTTCAGCATGATATTGTCATTGTGCCGGTCACAGATGCCCAAGACGTACGTGGCCACGCAGCAGCCAGCACAGGAGTAGATGAAGTTCTCCACAGCCTGGGAGGAAGGCAGGCAGATGGGAGGGCAGGACATAAAGCCGGGTCCGAGGGACTCCAGGGGCCACAGCCAGACTGAATTCGGCCCTCGTGAGCCCCCACGGCACCTCACACCTGCCCGTTCAGCCTTCATCGTGTATGGACATACACACTCAGGCACATAGAAAGTTCTCTCCTGTCTTACGGGGCATAAGGAGACAGAGGGCTTGTAAGTATATCTCCGCCACTTGATCTGCAATTCACCTTCTTCTGCACCTTTGTTCCTCCTAGGGACACTGGTTGGAAAGCCCATGAGCTCATCTGGAGCCCAGACTTGACCAGCCCAGGCGGAAGAGACCTTGTTAGATAGGAAGACTAATGCTTACGACGTTCCCAAACGGCTGTGACCATCTCGACTCAAGCAGAGCGCTGAGGCAGTCAGCTCAAGGGTCCATTCCTGACCCTGCTCAGAATTCTTCCAGGCTTCCCCCTGCCTCACAGACACCTCCCTTACCCACAGTTACCGGCAGCAGCTCAGCACTAATCTAATTGAAGTCATTTCACACCAAAGAAGAGCTGAGCCAGCTCAACACTCCTAGGGGTGTTTTACACTTGAAAATCGGACATCTCTAGTCGGTAAACTGCGTGAGGATATTTTTAAGTTTAAAGCAGGGGGAGAGGGGCTAAGGGGTTCGGTCCACCTTATGTGATCAGGTCGGCCTCCGTCCCCTCATTTGTCTTTCCAAGAGGTAAAAATAACGGAATTAGCACATGGATACCTTTCACCCTATGAGTCCTCTTTGTGTGGTTCATAGAATTCTTAAGAAATCAAGAAAGACCCATCAGCAGAGGATAAAAACTGTCATAGCCAATGAGGAATGTACAGACTTGAGAATGAGAGAAAGCTTTCCAAATAGGGAATGTGTGCCGCCCCCCCACCCCCACCAGCCTCTTCCTGCAAACTTCCACTCATCCTTCAGGGCCTTGAGTCCCAGGCCCTCCCAGTTCCCACAACCCCCCCCCCCAACCCCTCCCCCTGAGCCCCAACAGCCCCACTTGCTATCACTGTTCACTCAATGCTCACTCTTTTCTCTCCCCAGGGTTTTGGGGGTCTTCTCTCCCTGCAGCTTCTTGGCCATCCACAAGACCTGTTTCAAAACTAGCCACACAGGGGGGTGCCTGGGTGGCTCAGTTGGTTAAGCGTCTGACTCTTGGTTTCAGTTCAGGTCATGATTTCACGGTTGGAGAGTTCAAACCCCACATTGGGCTTTGCACTGACAGTGCAGAGCCTGCTTGGGATTCTCTCTCTCCCTCTCTCTGCCCCTCCCTTCTGCCCTTCCCTTCCTCCCTCTCTCTGTCAAATAAATAAAAACTTAGAAAAATATATTAATAAAAAAAAACCTAGCCACCAGAAACTCCTGCCACTTGTCTAATTGAACCAGGTGACTAATCCACAGGAATCTAAGAACAGAAAATCTATAAAATCACAGAATGCGCCTTCTGGAAGAAAAAGACTATTCTTAGGAAAGGGAAATAGATGACTGAAGACAAACCTCTCAAGAAGGAACACAACCCGTCACCTCCCAGTCTGGACCTTCACGTCTATCAGCTTGTTTTCCCGCCACAGATATTCCTTCTACCCCAAATGCATCCTCTCTTGACTCACAAAATAGTGATATGCCCCTGGGTAAGTGACTCAAGTGTCACCACCGGAGTCATGTGGAGTATAACTGCAGGAAATCTCACCAGGTCAAGGGCGCTCTCCTGAGTTAAGGGGCTTTCGCTTAAAGGCTGTGGGAAACTCTCTTTGCGGAGTGGCCAGGAGACAAACAGCTCTCAGCTCTTTCCTACTGGAAGTCATCAGAAGAGACCACTGGCACTATTCTAGCAGAAAGCCTAGAAGAGCTGAGAGGCTACCTTTGAAAGACTGATATTAAACACAAAGACACAGAGTTGGTTTCTCTGTATATTCTTGCTGTATGTACTTCTATCATGTTTTTTTTTTTTTTTTACTTTTTATTACATCGGCCAGAAGAAATCATAATTCCAGCACCAAGCACGGTGCCTCTGCATGGTGGCCATTTAATGCCTGAAAAATGTACGTTACTAATAAATAGCATATGGGATGGAGGGGCGGGAGGAAAAAATCCAAATTGCTCCTCTCCAAGGGTAGAGGATCTGGAATGTGGCAACGTAGAGAGGGTGCGTTTTGAGGAATGGGGAAGGGAACACATGGCTGGGACATAAGTTATCATAAGAGAGGAGGCATGGTGGATGATACGGTAGGGGCAGGCGGGGCGGGATCACCAAAGGCTTTGTATAGCGGGCTACGGAAGCTGGACTTACCTTTTCAGACACAGGGAAGTGACATGAGCGGTTTATACTTTATTTAAAAAAAAAAAACAAACAAGCTCTGACATCAAGCAGAGGATAGCCACAGAAGGAGAAGATAGAAGGACAGAAGGAGAAGCATTCCAGTGGCTCAGGGGACAGATTCTTTCCTCCCAGCACAGCTGAGCCGTCTCCTCCGTGCGTGTGCAGGTCTTGCATTAACACAGCAATGTGCCCGAGGCGGGCGCACCCCACCCTGCCTCGCCCCTACCCGCAACCCTACCTTCTCATACTCGTCCTCCCCGGGGTTGTGTTTCTGCAGCCAGTCTGCCAGGGGCCGGTCCTTGAAGGAACCGGTCACCCCGTGCTCCACTTGGATCTTGCGCAGCGTCTCAGCATTGGGGATCATCTCCACCATCCCTGGGAGAGAAAGCACGGGTAGGGCACTCCAGGGCAGAGCGAAGGGGACCGTGGGGAGAGAACCACAGGAGCCTCGCTGGATGCTTCCCTGTAAATTAGGCTCTAGGATATTTGGACAAAGTCTGATAATAAGGGGAAAGGGATAGCACTAGGAGGAATACCATTCCCCAAGCCTCATTGTCCACACTGGGCCCCTGGGACTCTTTGGTCTCCCTTAGAAACAAAAAAAGAGCAGCGGCTATGAACTAACTTTTACTATGGGAATATGCGAATCATGTTCAAGAATAATTATTCATATATACGTATGAACATGTTACATACACACACGTATGAATAGAGAAAGGTATCATGAATTCACACATAACCATCACCCAGCTTCAAAAATTATCAACATTTTGCTAATCTTGTTTCACCTATTTCACCCACCCAACCCTGCTTTTTCCCTCCTTCTTGGAGGTTTTTTTTTTTTTCCTTCTTTAAAGTAAGCCCTGCGCCCAATGTGGGGCTTGAACTCACAACCCTGAGATCAAAAGCTGCATGCTCTACCCACTGAGCCAGACAGGTGCCCTGTTACGAATCCCAGGCCTGTCATTTCACTCATAAATATTTCAAGTACAACTAACAAAGACATAACCACCATGCCATTAGCACATCCAAAAAATTAACGATTATTCTTTACCCTAAGTCAGTCTATATTTGAATTCCCCCCTAGCGTCTCAAAAAAAATACCTCTCTATGGTTGGTTGGTTTGAATCAGGACCCAAAGTCTATACACTAGGTTGGCTGTTATGTCTGCCAGTCCGTTTTATTTTATTCCAGTTTCTCGCTCTGCCGTGCCTTCCTTTTTTTAATGCCATCCCCACAGCTTCTATTGAAATAATCTTGCCCTTTTTATTTTTCTGGAGAAGTACACAATTCATGCTGGGGGACGGACAGAAGGCCAGTAAGCAAAGAGGTGCCCTCCACCCACTCCCAAACTGACCTCTCCCCCGGCCAGTGGAGAAGCAGCGGAAAATGACCATGCGCATATCCAGCCCCTCTTGGACCCAGATCTTGCTCATGATGCGAATCATCTGCAGGGTTAGCATGTCCTGGCGAAGGTCGTCCCCGCACTGGAGGAAGAAAATGACCAGAGCTCATCTCCACTGCCTCCCCCGGCTCCCAGACCCCCCAAGAGAACCACATTGGCCCAAACAGTGACAGGGGACCGTCCGGTTTTCCCACCTCCCGTCTCACCTCACACCAGCTCAACCGACCAGAGATGGGTCAGTAATCACATTTGCCCACGTGATGTTTCGGCTCTTTCTTCAATCCCACATCCCCATCTGAATTCAAATTCCTGATCATCAAGCCTTTTTTAAATTGGAGCATTTATACCTTGGGTGTGGAACTTACACACGGCCAATAAGTAAGTTACAAAGTCGCATACATGCATTTCACCTCCCCCTCTAGATTATCTGCTCTCCGACTATCATTTACTTCTCAGCTGTATGGATGCATCCGGTAGAAAGGACCCGAGGGTTCATCTAGTCCAACCTGCACCTGTTATCTTAATTTTCTTTTCAACCTTGCTGTGGTGCAGTGATTCAGCCTCTGCTTGAATGCCCTTGGGTACAAGCAGATCACCACTGCATCCATTCACCGTCGGGACAGCCCTGCCCCCTAGAAAGCTCTTCTTTTGGTACACGGAGCAGCCAGTTGCCTCATTCCACCTGCCAACATTCTGTTCCTGGCCCGCGGCGCCCACGCAGAATTAGTCTATCTCCTTTGTCACCTGATAGTCTTCCACATGTGAAAATGGTAGCACCCGGTAAGAGGATGAGAACTGCCCTGGGGCTCCTGACACCCTTCGACCCCCTTTCTCCCCTTCCCTCTACCACCTTCATCCCCCCAGGCTTGAGAAGTGTCCTCACCTTGAAGATGACACGGATGTTCTCACCCAGGGGATCCACGTTTTGGAAGGAGAGCTTGAGGGGGACGGCGTTGGAGTTGAAGTAGGAACAGTCCTGCCATGGGAGACAGAGTAGTGACGGGGGGGTCACGAAGGAAAATGGCCTCAGCATCGTGGGTCAAGCTGCTGCCCGTTGGCCTGCTCGTTGTTTGTGCCGGGTTTCTCGGGAGCCCGCACTCCTTCCTTCCACCCCCCCCGCCCCCACCGCCGCTGGGTCCACTGCCCTGCTTTGGTTAGTTACGGCCTCGGCCCTGACATCCACGCTCCCATCCCTTCGGCAGACAACCTACTAGTACGTGACTCCCATCTATACCTCAGTCTTACGCCTCTGTAAAATGGGGCTCACAACAGTACCAACTTCATAAGGGGTGTGAGGGTAAAATGGGATAACCAGCGTAAAGCACTCAGAACAGCGTGGGCACAAGGCGGTACTCGGCAGTGACAGAGGACAGCTGCTGTCATTATCACCAGCCTGGACTTAAACGCAGCGTCATCAGCCCCCGACCCAATTCCTCCAGCCTGCGCGGCTGTCAGACAAAAGTCCGTACGTGCGAGGGCCGAGAAGTGGCCCCGATATGCCTTTCTTCCTCATATCTGTCAATAACCAGGGTGCGAGGGCCTCGCCTCCACGAGCCCTCCCTGCTCCGAGAGCCCCAAACCCACCAGTCACTCACCCTGGGCACGATGCCCTTAACCAGCAGACTAGGGCTGAGTGGCAGGCGGCAGGAGCCGTTGAGGGCAAAGAACTGCCTCACCTCCTCCAGGCCCGTGCGGAGGATCCCCTGAGAGGGAGGGGGGAAAGAGTAGGGGTCAGAGGGGTGCCCGTAAGCTCCCCTAGGAACCAGGCCCCTCCCAGAGGTGGGCGCCATATAGTGGTTGGTATGAAAACCGCCATCTGAGAAGTGCGGACACCCCCCAGGAGACCGTGAAGAAGGAAAAGCACCCCAGCCTGGGGTGTCGTGCCTGGGACAGCACGTGGGCAGCAAGCCCAGACAGCTACAGAAGCGAGGCAGATGACACGACAGTGTGAGGCAGGCTACAATAACTGAGAGAGCAGGTGCATCTCAAGGGGGTGGTGCTGCTCAGGCTGTTGCCAAGAAAAGCCGGCAATCTGGACTTTAAATTCTCCCAATTTTTATTTTTATTATTTTTTTAAATGTTTATTTATTTTTGAGACAGAGACAGAGCATGAATGGGGGAGGAGCAGAGAGAGAGAGGGAGACACAGAATCCAAAGCAGGCTCCAGGCTCTGAGCTGTCAGCACAGAGCCCGACGTGGGGCTCAAACTCATGGACCATGAGATCGTGACCTGGGCCGAAGTCGGACGCTTAACCGACTGAGCCACCCAGGCGCCCCTAAATTCTCCCAATTTTTAAATGTTAGCATCCAGGAACACTGTTGGCCTAACACAGCCCGGTTGTACAAACAGATAAAGGTCCCTGCTCTGGGTAGCGGCGGCCCTGAGCTACACCTCATAGCACAGTGAACAAAGAAGAACTAGATTTCAGCCCACACTTGCCCTCTCTGGCTGGGAGCTCTTGTGCAGTGAACAACTTACACAAATGTGCTTAGCCTTTAAGGCAAGCCGTTAAATAAAAATGGAATATTTTGCAGGCCAAACAAAACACATCCAGGGGCTGTATCCAGTTTGCAGACTGTCAATTCTGTGGCCTGCAGGTTAGAGGCAGAGGCACCTCCTTCCAGTCCCTAAATCACAGATGGTCAAGCACCATCCTGCTGGCCAGGATTTCTAAGGAGTTAATGACTAGTGACAAAAGCCGGGGACCAGAAATGGGTAGAGGCGGCCCCACCCCACTCACCTGCCGTGCAGATGGGGCAGCCTCTCGGACCTGCTGGGCCAGCTTAGCCAGGGTGTTGACAAGCCAGCACTGGCGGTTAAATTCCTCTCTCAGCCCCTTGCCACAGCAGCACAACAAGGCTGCCAGCAGATATTGGTAGCGGATGCTGAACTGAGAGTCCTTGAGGCCATCCTTCAGCAACCTGCAAGGCAAAGGGAGTGGGGAGTCAGGACTGGGGATCAAAGGTAAGGGTGTGTAATGGGGGGGGATGGGGTCAGATCCAGCTCCCTGGAAAACCCACCCCAAAGCTGGGAGGGAAATAAATTCTGCACGCATACAGAAGTGTTCATCAGCATCCCAGTCTGTGTCCACTTTGCCTTTATTAGAGCTCAAAGCCCCCCGGCATTTCATTTCTCCTTTATATATATTTTTCTAAATGTTTCTTTATTTTTGAGAGAGAGAGAGAGAGAGAGTCGGGGAGGCAGACAGAGGGAGACAGAAGATCCGAAGCGGGCTCTGTGCTGACAGCAGAGAGCCCAATGCGGGGCTCGAACCCACGAACTGTGAGATCGCGACCTGAGCTGAAGTCGGACACTTCACCGACTGAGCCACCCAGGCACCCCTCTCCTTTATATTTCTTTTTCTTTTTTTTTTTTTTAATTTTTTTTGAAGTTTTTATTTATTTTTGAGAGACAGAGCGAAATCGGGGGAGGGGCAGAGAGAGAGGGGGAGACACAGAATCGGAAACAGGCTCCAGGCTCTGAGCTGACAGCACAGAGCCCGATGCGGGGCTTGAACTCACGGACCGCGAGATCGTGACCTGAGCTGAAGTCGGACGCTTCACCGACTGAGCCACCCAGGCACCCCCTTTATATTTCTGCCACGTGTGGGTGGAAGGGAGGGCCAGGGATGATCCTCGCTGTGCCCTTGGGACTGAGACCCCCTTCCCCCCACCAAGGAAAAGGTGCTAGCCCGTGGCCACATAGTAAGTTAGCAACACACGGGGACCCAGACGGCTTAGCTCCCCGCCCTTGCACACCTAAGGGTAACATACTCCCGAGTTAAAGATGCAGGTCTGCCTCCCACCTCCGCACACGGTCTTACCAGAAGAAGTAGTGGGTCACTCTCAAGTCCGAGACGGCTCGTTTCAGGAGGAATCGCACCAAGGGGCTGTCCAGGTAGCACTCATACTTCAGGGCCTGTGGAGGGGAACGGGAGTAGGACGATGTATTGACTGTCCTCAGTGTACACCTGCCACTATCCTGGGGACCCTGGGTCCCACAAGGACAACGCAGACTGACGTGGGGCCTGGGGAAGGGATCATCAGAACTGGAGGGAAGGCCGGTCTGCCCACCTGCACGAGCTGCGGCAAGTAGTCGAGGAGTTCAGCATCCGACAGCGAGCCGATCCACTGGACGGCCATACGACGCACCTCCTGGTCCGGGAAGCTACAAAACAGAGCCCAGCACTCTGACGACCCAGTCGCGGGTGCTGCGACACAGGAGTGAGCAAGCACCCTCACACCTGGGCTTCAGAGACACAGGTGGAGAGAAGGCAAGGCCTCTCGGAATCTGCAATCCTCAGCACCTTGTCTGGAGAGCAACCCTTGAGAATGGCCCTGTCTCCTGGTCAGAGCCGGCATGGGGCCGCTGGGGAAACAGGAGGGTGGCCACCATCATTCCTGGTAGGACTTAAAGAAAACCGGACAAGGTCTTCAACCCCATTCCTGAAGACCGTCTCCTTAACTCCCCCTGTGCCAGAAATTCCCGTCATCAGAGAGCCCCTGTGTGGATTAAAGCATGATTGTGTCTTCTTGGTACCATCCTTTAATGCAAAACCGGCCAGGCGAAGAATGGAGAATCACAGAGTTTCATATAAGCCAGTACCCCCTTGGCAGAATTTAGTTTAGCAGAGATGAGCAAAAGCGTTGCCTCAAAAAGTCCTGAAGGCAAGACACATGGATCGGGTACATTTTAATTACTAAGAGCAGCACGAAAGAAGCCAAGAACACTGGGGACCATCTGGAAAAGGCAGCCCAGGGGTCTGATACTGGGAGGCACATGTCCCCAGAGGACCCTTCGGAGGGAAAGAGGGAGAGAGGACTTTAAAGTTGAACTAAGTGGTAAGGTTTGGGTTACACACGGGTGTGTGTGCGCCTATCAACAGCAAGTGTACAGGTTAAGGCTCAGGCATTTCCTTGTATGTAAATTTGGCCTCAAAAGAAAAAACAAATACTGAGTTCTAGTTAAATGATATAGATATGCTGGAGTATTTGGGAGGGAAGGAGGATGTCTGCAGCTTAGACTAAAATGTATTACAAAAGAAGATGGATTGATGGTTGGATACGCAATAAAACAAATATAGCAAAGAGTGAAAAAGGTCAGAATCGAGGTGGCGGGTCCATGGATGTTCACTGCAAATTTTTCAGTTCCGTAGCATGCTTGAAAAATGTTCACAATAGAACGCTGCGGGGAAATGAGACAAAGAAAAAGCAAAAAAGGAGAAGTGAAAGAGCCCTGAATTTCCTAGCCCACTTTACCATTTTCCCCAGGGCTGGCTCAGGTTAGCAATGGGCAGGGCTAAGCCCCGGCTTCTGGAAGGACACATGGTCAGGAGAGGTGGGTGTTACAACTCACGTGGCATGCAGGAGCCCCAGGGCATCCTGGTGGTTCATGTGGGTCCACTGCTTCAGGAGAGCATAGATGTCGGGCAGGCAAGCCCACTCCCAGCTGGGGGCGCTGGCGAGCACCAGGGGGAGTGAGCTCACCTCCGAGTGGCAATAGTATCGCTTCTCCCACAGGCGCTTCTTGTCAGCATCAGTGAGCCTGCCGTGGGGGTGTTAGGGGAGGAGGTGAGAGAGAACACCTTCAGCCAGAGGGTAGGTTACTTACTCTCCAAGAGAATGCTACACATTCTCCCATTCAGAGGTCCCCACACCTTGCTGCACATTACAACCACCTGGGGAATTTTGTGAAGTCCCCATGCCTGGGCCACAGGGAACACCAGCTGAGTCAGAAGGCCTGGGGAAACCAGGCATCTGGGGAAACCAGGCGTCGGTATTTTCAAAAGATCCCTAGGGGTGCCTGGGTGGCTCAGTCGGTTAAGTGTCCAACTCTTGGTTTCAGCTCAGGTCACGATCTCACGGTTTCGGGAGTTCGAGCCCCGCATTGGGCTCTGTGCTGACACCATGGAGCCTGCTTGGGATTCTCGCTCTCCCTCTCTCTCTGCCCCTGCCCTGCTCACGTTCTCTCTGCCTCTCTCGAAAATAAATAAATAAATAAATAACATTTCAAGAGATCCCTAGGGTGATTGCAATGTGTGAAGCAAAGATTGGGAACTGGGGCCAGGATCTTTGATCCTGACATTTCGGGACGTCTCTCAGTCAGACAGACAAAAAGGCCAAGGGCACCAAATTTGCTACCCCTCCTGTGGATGCCCTCAGAACATCACTCCCAAGTTGAGCCACCAGAGGGCAGTGGTCCCCACACGTCAGGGTCTGGATGGCTGTGAAGCCTCTGGGGCTTTCCTGGGGCCAGCTGGAGGTTTGATAGAACCCACAGCTAATTAAGCCTTGCCTGAGATCAGGTGTCTAATGGGAGAAAGGAGCTGAGGGGCTAATGAAGCAAAGGGTCAGCAGAGGAGTGGGGGTGGGGAGGGTCTCTAGTCACTCAGCTACTCTGGCTCCCTGGGTGGGACATGAGATGAGCCCTGTCTCCTTGTCCCCTGACCCTCCCCCTACAGACATGCCTTAGGGCCATGCAGGAGCCAGAGAGCTACACAGGGAGAGCCCCATCCTACAAGCAAATCCAGCTCTGGCTTCCTCACCCGACCCCCTCCAATCCTAGTGAGAAAAGCAGCCCCAGGGATGACATCAGCTTGGACTCACTCACCCCTGAGGGCTGCCAGCTTGCCCTGACACCCGATCCTTTTTGGAAAGTGGCAGGGCCAGAGAAATGCAAAGGCTGTGGGTGTGGAAGGGGCAGGAGGAGGCAGGGTGGTGAGGGCAGGGGCCAGCTGCCCCCATGGATACAACAGGTAGTAGACAGCATATCTGGGGCGTGGGGCAAAGCTCTGGTCCTCTGGGGCCAGAGGACGGAGTCTGAGCCAGGCCCCCACGGTGGGGATGGGCATTCCTAGATCTAATTTCCTGACCCTGGCCTCTCCATTCTGCCTAGTGTCCGCTCATGAAAAAAGCCTGGAGATTGCCCTCAGCAGAGCCCTCCCCCTCCTGCTTCCTGCCCAGGGGCAATGCCCACTCCATTCCACCTCCGCTCCCAAGGCAGGAACCTGAGCTGGCAGGTGAGAGGTCGGATAGAACAGCCTGAGCCACACATGGGGAAGACCCCAGGACCCACCAGTACAAGGACTCCTTCTGCATGATGTTCTTAAGCACACGCTGGTCTTCCTCTCGGAGGCTGCCAAACTCATAGCGGGGGCTGAACTTGTCTCCAGGGGGGCTGGTGAACTTGATGTCGAAGGCTGAGGTGGGGAAGTCAATCTGGAAGATGGCATCAGAGAAGCGAGGAGAGAGGACAGGCAGGTGAGTGAGGAATGCCACCTCCCGGGTCTCCAGCTTCTCTGTCGCACACGGGGGGGTCCTGCCCTTCTCCCCCACCTCCCCTTCCCTGCAGGTTCTTTGTCTATAAAATAATGCTGATGGACTTGGCGGTCCTTAAAGTCCCTTCCGGCAAAAAAGTGTGAAAACAGAGAGAGGGAGAAAAATGGGAAACTGAGAAAGAGGTTGGGCTGAGATGTATGGGGGGGGGGGGGGGACTGGCCCCAGACCAGAACTTTGAACAGAACTGTCACCAGGTTGAGCCAGTGGGAGCCTCCAAGCCAATGCTAGGGAGCCTTCAGGAGCCCTGGAACCACACTGCTGCCTGATGGGAGGTGGGACCACACGCCCGGTGAGGGCCCTACCAACTCTAAACCCTGTGATCCTGAGTCCCCTTCCTCCATGCTACCCGGTGCCCATCCTCCGAAACTGGGTATCAGAGCTGAGTGAGCCGGTTCTCAAAAAGAGTTCTACGTTCCCTCCTTTGACAGATGTTTATTGACCCCTGATATGTGCCAAGCATTTTTCTAGGTCCTGGGCATTGAGTACAGTTAGTTAAGATAGACAAAGATGCCTGCCTCTGGAGCTTCCACTCTCTCTCATTCTATATCCACTTTGATGTTCCATATTCCGTACCAAAGCATCTCGTGATCATAAAAGGGAGCCAGAAGCCGGTAAATAGGCTTTGGGCTTAACCACCCCCTCCTCCTCTCCACAGAGAATGGGTCTACCCCGTAGAGCACTGAGGGACTCCTGGAGGGCTTCCCCTCAGGCTCCAAGGGGGAACAGCTCAGGTTTAACAGACTCAGCAACATGAGGGTTCAACACTGAGCTCTGGCTGGGGGCGGGTGCTCAGGCCCCTGCCTTCAGGCTCCTTGAAGTCCAAGTTGACCTCCAGGAGACGGCACACAGATTCCACAGAACTCTCCCACTCCGGGACTGCCGGTCCAACCACATTCACCCAGCTGCTTTGATCGCATCGCCATCCTGTGCCCAATGGCCCAGCTCTTTCTCTTACCATTCTAGCCCAAACCTGAAGGTAGAAAATATGGAGCTGACTCTTGAGCAGTCCTGAGCAGTGGGTAGGACGGAGGGCCCCGGGACTGGAGTCTCACCTGCAGGATGACGCTATCTGGCTGGTGGAAATTAGGCGCGCTCCAACGGGCACTGGGGTTTTCCTGTGTTGCTGGCCATAAGCCCAGAAGCTTCCGACCACAGGTCAGGACTCTAAGGAGGATGCAGTGGGGGATAAGCCAACAAATGCAATGGGAAAGGAGGTGGTTTTCCTCCTGCTCCCCCATCCCAAAATCTGCCTTTGAAGCTATCACCCAACTCCTTTCTGTCGTTCTTCCCTTAAGACCATAGGCTTTTCCTTCTTCTAGGTCCTAAAAAAGCACACCCCTTCCAGGAAGCCTCTGGATGACCTGGTAGTTGGGATGCCCCATGAAGCAGAGAGCTCGACTAGATGACCTCTGAGGCCCCTCCAATGACATCACCGGATAACACATTACTGGAGCACTACATTTCCATG